>NC_090926.1:673528414-673831444 GCF_040938575.1 Ambystoma mexicanum
ATAGAAACATTTAGAATAGGCAAAACAATGTATCTTTTATATGCCAAACTTGTATGCACTTAGTAGAGTCACTGCCAGGTTCTAAATAACAGGGGTAGGCTAGATTAATGTAGGTGGAGCGGCAGGCGGCAAGCAGCGAGCAGCGAAATGTGTCAATTATGTCCCAACTGAATCAAGGCACAGCAAAGGAAAGAAGAATACCGTGGTCCCACGTGAACAGAAGGAAGACTTTGAAAGATACAGAGAAGAATGTTCAGCAGAGCAGGAAAAAATAAAAACAGGCCTGAGTGCTACGCTAATAAATAAATAGTTTTTTAATGTGCACCTGCGTGTTTTGGAGACAGAAAAACTAGGCCTATTTATCAGTGGGCTGAGAGTGTCAAGAAATGACCGCAGTAAAACAAACGGTTTTTAATAGACAAGAAGGAGCAAGAGTCTATGCTAGGAAAAAACCTGACGACCTTGCCAGACTCAAATATGACTTTGCCTCTAGTTCGGTTCTCGAGAGAGAGCAAGAACCCACACCAGCATTGTCTTCTTCAGCTACGGATGCGCCAAGAAGACAGAAGAAGAACAATTGAAGAAGACATCCTTTTTTGAAGTGTTTTGAATTTTTTATGTTGTTTGCTTGTCGTTTGTTATTTTTTGACTCTTTGGTCTGAGAATGTCGACCATAGAGGGAAAGTTTACCTTAAAAATAGTGTGCAGTTTTGGAAAATAGAAGCCCATAAGAATGAAGGGCAATGCCAGACACAGGTGGATGAATATATTGTATAAATCCAGATCATAAGCAAAGTCCTGATATCAGGCAACATGTATTTACATATAAGTTAAAAACGTGCGAACAGAAAGAAAGGAACAGCCTTGTTGGTATATTAGAAATGAAGAAAAAGCAGTAGAGATTGTTTAGGAGGCCGGAATGTTTGAAAGAAACACACAAGTAGCTTTTTAAGGGTTGGGTTTGAAGAAGTACTGACGATAGAGACATACCTATTTTTCAAAGAAGACTCATTCAGTTTTATGTTACAGGTGGACGCAGAGACCTATACACCAGGAGATTGGCGGCACCTGACCCTGCAAGCAGAGAGAACAAGTTTGAGGAACCCAGCCAGATGCCCCGTCAGATATGTATGCTTTGTAATTCTAAAAGCAAGAGAAGACTCCCCCATCCTTGTGTTCCCAAGAGACAAACGAGAGCCCCCCCACATTGACTATTTGATTTCGAAAGGACTAAGAGTCTGAGTACTCTGAGAAATAAAAAAACAATGAACATTGAAAGGACTGGCCTATGTTTAAAGGGCAATGTGAACTTGCTGCAAAGCAGCCTAAAGGATGGAAAGTTACCAATTCATGAAAAAGGTCTGTGGATGCTAAACCACGATGAGTCGAATGGAAGATGTATCAATAGAAGAAAAAATGGAAGAAAAATAGACAATGGAAATGTGCATGGGGAAGAGAATGGGAGCAGGGAAATGTTGTCATGGGGTGGGAGGAAGGAAAAAGTGTGCAGTAAAGCTCACACATGGACAATTAAATAATGGGCTGGTGGGTTCCCTCAAGCAATGATTTCTCTCGATTCTCGTAGTGGTCAAAAATCATCTCATGTATATAAATAGTTAACATAAGAGTTGAATATTTCTCCAAATTTGTGGAGCGAGAAGAATGGCTACTCTCTGAGAATTTTTGGAATATGCTGATTTCAGGACAAAATACAGCTATAACAATAGCAGTTATCCAGGTTCTATCAAGGAGTGGAATTATCTGCGATCAACAGCCAGAGACTTTAGAAAGTAACCTATTAATAAGATAAGGAGGGCATAGTAGCAGATTTGAATATCCTTTAAAAAAGAACTTTAAGCAAGAGGAGAATTAGATGTAAAAAGAAAAAGTACTTCCTGTGAAAAAGACTGACAGTTGACAAATATGTTTGATATACTTTCTCTCTGTTTAATATAATTATTCTGCTTCTTCTAGACTCTTTTTTATTTTTTTACTTTCTTTTTTTTTCTTGCCGTTAACTAGTCACTAAATAGTGTTTTTGTTTATACTGAATAATTCTTTAGTAACTGAATACTGCAAACAAAAGTTTTTTATCTATTTTAAATTATGTTAATTTGTAAAGGTTGTGACACAACCATAAACACATTTAAAAAAAGTATATGAATAGTTTATATTTCACTAGCTAATAGAGGTCAGATTCAGATAGAAGCATTTAAAACGTTTTTAGGGATATACGTATATAAATCATGAAGGATAAATGTTGCAATTAACCTTTTGGTAATAGGAAGATATATATATATATATATATATATATATATATATATATATATATATATATATATATATATATATATATATATATATATATATATATATATATATATTACAAGATTAGAAACACTGTTGAGCTTGTAGAAATGTTTTTATGATTCACTCGGGGGGGTGAACTGAGATAGGGATGCAAAGGTACACTGAATATGGGGGAGGGTGAACATTGGGTATAGTGGCCCTATATTGAATAGGTGCATGAATACCAACCAGAGGGGCAGAGGGGGGAGTGTAGAGGAGGTCCTAGACCTACTCCCTCCTTAATCTGAAAGCAGATGACATGTCATATTGATCAATGGTTTCAGTACTGCAAAAATCAGAATTATAGTGCTTTTAGGACAAAAAATGCATAATAGGGTGACATATATTTTTTAGGGTTAGAATGACCTGGGGGGGGGGGTAGCTCAAGGATTACACGTACATCATGAATATCGGTAAACTAGTCTATGAACTGGATAGAAAAAACATTATGCATAAAAGTAAAAATAATAACTCACCGTTTGGTAGCTGCACAGAATATTCAGGCCAATGCTCAGTTATTTTCTAAAATGGATGCTGATGAAAACAAAATGTCGGTAAAGCCCTTATTCATGCAAGATAATTAAGTAATTCTTTGGCAGCAGTTCACTGACAGTCAGTTCATTTTAGATAAGCATATATGGTGGGTATATTTAGAATTTCTTGGCAGGAAAAACATGGTAGAGCCTGCCCAAAAGACTCAGCGGAACTGATAAGGGCTGCTCCTTTCTAGACAACTAAGGATTTATAATGAGTTTTCGGTTAAGTCTCACGCAAGATATCAGATTGAATGTCAGTCAAATTATGTGTGCCAAATTAAGTCATGTGGGCTTGGTGATTGACTAGAAAGCCATTTAATTGGAGGATGTGAGGGCTCATATGTTAGCTAAAACAGCTAATTGAGAATGTATCCTGCATTTGCATGAAAATATGAGGTCATTGAAATTTGCCTATATAAACCCAGTGATTTTGGGAGCTCATTGCTGCTCTCTTTGGTGTCCTGAGAAGATGCATTAAAGATGATTTTGAAACCATCCCGGGCATCCGTCTGCCTCTTTGTCCAGTATTCAATGCCTCAGTCCACAAATGTCAAATACCCTGGGAGGGCACTGGGTCCTCCTACTCAGTAGTTTCCGAGTTCTATGTTTTAGGACTTGGTGGTAGTACTCCCTAAAGCATGCAGGTATGAAATGTATTGCTAGTACTATACAGTGTTGTCCATGATCAATGTGGATATCAAAATTGTGTGCACCGTACTGGCTCACTCTCTTCGACAGGTGGTCCAGGAACTTGTTCACCCGGACCAAACTGGATTCATCCCGGGCAGGAGCACCTCTCACAATCTTAGGAGGTTTTCTTTATCCTTGATATATTCAGGGTCTATCTGGGCGAGGTGGTGATTGTTGGTATGGGATCCTATAAGGCGTTTGACTCCATTTCTTGGGCATTTCAATGGTTGGTATTGGAAAGGCTGGGAACTCAATTTATCGGTGAGGTTAAGTTGTTATATGAAGGGTTAACTTCTAGATTTAGGGTGAATGGGCTTGTATCCCCAACAAGACCGGTCCATAGGGGCATGCACCAGGGCTATCCTCTGTTGCGTATGAGTTTTGCCCCTGTGATTGAGCCATTGGTGAGAGTGGTACGTAGAAGGCACATTCTTGTTGGTTTAGCACTTGGATTGGTGCCAAACTGCATTTCACTTTATGCTGATATGTTATATGTTCGGCACCGGGTCCATAACTGTATTGGGATTGGTGAGTGAGTATGGTGAATTTTCTAGATTGGTGGTCAATCACACAAAATCGGCTATTTATATCTATATTGATGGTACTCTTGTTCAGAGGAGAATTGCCTAGTATTTCGGTGCTGGACTGCCCTTGTGAGTTTGACCAGTGATATGCACATGGATATTTCCCCTTTGAGAAGGTTGCAATGAGATAAAATGTGGTTGTAGACCCTCCTGAGTGGGAGAAATTACATAGAATAATGTATTTTATCAATGTTTGTTCTCAGTAGAGGGGCTCCCACACCTTTGTACAATTTCTAAAACTTGGGGTTTCATCCTAAGTAACCTAGGGCAATCCAGACGTGGACCCCTTACTCACTGTGCCTTATAGAGGCTCAGATTTACCTCATTGAGCTGGCCCAATAAGGTTCAAACCTGTGTCTGGGGTTGCTGATGGTACTCTTGTTCAGAGGAGAATTGCCTAGCGTTTTGGTGCTGGACTGCCCTTTTGAGTGGGACCAGACTGATATGCAAATGGGTATTTCTCCTTTGTGAAGGATGAAGTTAGCTAAAACGTGGTTGTAGACCCTCCTACATGAGAGAAATTCCATAGAACAGGGTATTTGACCCATGTTCATTCTGAGTAGAGGAGCTTCCACACCCTTGTGCAATTTGCAAAACTGGGGGCTTCACCCTAAGTAACCCAGGGCAATCCAGAGGTGTACCCCTTGCTCACTGTGCCTTAGAGAGGCACAGCTTCACCTCACTGAGGAGGCCCAAAAAGGCCAAATCATGTGTCTGGGGTTGCTGATGGTCCTCTTGTATAGAGGCGAATTGCCTAACATTTCGGAGTGGAATGCCCTTATGAATGGGACCAGACTGATATGCAAATGTATATTTCTCCTTTGTGAAGGCTGAAGTTAGCTAGAATGTGGTTGTAGACCATACTGAGTGAGGGAAATTCCATAGAACAGGGTATTTGACCAATGTTCGTTTTGAATAGAGGGGCTTCTATGCCCTTGTGCAATTTGTAAAACTTGGGGTTTCACCCTAAGTAACCGAGGGTAATCCAGACGTGGACCCCTTGCTGACTGTGCCTTAGAGAGGCTCAGCTTCCCCTCACTGAAGAGGCCCACTAAGGCTGAAACATGTGTCTTGGGTTGCTGATGGTACTCTTGTTCAGAGGAGAATTGCCTTGCATTTTGGCACTGAACTGCCCTTGTGGGAGGGAGTAGACTGATATGCAACTATATATTTCTCCTTTGTGAAGGGTACAGTGAGCTAAAACGTGGTTGTAGATGCTCCTGAGAGTAGAGATTCCATAGAACAGGGTATTGAACCCATGTTCATTTTGAGTAGAGGGGTTCCTACACCCTTGTGCAATTTGTAAAACTTGGGGTTTCACCCTAAGTAAGCAAGGGAAATCCAGACATGGAGCCCTTGTTCACTGTGCATCAGAGAGGCTCAGCTTCACCTCACTGAGGAGGCCCGATAAGGCCGAAACACGTGTCTTGCGTTGCTGATGGCACTTTTGTTCAGAGGAGAATTGCCTTGCATTTTGGTACTGGACTGTCCTTGTGGGTGGGACTAGACTGATATGCAAATAGATACTTCTCTTTTGTGAAGGGTGCAGTGAGCTAAAACGTGGTTGTATACCCGGCTGAGTGCGAGAAGTTCCAAAGAACAGGGTATTTGAGCCACGTTCCTTCCCAGTAGATGGGCTCCCACACCATTGAGCAATTTGTACAACTTGGGTTTTCACCCTACGTAACCCAGAGTAATCCGGATATGGACCCCTTGGTCACTGTGCCTTAGAGAGGCTCTGCTTCACCTCACTAAGGAGGCCCAATACGGCCGAAACAAATGTCTAGGGTTGCTGATGGTACTCTTGTTCCAAGGGGAATTTCCTAGCAATTTGGTGCTGGAATGCCCTTTTGGGTGCGACAAGACTGACATGCAAATGGATATTTCTCCTTTGTGAAGGGTGCAGTGAGCTAAAACGATGTTGTAGACGCTCCCAGGTGGGAAACATTCCATAGAACAGGGTATTTGACCCATGTTCATTCTCAGTAGAGGGGCTTCTGCACCCTTGTGCTATTTCTACCTTGCCTGTAGGATTACGGGACAGACTGCAAAGATCTACCTGAAAACATCAAAAACATAATTGCAAATCACAAAACATCGAATTTTGTTCCACAAATTTTAACACAGTTAATTGAAAAGAAATGCAGGGGGCGACTCACCCGCACTCACCTTGATTAATACCACAACCCAACCCCCATCTATATTTTTGATGAACTATGTTAAAATACATTATTAAAAATCGATGTTTCGTGATTCATGATTCGTAACAATGATCTTTGATGTTTTGGTAGCTAACGACTGTGGCATATTGGGATGGAAACCCTGAGTGACAGTTTTGAGTATCTGGCGATTATGGTGAGAATTGATTGGCAATGGATGTTTCAATGCGATGTGGACGATGGTATGATAGCGTTCAGAAAATCGACTGATTTTTTTCTGAAATTTCCTTTGTCTGTTTTGGGGAGTGTTGTGATGGTCAATATGATTGCATTGTCTGGCCTGTGGTATGTGTTCCAGGCCATGCCCATGCCCCTACACCAGCTGTTAAGGTTGGGTCCTGCAAAGGGACCTCGTAATTAGGTGCTAATAGGTTAACGGCGCCGCAGCCTTTTACGGCGCTGTTAACCCATTAGCGTCTGGGTCGTAATGAGGCCCAATGCCTTTGGGATCTGGAGAGGAACTTTGAATAAACTGAATCCGTTTTTTGAATTCATGAATCAACTGGCTCCACAAATTCAGCTTACAACTCTTCACAGTACAAGTCAAATCCAGTGTCTTGACATTGAACTCTATGTGAAGGATCACAAATTGGAAAATACAGTTTATAACAAACATACAGACAGAAATAGCATTTTATTGTATTCAAGTTTTAAACCAAAACAGACAATTGATACCACAAAGTCAATTCCTACGGTACAAGAGAATTATATAAGGAGACAAAGAGCTTGCTAAGAAATTAAATTTATAGAAAGGGGTTACCCCGAAGTGACGATATCAGCAGCCAAAGAGAAGGCTGCAATAGTGACCAGAGAAGCAGCATTGATGCCTGCTCAAAGAAGTCTTGACTGGCATTCTGGGGGCATTGGTTTAAGTAACCTCATGCTGATGTGGTCACTAATATGAGTGTCGTTGAATGTAGGCCACTCCAGCTATTTGAGGCAATTGGTACCCAGGAGTTGGAATTTAGGTTACTCCCTTCTCCAGTAACCACGCTGATATGAATATATAAGAAGACAAAGAGCTTGATAAGAAATCAGCAGATTTGCAAATCAAATTTGCAGAAAGGGGTTACCCCATGTGACAATATCAGCAGCTAAAGAGAAGGCTGCAATAGTGACCAGAGAAGCAGCATTGATGCCTGCTCAAAGAAATCTTGACTGGCAGACTGGGGGCATTGGTTTAAGTAACCTCATGATGATCTGGTCGCTAATATTATTGTTCTTTAATGTAGGCCACTCCAGTTATTTGAGGCAATTGGTACCCAAAAGTTGGCACTTAGGTTACTCCCTTCTCCAGTAACCACGCTGATATGAATATGGAAACAGGAGACCAGAAACTGCCTTTTTTTTAATCAGATATGAGTCTTTCTTGCGGTAGGTTAGGGTATATAGTGGCTAAGAGGAGGGCGTTGACACATTGGTCATTTAGGATGGAGAGATTGGATTGAGGATTTGTACATGGGTGACAGGCTCACCACATTTTCAGCTTTTTGAGATGAGAATCCCGGTGTACAATTACATTTTTCAGAGTTTGCCAGGTTGATGGCTGAGGTTAGAGGGTTATGGGAAGGGATCCCGGTACGATGGCAGACGCATGTGATAAATGTTACACTGCTGAGCTTAATTGAGTGTGGCAGGCATGTAATGGAGCTTTACGCTGCTGCCATCTCGGCTAGACTGGATGACGCGGCCGGACCATGGAGGAGGTGGGGAGAGGACCTCTCACTGACTGTGAATCAGTCAATACGCTTGCGCATGTGAAACAGGTATCAAATAATGCAGGTTTCCAGTGGATCCAATATAAATGTGTGATGTTTGCATACGTCATGCCCGTTGTGGTTCTTAAAATAGCACAAGTCTCAGACCCTCATTTCTGGAGATGTACAAGAGAAGTAGGAACATATCTGCACATGTGGGGACGGTGTGCAGTCCTTCAGGTATTCTGGGTACGGGTCTTAGGCAAGTTGGTGGAATTTATTACCGATATAGGCTACTGTCTGTCAGTGCATACTGTATTTAATCCCCTGTAAAAAGGGAAATAGGTATTACATGCTCACTTGAGTACTGTCCCTGAGGTTCATAATTGCTAAACATGCAATTGCAATGACCTGGAAGGCGCCCGGGTGCTGCTGGCTGTTCAGTAACTGGCTCAGGAATTTTTAGATGTGGACCAAACCAGAGTTGGATGTTTCTGATAGACGGAGAGGAGTTGAGGGGAACTCAGGTTCCTACAGTGTGGGGCACAAGGTGTGGGACCTGATGCAAACTTCATCCTTTCTTTTCATCCTGAAAAGGGGGAAGGTTGTTTCATCACTGCCCGGGTGCGAAGCACGACGGAGTGTGATGGGGGAGGTTTGATATGATATTATAAGTCATTTATAACACGCCTGTACACAAGTGTTGGTGCGAAAAGACGAGAGAGAGAAGACAGGGGGAGGACAAAACAAACTATCTTACTAGACCTTGTGTCATTCAGATTGTGCAAGTGTGATAACGCAACGTGCAGGGGAGGGAGCGAGAGGGGAAAGTGCCAGGGGGAGTGAAGGAAGTGCAATCAGGGCAGCACTGCTCTGAGTAAGTTCAGCCAGGGTAGCGCGGCTCTGGGTAAGTGCAGGGAAGCAGCGGACTGTAGGGTTCTAGTTACAGCCCCTAAGCAGACCTTCCAGGATTTTGCGGCATGAAATGGCAAATTTTGTGGCATGAAATGGCAAATTTTGCGGCACAACCCTTTATTTATTGCGGCATTTTTGCGGGAAATAGGCAAAGTGCAAGGCTACAAGAGAGCCAGGGTATCATTATTGTGTATCTTTTGTATTAATTTAATAGGAAGAGTCCCAGATGTCTCTGGCTTGGCAGAACAGTGTTTGATTTGCTACATTTCTGGTTTAATGTTCATGCCTATTTAATAGTATTAACTCAATCTCAGATTTCTGGGCCACCGCATCACTGCTTCCTCTGTCTCTTGTGCAGCGCTTCCTCCTCTGACCCACTGCTATCCCTCGGCTTTCTTGCCTATCACTTCACATCTCACCCATCACTCTCCCTCTCTCTCATAATTTAACCATTTTTACAAAAAATGTAAATGTAGATTTTGACCCAGTTCCTCAAATAATGGGGCATTTAAAAAAAGAACGGAGGGTATGCTATTTTTAGACAACCCATTTTTGGAAATGAGCAGGTCACCTTATTCTCAAAGGTGACCGGCGCATTTCCACAGGCTTGAGCTGTAGCACAAATTGTGCGCTGGGCAGCTGCCTTGAATGGTGTTCTGGGTTGTTTGACCGAAGTGTAATTATTTGCGGCGGAATTGACCATAGTCAATTTTGCTGCGAATTGATTTGCACTTCAGCCAAACAACCCAAAATGTACCTTTCACCACCACCCCACCCGCTCCCCTACTTAACTGCTTGGTCGCTGCCGCTTCCCCTGAAACCCTGCGGTGCCAGATCCGTCCCTCTAACGCGGGTCGGATCTGACTCCGCAGGGTCCCTTTTTCGTTATTTTTTTTTTCTGTCCCCGCCTCCAATTTTGAGGAAAAAGGGGAAAACACTTCTGCAACCACCCTAGACCAAAAATACTGAACATGGGGAGCGGGTGACACCCCCGCAACACATGTCCAGTATTTATAAAAATCGATCATAATAGTACTGGATGAAATTGGTCAAATTGTAACATTCGATAGATTTTTGTAATCAAAATGGGCAGTACTTTGAATAGAATCGTTCTGCAAGCTCCCAGCACCTTTCACAGGGACAGGCACTCCAGGTGCCTGCCACTGTGAAATGCGACCTAAAAAATGTATTTTTATCCTGTTTGAGGAACAGAAATGCAAGCTACTCAGCAGCGGTTCATACCTTAAAAGAAATGCATGACAGGGTCAGGAACATTTAAAAATGCATCTTGCTTGGTAATGAGGGATGCGCTTTTAAATTGACAGAAACGCCACTTTATTTGATGTACGAGGTGAAAAAGGCCATCTGAATGGGCGCGCAAATATAAAATGTGCCCGTTCATGTGTCCCTTGTGAATTGGGCTGCACGTTTTTGGGGCGCAAGGGATTTCATTTTCTTGTATAAAAAAAAAAAAGTTGAGAACCTGGTACCCTGAGTATTATTTTTTTTAAAACAGTAATTTTTGCAGATTACTTTAAAAAAAATGTAAAAAACAAAAATTATTTATTCAAAGATGCTGTTTTTGCGCAAAACAGCCGTTTTCGCGGCATTTTGCGCAAAACGGCTGTTTTCGCGGCATTTTGCGGGATCGCTAAATCGCTATAAGCTGGAGGGTCTGCCTAAGTGTGCTGTAGGCTGAAGGCAAAGTAGGGGCTACTGGTCGCGGAGAAGCCTGGTGCCCCGGTGATTCTGAGGGTAACCAGGCAACCAGGCAGAGCAACAGCCAGTTGGGACAGCAGAGGAGAGAGAGAGAGAGAGAGAGAGAGAGAGAAAAAGAGAAAAAGAGAGAGAGAGAGAGAGATAGGGAGAGAGAGAGAGAGAGAGAGAGAGAGAGAGAGAGCGAAAGCAGAGGCGAAAAGGAAAGTCGTGAGCTGCTTCTGGATTTTCAGGTGGTCTGAGTCAATTTTGAAAGGGGCGTGGAGGCCATTCTAGAGTGAGGCACCTGCAGAGGAGACCCCCCACTCTCTGCCTGGAGCAGCATCTGACCCCTGAGAGTTGGAGGTGGCAGAGCGAAGGGCTCGAGAAGGAAGGTGTTTAAGAAGAGAGAGTTGGTTGTAGTGTGGGCCCCAGCCCTAAAAAAGTATTGTGGATGATGCAGAGGGTCTTGAACCTGTTCCTTGCAGCCACCGGGAGCCAGTGGAGAGATTTCAGGGCTGGAGAGATACAGTCCCTGGGATTGGGGCCAAGGACAAGTCTGGTAGTCCTGTTCTGGATTATTTGCCGAGGGTGGCGAGCAGAGGAAAGCAGATTGAGAAAGAAGCTGTTGCAGTCGTCCAGCCTGGAGAGAACCAGGGCCCTGGAGACAGTGAGCTTTTGGGCGAAAGTGAGAAAAGGGAAAAATACCTCGGAGGAGGTGCAGCTGGTAGTGTGCCTTCTTGGCAAGGTATGAATGAGTATATGTTTGGAATGTAAGTTGTTAATGGGAATCGAACCTCACATATGGTCAGTCACAGCATGTTTTATTGTGGAGAAGACACACATCTAATAAGGGTTGTACTATTGTTCCTGAAGGAAATTGGGTTGCCTCAAAATGTATGATTTTTCTCATGCTAATGCACTGTGGTCTTCTTGGACCAAGAATATGGCTGGGTTGTGTTATGTGGAGGACTGGACAACAAAGGTGAGGTATTGTATGTGTTTGGATCACAGGCTCCATGTCGATCTCGCCGTTTAACTGCTGGGGTAGTATATCCCATTATCCACTTATGTGATTTTAAAGGATTGCTGTTAATGTGTTTGCTCCTGTCTTTGTCTTACTGTGCTTTTTACTTTTGTTATGTAAGCTGTTTTAAAAACAGTAAACAGTAAAAAAAAAAATATCTATAGTTTTCACCGAACTGTCAGTGCACCAGGGATTTTAATGTAGCGGGTTGACTGCAGCACAACCAATATCAGTGTCCTCCCTGTTGCTACCAACCACCAGAGTTGCCTGTGCTGGCCAGAAATCCACCTAACAGGAGGGCAAGTGAAGATCTTTGCCCTGTTATGCTATGTCATTGAGTCTTGCACAGAGCAACGTCTGCCATTTTCATGTGTTTTTGGCAGTTCAGGATCTTCAAGAGAAAGGGTTTGCTCTGTTTTAGTTTTATGTGCAGATCTGGAAAGATCAGGCTCTCCATGCTGTGTACATTTTATATAGTGTGTTAATTGTATGGAGCAATGGTTATTGTTTGCTCCAAGTTGATAATATTAATTGTTTGGGTCTCATCACGAGTTGGGCGCTAACCCTGGCGATATTATCGCCAGAGCTATTAGCCCTACCGCCAAACCCCCGGGCACTTTGGCGCCAGATCACTGGTTTGGCAGAATGGTAAGTCCCCATTCCCCATTGGGCTCAATGGGGAATATTCAGCGTTATTACCGCCAGCACTATTACCGCCGGCGATAATAGTGCTGAAAATCGGTAAAATCGCGGCAGATTTGCCCCCAGCTCATAGCTGGGGGAAAATCCGCCAAGCCCGTGATTTGGCAGACGCTTAAATGTGGCAGTACTAGCGTTACTGCTGCATTTAAGGGTTACCACCAAACTCGTGGTGAGGCCCAAATAGTGTGGTTATCTGCTGTGCCTGGCAGAGTGCTGAATACAGAGCTTGTGGAGAGTGGTGATGATGTATCTGGATAGTGGGGTGTTTAGGTAAAATTAGTGTAGACACTACACGTTTGCACTATAGAAGACCACTATTCTTCTATGGTGCAAACGTGTTCTGTTTCAGTGCTGGGGTTATGTGTCGAGGTGTTTTGTCAGTGAGGATGGATGGTAGAATGATTTTGAGGCGTTTGTTGATTTTATACCCTGCTCAGCAGACCAGCCAACATCAACTGGTGACCACCATTTTCATTTTGGAAACATCAGAGTTGATCAAATTTGTGTATATCCATGCACAGCATTATTTTTCTAACTTTTATGCCTTGCTATGCCATGCCATATGGTGTTCGGTTAAGTCATTCTATGTCACGGCACACTATGCCATGGCACAACTTCAGGGCCCACAATTTGTGGCTAGTTACCTGGGACTTCCTTTAGGACACCTCAAAGACAACAGCTGAAAATGCCAACACCACAGCAGATCACAAGCAATGCATTGCCATGCTGCCAAGAAGCTATAGAAACGCGCCCATTGTCCCTCAATCACGGGAAGCGTCAGTGGTCTGATGAGATGTGCTTTAAAATGCACCGTTTGCTGGTAACCTGACACTACAAACATTCCTTGCTGAAGAACACCCCCCAAAAGGTAAGTTTGCTCCATCCCCACACAGCCTACGAACCTAGTCCCTCCCACGCCATTTGACTAGTTATCCCCTCTTGTCCCAAGGTTTGGCGTAGTTGCGCCCCTGATGAAGCATGCTGTCCTTTGCTCGCACACTCACTTAAACACTGTTGGGGGCAGTGCTCACCCATGCATTACTTACAGCCTCCGTGATTACCTTGTTTTCAATTTCAAGAAATGTCATTATCCAACCTATAAACAATAGGGCCTTTCTTACATCATAGCTAAGTACATTGTGCCCTCCACTGCAAGTGATAAGATTTGGCAATCAGATAACACTGTCCTTCAGTAAGACTCTATTGTGCAATGTACTTTTACATGATTAAAATAACTGCAAAAGTCAAGGGTAAACTTAATTAAGATCCATTGTAGCGCAGGGTGGGCAGGAGTCTCCTGGGCCTGACAAGCATCAGAGCAGCGAACGAGCCAGTTCTGTGTTTCCCTCAAACGATTGCAATTTCTTGGAAACCCATGGCTCACCTTTGCCAGGCAAAAGCTGGTCGGCGGTGTTGCGACAGGATCCAGGCACATCTTTCGGAATTGCAGCACAAGTCTCTCTAGTGTGGGGGAAGCGCCCCAATGCAGCCAATCATAAGCAGCCTGAGCACCAGGAAGCATGCGTGTTTGCGGAGAGTTTACGCAGTCGTCCCTTCTCTCAGTCATTAGCACCATTATATCCTGCATTCCAGCGGAGGCCTACAGTAATACTGCTGAATTATATGGTTCTTGAGATATTATTGTCCATATCAAAGATACTTACGTTATAATCTTCTGAAGGACACCAGATGAGTCAGCCCTTCTTTTTATATGTCAAACCTGCACGCTACTTAATGGTTTCTGCAGCAGGAATATAATTTCCTGAGCTATCTTACTGGCTTACCACAAAATAATGGGCCCCATTCCAAATCTGGCGGTAACCCTGCCGGTGATACCTACGGGTTGCCGTCAGACTATGAATAATTTACTGGCGCATGACCTCCCAGTGCCATAGGCTCATTCCGAGTCCGGCGGCTGAGAAGTCAGGTGCCGGTATGTTTCTAAATCCCCATTCCCATAGAGTCTCATGGGACTCTATGGGAGTGCTAACAGTGCCGGTGCTCGCGCGAAAAGTCTGCCTACCGTGACCGCTGCGCCTGGCAGGGTCAGACCTGTCGGGCACAGCGGCCCCGGTAGGCAGACTTGTAGTTTCACTGGTCTGGAAACAAGGGTGTCGGTGAGCTTACCAGCACCCTTGTTTCTAGACCGGCAAACTTATCATGAGGCCCATTAACAGAAAAGTAAAGCAGAGAGGTCACTAATGGGAAATGACGGAAGGCAATAAGTCAAATATGGGCCTCATTACTAACGTGCCGGTGCACCAAAAAATGCCAGTAATACCAGATCCGGCATTTTTATTGGACCAGTACACTCTGAGTTTGGTGGTAGGGGAAGTGGACTATCGGTAGGCCTGACCTGCCGGGAGTTCAGGACGCTACCGGCAAAGAATTACCCCTATCATTGGCACCGGTACTACCAGTGCTGGTGACAGAGGCAAACCCATTCCATGGAGTCCTATGGACCATTGCTGGGAACTGTAACATTAACAGTGTGGCGTTGGCCCTTTAAGGGCACGCATGCGACGGGGTGACGTTCACTCAGTCGCGTGCGCAGATAAATAAACGGGGCGTGCCCGGTGACATCACAATCACCGGGGAGCCCACACTAGCAAGATCGCTGTCTCCGTGTCTCTGTGTCACGGGGGCGGGGGGGCTCACGGAAGGCGGAATCCGGACACCGCCAACAGTGGCGACGAGTGCGGGATCACTTCCTGGAACAGACGGAGACATTCGTTCGTAGCGTAGATGATCCTACGTGAGCGCTTCAGCGAATTCTGACCGCGGAGAGGGGAGAGACGCACGCGGCCGGCGGCCATTTTGATGAATAGGCCTCGGATACTCACGGCTTCATAACGAAACGCCGGTGAGCCAATCCGGACATAATTTTGGACATTCCAGCGACGGACAGCCACTGGATACAGCACGTGTCGATTTCAAAATGAATCATTGACAGTAGATGGGTGAGACTCCATTGGAAGCCTGCTGAATGCACTCGGGGTCTTTCCCCCTCCCTGCTCAATTTTTGGACGCTTCATTGTCCTACATGCTGGCAGCTGGCTGGAGCGGTACATCCACGAGGGGCGCATCTGGAGAGAGGCAGAACTTAGACCGTATCATGAGGTTGCTTGCTGGTGGTGAATTGCGGCCACATTTATCATATCGTCTGGGGTGCCTGTGCGCTATCCACCATGAGTCAAGCTGCTGCTGCTGCTGCTGCTGCTCCGGTTGCTCAGCCTCCGCCCGCCCTCCCGCTGAAACCACCTGGGTCCCTACAGCCAATGCCTGAGTTTGATACCTCGGGCGCTCCATCTAGCCTGGGTCAGAGGTGGAAGATGTGGATGGATAGACTCGAGATGTACTTCAGGGCCATGGTGGAGACGAGCGACGACAGCAAGCTGGCCACTCTCCTGTACTCTGCTGGCCTGGCAGTGCATGAGATCTTTCTGTCCCTGCAGCCAGCGGATGGGTCGTTTGCAGCGGCCAAGGATGCACTCCATAATCATTTTCTGCCAATGGCCAATGCAGATTATGAACGCTTTCTCATGGGGACGGCTCGACAGAAGGATGACAAGTCTCTAGATGTATTCTACGGGCGGCTGCGGAGGCTGGCTGCGCCGTGTGCGTGGAATGACCCTGAAGTCATGATTCGCAATGAACTCATTCAGGGGTGCGCCTCTGGGAAACTGCGGCGCCAGATATTGCGCGAGCCGGTTATCACCCTTCCCCGCATCTTAGAACTGGGAAGATGCCACGAAGTGTCTGAACTGCGGGCGACCAGAATGGAAGCTAGTGCCCGCCCAGGCAAGGTGGAGGAGGTCTGCGCGGTCGGAAGAGGCTGTGGAGCGAGGCGCCCCATGAACACCCAGGGCCCGCGCCCGCCTGGGACTACCTCCTCGTGCCCAAAGTGTGGGTACGATCTCCCGCACCCAGCGGAATGCCCTGCGACTGGGGTGAAGTGCGATAGGTGCGGAGGCACGGACCATTTCGCCAGGATGTGCTGATCTGCAGCTGCCAAGGTAGTGCCTAGGGGGCCTGTTCGAGCCCGTTTCTTCCGACCCCAAAGGGCGTCCAACGTTGCTCAAGTGGACCAGGGTGACGAAGGGGCCCCTCAGGAGGGGGAGGAGGAGGAAGAAGAGGATGATGAAAACATTTTCTTTGTGTCCAGTGTGAGCATGCTGAAGTCCCACTCTAAGAGACAGCCCAGGTGCAATGTCCTGGTCAATGGAGACTCTATACCAATGCTAGTGGACACTGGTGCATCCGTGAATGTGATGACCAGACAGCACTATGACACCACGCAGGACCCGCCCACGCTGACCGTGCCGAGAGCACGCATTTTCGCTTTCGGCGGCGATCAGCCCCTTCCCTTGGACGGCGTGTTCGTGGCTGACGTCCAATATGGCGACTCGCATGTTTGGGCCAGGTTCTATGTCACGCCGGTGAGCGACAACACACTGCTGTGCTGTGCTGCGGCCGAAGCTCTGGGAATTGTAACATTCGCATATTCAGTATACCTGGACGACATTCAGGTACTCCTGGCCAAACACAGCTCCCTGTTCGAAGGCATTGGACAGTTGGTGGGTGAGCCGGTCCAGTTCCACATCGATGAGTCGATCCAAAAAGTGGCGCTGAAGCATCGGTGAGTTCCTTTTCATCTCAGGGATCTGGTGGATCGAGAGCTGGACAATCTGGTAGGGCTGGACATTATTGAAAAGGTTGAGGGTCCCACCCCATGGGTGTCTCCCATTGTCATAGCGCGCAAGCCCAAACAGCCCGACACGGTGAGGATCTTCGTGGACATGCGACTCCCCAATAAGGCCATAAAGAGGGAACGGCACTTGACCCCTACCATCGATGATATTATAGAGGAACTGCAAGGGGCGAGGTTCTTTTCCAAACTCGATCTGAGAGCAGGCTATCACCAGGTGGTCCTGCACCCCGAGTCCCGCTACATCACAACATTTACCACTCATCGAGGTCTTTCGATATAAGAGGTTGAGTTTTGGGGTGTCTTCCGCGGCGGAGGTGTTCCAAAACATCATAAGAGGAGCACTGGCTGATCTGGATGGAGTCCTTAACATCAGCGACGACATTCTGGTGTATGCCAGGTCAGAGACGGAGCATCTGGCACGCCTGGTCAAGACCTTTGAGCGCCTTCGCTCGCTGGGACTCACCCTGCACAAGGACAAGTGCGAATTCCTGAAAACAACGATCAAGTTTTTTGGATTCGTATTTAGGGCGGATTGGGTGTCGCCGGACCCCCGCAAAGTGAGGGACATAAAGGAGGCGCGTCCACCAGAAAATGTTGCGGAGGTGAGGAGCTTTTTGGGCATGGTCACTTACTGTGGCCGGTTCATCAGGAATCTGGCGTCCCGCTCAGAGCCGCTGAGATCTCTCACAAAGAAGGATACCCTCTGGCAGTGGGGCCTCCTTGAGCAGGCGGCGTGCGATGATATCAGAAGTGCTTTGGCAGCGGATGACACCATGACGTTCTTCGATCCGAGCCTGCAGACAGAGATCGTGGTGGATGCCAGCCCCTATGGCCTGGGGGCAGTGCTTACACAAGTGGGGAGTGAACAGGAGATTCGACCGATAGCATACGCCAGCAAGGCGCTCTCCGACACCGAGCAAAGATACTCCCAGATTGAGAGGGAAGCCCTGGCGGTGCTGTGGGGTTGCAGACATTTTCGCCTCTACATTCTGGGGCGCCCCGTGACTGTTGCCGATCATGGCGGGCTCATCATCCCGTCCACCAGTGAGAATAGAGCGCTGGATGCTCACCCTGCTCGAGTATGGAGTGTCGTTAACATATTGTCCAGTGGCTAACAACGTGGCGGACTATCTCTCTCGACACGCAAGGGGGGACTTGCAGGAGTCTACGTCGGCGGAAGAGGCCGACGAACATGTCAGCCTGGTCGTGGAAACGGCCACCCCAAACTCCATGCAGGTGGAGGAGCTGGAGCTCGCGTCAAAGAGCGACAAGTGTTTCGCCATTCTGAAGGAAGCAATGCAGCGGGGCGCCTGGAAGACGGTGCTGGAGGCAGTGGAACACAGGACATGTGAAGCCAGAGTGGCTCTCGAGCAGTTATGGAGAGTGAGAGAAGAATTGACATTCTCGGAGTCGGGGCTGCTACTAAGGGGTGAGAGGATCGTGGTGCCCCAGGCCAAAGTTGCACAGGTCATCGCTTTGGCGCACCAGGGCCACCAAGGGGCGCCCAAGACAAAAGCTCGCCTCCGCCAGAAAGTGTGGTTCCCAGAGCTCGAGCGGAAGGTGGAAGCATTTGTGGCGTCTTGCGTGTGGTGCCAGGCTGCGGCACCGGCCCAGCGGGAACCGTCCATTGAAACGATGCCAAGAGGAACCAGGCCATGGGAAGTAGTGCATGCAGACTCCAGGTCCACGTCGAGAGGCACTCACTTCCTAGTGGTGGTGGACGAGTGGTCTCGATATCCGGAGGTCGAGTTCATAGAGTCCGTCGCATTTGAGAACGTGGTGGTGGCGCTGGAGAAGATCTTCGCCACCCATGGCCTGCCCTCCGTGCTGTGCTCCGAAAATGGGGCACCATTCCAAGGCGAAAGTTTTGCTGAGCTCATGAGGGAGTATGGCATTCAACACCGGCGGGTAACCCCACTGTGGCCCCGGGCTAACGATGAAGCTGAGCGCATGATGCGCACCCTTAACAAAGTCTTCAGGATTGCCCACGGAAAAGGCGAGTGCTTGCAGAGGGCCCTGTATGTATTCCTGCGGGGATATCGAACCACACCTCACTCCTCAACGGGTGTAGCACCGGCGGAAGCTCTCTTCCAAAGATGCCCGAGAGACGTCATACCGGAGGTGGGGGACAGGGACCCTGCCGTCATTGACAATGAACAGGTCGAGGAGGACAGACGAGCAAGGACACAGATGGAAAACATCAGGAGAGGCCTGAGACCCCCACACATCGCGCTGGGAGATGAGGTGCTGGTGAGGAATCGCCACCTACAAGGCAAGTTATCCCTCACGTATGAACCCGCCCCCCTCGGTGTCGTGGCGGTGAAGGGCTCTATGGTGACAGCCTCTGATGGGACGTCGTCCGTGACTAGGAATGCCTCCTTCTTCAGGAGAATCGGCGACCCGAGAGTGGACAACCCGGACAACCGAGAGGGTGAGGATGCCCTGGATGAAGGTGGGGGTGAAAGCCCCACCGTGGACTCTCCTGCTCGAGGCAGACCAGGTCAAGAGACACCGGCCAGAGACGTTGGCAGGAGGTACCCCCTGAGAACAGGGCGTGGGAAACCTGCCCGTCTCACAGACTATGTAACGGACTGAGCTGGGGAGGCTGACCTGGAGACAATGGTCAGGCCGTGACAGGCACCCTCAGGGGATCCAGGGTGGCTGTTAAGAAATGGGGGTTTTTGGTATGTACATAGTTGCGTGCTTTATAAATGTGTGATAGTCAGTCCCTCCTGTTTCCAATTTGTTGTTATGGAAAAGGAGGAGTGTGGCGTTGGCCCTTTAAGGGCACGCACGCGACGGGGTGACGTTCACTCCGTCGCGTGCACAGATAAATAAACGGGGCGTGCCCGGTGACATCACAATCACCGGGGAGCCCACACTAGCAAGATCGCTGTCTCCGTGTCTCTGTGTCACGGGGGTGGGAGGGCTCACGGACGGCGGAATCCGGACACCGCCAACAAACAGCAAACTCGTAATGAGCCCCAAAACAGCATTCTACATCAGAATTTCCACCAGTAGGGGCTTCAGCATAGATTAGGAACACTTGTCCTGAGTTACTTGTTTTTGCTCTGATTGGAATGTAATCAGCCCCTGCCTGTCCCAGCTTAAACACCAGGCTTCCAGAGAAAATGTGTGGCTCCTATTATTTTTCTGGCTGTGCCGAAGGCTCATTACGAGTTTGGCTGTGTGGGAAAAAAGAGGGTGTAATCCCATTTACCTCTATTTTTCTTGCGCCGCCAAACTACAAGTTTGCTGGAATAACCTGTGGAGGTATACCGGATGGTAATACTGGCGTTTTTTTAAGGTAAAGTGGAGCAGTTACCGGCAAAAATCCCCAATGCAGTCCTATAGACTCCATTAAATGAGGATTTAAATCAGCAAACCGTCACTTGTAATCAGGTGGTATTAATGCCAAAGGTAATACCTCCAGTGGTAATACCTCCTGACCAAGTGGCGGTATTGGTAATTCTGATTGCCAGTATTCCGCAGATTTACTGCTAGAATACTGGCAAACTCGTAATGAGACCATGTCCCGCGCAGGAGGCCTGAAAAAGGAGTCTTCTGGGAGCTTTCAACAGACAGGGGATTGCTGGGATGTGAAGGAACACAGTGGGCCTCATTACAAGTTTGCTGGTATTCCAGCAGTAAATCTGCCAGAATACCGGCACATGAAATTACTGTTACCGCCACTTGTCTGCCAGTATTACCGGCAGATTACAAGTCCTGGTATACATGGTCAATTCCCATTCCATGGTGTTCCATAGGACTCCATGGGGAGATTTTGCTGTAATTACGGGCCGTGCCGGTAATATAGGCAGTTTTTTGCCGATAGGGGTCAGTTTTACCTCTAGCTTCAAGCTGGAGGTAAATCCTTAGCCTCTACAAGCAAAGTTGTAGGTGGTGTATGGGAGCAAGGGGTCCTCTGGCCCCCTCGAGTCGTACGCTCCTCAGTACATGGCTTGGACCGCGTGCCTCCGGTAGTGGTATTGCCCCTTGCCCTTATGTAAAGTTAAACACAGTTGACTGCTGCATAGATGGGACTACTGAGCAGGAACGGGGCATCCATCTTTTGTGCCCCCTTTCAACTCCATCTTGGGTAAACAGGCCTCACTGCAATATTACAGCAATGCTCAGCTCCCCTTTCCACCGCAGTAGCCAAGGACAGAGACACACACACAAGGCGCGCAGGCAGCTGGCTGGCCCCCACCCTTGCACTCCCCCTGCGAAGGAAAGCTCTGCGCTTCCATTCTCATGCTGAAGCTGGAGAAAGTTGCAACAATCAATATGCTACAGTTTTCTTCCTCTGAGATCACTGTTTGCCTTAAAACCGGCATGTGAACCAGGATGAGCTAAGCACTTTCTGCTCGATTCGTCCTCATAAACGTGCAAGCCACCCACCCCCATTAGAACAATGTATTGCCATCCTGACCCTGCACCCCCTGTAAGGTATTTCTTTCAAGTGCCAGACGCTCGCCTGTGCTGCGAAACCCACCCAACACACCCACTACTAACCTTAAGCATTTTTATTATTATATATGCTTTTACTTGCACTAATGAGTTTGAAACCTAGAAAGAGATGCGAAACATAGCCTGATTATTTTACATGCACAATAAAGGTCAAGGCCTTCAATTAAAGCCATGAATGACCCAATTGTACTGACAATAATCATTGTGTGTAACTTATGTAGAAATGTGACAAGTAGCATAAAATGTTTTAAATAATTTGTCATTTACAGGCCGATTCATGGAATAATTAGCGCGGCGCAAGTGGGCAAAAACGTGCGAATCGCAGTGGAATAGCGAAAATCGCAGTGCAATTGCGAAAATCGCACGAAAAGCAGCGCACGTCGATTCATGGAAGGCCGTGCGCGAGAAAACCAGCGGATGTGCGATAAAAAAGTGCGCGGCGCATGTTGGCGCACAGGCCATCTAACAGCGTGCACCAGGTCTCAGCGAAAATCGCACAGGCCACAGCGAAATTCGCACATAGCGCGGCGCACGCAACAAAAGTAGGCGGAACACGGGCGTAACACTCGGAATGGGGAACAACTTGCCAAAACGTGGGCGTCACGGGGGAAGTACAGGGCACAAGTGCGCGGAACGCCCACACGCTCGCCTACAACACGTATTCATGGAATAGAATAGGGCAAAAAAGCGCACGCTCAAACCAGCGCACAGGCACAAACACGACCGCCACAAGAAAGCAGGCGGTAGCGTCTCTGCGGCTGTAAGAAATGTGCGCCAAAAGGTGCGCCAACAAATAGCACCTATATACTGCCATGATGAATGTCCCATACTGTGGCCCTCCAGGAAAAATGACGTGCAAAGGGGTACCCACAAACACGGACACCCGCTGACAAAAAATACGTGTGCGTGGATACCGGGGTGCGCGGGAAGTCTAACACGCGATTTCAGCAGGGTACGTGCATCACAGGGGTTCGCGTGAAGTTATTCACGCGATCGGGCCTGGGGGAGCGGGCTACGTGTATTTCAAGGGTTCGCGTGAAGTTTCACACGCGATCGGGTCTGGGGGAGCGGGCTACGTGTATTACAGGGGTTCGCGTGAAGTACCTCACGCGATCGAGCCTGGGGGAACGTGCTACGTGTATATCAGGTGTTCGCATGAAGTTTCACACGCGATCGGGCCTGGGGGAGCGGGCTACGTGTATTACAGGGGTTCGCGTGAAGTTCCTCACGCGATCGGGCCTAGGGGAGCGGGCTACGTGTATTACAGGGGTTCACGTGAAGTTCCTCACGCGATCGGGCCTGGGGTAGCGGGCTACGTGTATTACAGGGGTTCGCGTGAAGTTCCTCACGCGATCGGGCCTGGGGGAGCGGGCTACTTGTATTCCAAGGGTGCGCGGGAAGTTCCACACGCGAATAGCCTGGGGGCGCGTGGATTCCAGGGGTGCGCGGGAAGTTCCACACGCGAATAGCCTGGGCGCGTGTATTTCAGGGGTGCGCGGGAAGTTCCACACGTGAATAGGCTGGGCACGTGTATTTCAGGGGTGCGCGGGAAGTTCCACACGCGAATAGCCTGGGGGCGCGTGTATTCCAGGGGTGCGCGGGAAGTTCCACACGCGAATAGCCTGGGCGCGTGTATTTCAGGGGTGCGCGGGAAGTTCCACACGCGAATAGCCTGGGCGCGTGTATTTCAGGGGTGCGCGGGAAGTTCCACACGCGAATAGCCTGGGCGCGTGTATATCAGGGGTGCGCGGGAAGTTCCACACGCGAATAGCCTGGGCGCGTGTATTCAGGGGTGCGCGGGAAGTTCCACACGCGAATAGCCTGGGCGCGTGTATTTCAGGGGTGCGCGGGAAGTTCCACACGCGAATAGCCTGGGCGCGTGTATTTCAGGGGTGCGCGGGAAGTTCCACACGCGAATAGCCTGGGCGCGTGTATTTCAGGGGTGCGCGGGAAGTTCCACACGCGAATAGCCTGGGCGCGTGTATTTCAGGGGTGCGCGGGAAGTTCCACACGCGAATAGCCTGGGCGCGTGTATATCAGGGGTGCGCGGGAAGTTCCACATGTGATTTGACAGTGTGGGTCCTCCCAGGTGTACCCTGTACACCCTCCACGGCCCCTGCAGGCAGCCCACACCACAGGGGACTACCCTGCATCCCTGGTCATGTCCCGCAGGCAGCCCACCCACCATGGGCATGCCCCCCAGCAAAGGCACATGTCTCCTTGAACTAATGACCACCAACTCATGTCCCCTTGCACCCCCACCCCCCAGCACTGTGGGGCACCTGCCAGCAGGCCCCCACCCATGTCCAACTCATGTCCCCCACCACCCCCACCCCCCAGCACTGTGGGGCACCTGCCAGCAGGCCCCCACCCATGTCCAACTCATGTCTCCCACCACCCCCACCCCCCAGCCACCAGGGTCACCCTCCACCAGGCCCCCACTCATGTCTCCCACCACCCCCACACCCCAGCAGTGCAGGGTCACCCTCCACCAGGCCCCCACTCATGTCTCCCACCACCCCCACCCCTCAGCCACCAGGGGCACCCTCCACCAGGCCCCCACTCATGTCACCCACCACCCCCACACCCCAGCAGTGCAGGGGCACCCTCCACCAGGCCCCCACTCATGTCTCCCACCACCCCCACACCCCAGCAGTGCAGGGGCACCCTCCACCAGGCCCCCACTCATGTCTCTCACCACCCCCACCCCCCAGCCACCAGGGGCACCCTCCACCAGGCCCCCACTCATGTCACCCACCACCCCCACACCCCAGCAGTGCAGGGGCACCCTCCACCAGGCCCCCACTCATGTCACCCACCACCCCCACCCCCCAGCAGTGCAGGGGCACCCTCCACCAGGCCCCCACTCATGTCTCCCATCACCCCCACACCCCAGCAGTGCAGGGTCACCCTCCACCAGGCCCCCACTCATGTCTCCCACCTCCCCCACCCCCCCACCCCCCAGCCACAAGGGGCACCCTCCACCAGGCCCCCACTCATGTCACCCACCACCCCCACACCCCAGCAGTGCAGGGGCACCCTCCACCAGGCCCCCACTCATGTCTCCCACCACCCCCACACCCCAGCAGTGCAGGGTCACCCTCCACCAGGCCCCCACTCATGTCTCCCACCACCCCCACACCCCAGCAGTGCAGGGTCACCCTCCACCAGGCCCCCACTCAAGTCTCCCATCACCCCCACACCCCAGCAGTGCAGGGTCACCCTCCACCAGGCCCCCACTCATGTCTCCCATCACCCCCACACCCCAGCCACCAGGGGCACCCTCCACCAGGCCCCCACTCATGTCACCCACCACCCCCACACCACAGCAGTGCAGGGGCACCCTCCACCAGGCCCCCACTCATGTCTCCCACCACCCCCACACCCCAGCAGTGCAGGGTCACCCTCCACCAGGCCCCCACTCATGTCTCCCATCACCCCCACACCCCAGCCACCAGGGGCACCCTCCACCAGGCCCCCACTCATGTCACCCACCACCCCCACACCCCAGCAGTGCAGGGGCACCCTCCACCAGGCCCCCACTCATGTCTCCCACCACCCCCACACCCCAGCAGTGCAGGGTCACCCTCCACCAGGCCCCCACTCATGTCACCCACCACCCCCACACCCCAGCAGTGCAGGGGCACCCTCCACCAGGCCCCCACTCATGTCTCCCACCACCCCCACACCCCAGCAGTGCAGGGTCACCCTCCACCAGGCCCCCACCCATGTCTCCCACCACCCCCACACCCCAGCAGTGCAGGGTCACCCTCCACCAGGCCCCCACTCATGTCTCCCACCACCCCCACACCCCAGCAGTGCAGGGGCAGCCTCCACCAGGCCCCCACTCATGTCTCCCATCACCCCCACACCCCAGCCACCAGGGGCACCCTCCACCAGGCCCCCACTCATGTCTCCCACCACCCCCACACCCCAGCAGTGCAGGGTCACCCTCCACCAGGCCCCCACTCATGTCTCCCACCACCCCCACACCCCAGCAGTGCAGGGTCACCCTCCACCAGGCCCCCACTCATGTCTCCCATCGCCCCCACACCCCAGCAGTGCAGGTTCACCCTCCACCAGGCCCCCACTCATGTCTCCCATCACCCCCACACCCCAGCCAGCAGGGGCACCCTCCACCAGGCCCCCACTCATGTCACCCACCACCCCCACACCCCAGCAGTGCAGGGGCACCCTCCACCAGGCCCCCACTCATGTCTCCCACCACCCCCACCCCCCAGCCACCAGGGGCACCCTCCACCAGGCCCCCACTCATGTCACCCACCACCCCCACACCCCAGCAGTGCAGGGGCACCCTCCACCAGGCCCCCACTCATGTCACCCACCACCCCCACCCCCCAGCAGTGCAGGGGCACCCTCCACCAGGCCCCCACTCATGTCACCCACCACCCCCACACCCCAGCAGTGCAGGCGAACCCTCCACCAGGCCCCCACTCATGTCACCCACCACCCCCACCCCCCAGCAGTGCAGGGGCACCCTCCACCAGGCCCCCACTCATGTCACCCACCACCCCCATACCCCAGCAGTGCAGGGGCACCCTCCACCAGGCCCCCACTCATGTCTCCCACCACCCCCACCCCCCAGCCACCAGGGGCACCCTCCACCAGGCCCCCACTCATGTCACCCACCACCCCCACACCCCAGCAGTGCAGGGGCACCCTCCACCAGGCCCCCACTCATGTCACCCACCACCCCCACCCCCCAGCAGTGCAGGGGCACCCTCCACCAGGCCCCCACTCATGTCACCCACCACCCCCACACCCCAGCAGTGCAGGGGCACCCTCCACCAGGCCCCCACTCATGTCTCCCACCACCCCCACCCCCCAGCCACCAGGGGCACCCTCCACCAGGCCCCCACTCATGTCACCCACCACCCCCACACCCCAGCAGTGCAGGGGCACCCTCCACCAGGCCCCCACTCATGTCACCCACCACCCCCACACCCCAGCAGTGCAGGGGCACCCTCCACCAGGCCCCCACTCATGTCTCCCACCACCCCCACACCCCAGCAGTGCAGGGTCACCCTCCACCAGGCCCCCACTCATGTCTCCCATCACCCCCACACCCCAGCCACCAGGGGCACCCTCCACCAGGCCCCCACTCATGTCACCCACCACCCCCACACCCCAGCAGTGCAGGGGCACCCTCCACCAGGCCCCCACTCATGTCTCCCACCACCCCCACCCCCCAGCCACCAGGGGCACCCTCCACCAGGCCCCCACTCATGTCACCCACCACCCCCACACCCCAGCAGTGCAGGGGCACCCTCCACCAGGCCCCCACTCATGTCACCCACCACCCCCACCCCCCAGCAGTGCAGGGGCACCCTCCACCAGGCCCCCACTCATGTCACCCACCACCCCCACACCCCAGCAGTGCAGGGGCACCCTCCACCAGGCCCCCACTCATGTCTCCCACCACCCCCACCCCCCAGCCACCAAGGGCACCCTCCACCAGGCCCCCACTCATGTCTCCCACCACCCCCACCCCCCCAGCACTGTGGGGCACCTGCCAGCAGGCCCCCACCCATGTCCAATCCATGCCCCCCTGCACCTGGGTCCCAACATTCCCCAATCATGTCCGTAATGCCCATCCTCCCCTGCCAAAAGGCCCAACCAACTATCACACCCACCCACATATCAAAGGCAATTACATGTTACAACCCCAATTTAAATAATGCAATTCAACACATGTCTGTCACACACAATGGCTGCAAGTGAATGACAAAACACCCAACATGACATGCCTGAAAGCAATGAGATGATACGACACATTGAAGATTAAAAAAATAATATGTATTGAACAGCAAGTAGAACGGAAATGAAATAAGAAAAAACACAAAGCAAATCAAACAAAACAAGATGAATGTCCAAGAAAATAATCTGAAAAATTAAAATAAGCCAATGAAGAACCATGAAGAAGATCATCCTGGGTCCATGAGCCCAACCAAATTAAACCTAACTATGACTACTAACTAAAAACTGAACTATATACAAAAAAGTGGTGCATTGTCCAATCGCAACCAAAAGAAAAATCAAAAAAACAAAGGAAACCTAACCCTAACTATACAACTATATACAAAGGCAGCGGGCTATTCGGACGGCTCACTGGTTGTTGTCATGGGCCAGGGCATCATCGAACTCCTGGTCAATGGCTTGGAGGCGGGCATGTTCCCTGGCCCCGAGGTCCCGCAGGGATAACGCAGTGTCAAGCTCAAACTCCCTGCGAAGACCCTCGAGGCACTCAGCCCGCCTCAGCGCCCTCCGCATGGAGTCCTCCGCCCTGACCATCGTGAGCCGTTCCTCCTCTGCCCGCTGCCGCTCCGCACCTATCCGCTGGCACAACCGCTCCCACACGGAAGCCACTCCCATTCCAGGGTTCTCCTGCCCTCCGGCCGATGCCTGCACCCCTGATGTTGATGGCCCCGAGCCATGATGCCTCCCACGTTGAGCCTGCTGCTGCCTCCGACGCAACTGCCTGTGCCAGCACGACGGCATCCAGGCTGATGGAAACCACCGACGCCGTCGTGCACGTGCCCTGCCCGATGATGCCGTCACATCCTCCATCTGCTGGGGTCCAGTTGCTCTGGTGTCCACCCCTGCTGGATCTCTGACTCCCGACTGTGGCAGGGATGGGATCCCCACCGAGCTGGCTGCATTGGTCGGGGCAGGTCCACAGGGGGCCCTGGTGGCATCTGGGCTGGAAGACGGCAAGGAGAACGACTGGTGGATAGCCTGCACAGAGGAGGAGAGGGCCGCCACATTGGCCAACACATGCAGGAAACCCCCGAACATGGCCGATCCCAATTGGGCCACGTCGGCACGGTGCACTTCGTGATGACGTGCGTGCTCCTCCCGGGAAGCACGCACGGCATCACGAATCACAGCCGTGCGCATCGCGACCCCAATCAGGACCTTCTCCGCATGGCCAGGGGTTCCCACGTCCGCAGGTGGAGGGGAGTCAGGTGACATGGACATCCCCTCTACCTGCGGACAGGCCTGGGACGGGGCATCCCTGCTGGTGCATGGTGGTGCACTCACAGGGTCAGGGACAGCGACATGCACAGGCCCCTCCACGGTGACCTGTGCTGCCTCCTGCCCCTGGCCCTGGACTGCACCACTTGCACCAGCAGGGATGCCCCCACCAGGCCCCATGTGTGCCCCAGTGGCGGCCTCCTCCTCCTCTGTGCAAACCACCAACCTGGATGGCTCCTCACCGTCTCCCACCGTAGCAGGCCCCTGTGGGGGCTCACCCACCCCTTCCGCTGCAGCCGTGGGGGCATCCCCGCCGCCTCTCTCCACAGCGCCGTCTCTGCCCTCTTCTTCACTAGCCGCTGCGTAGAGGGAGACAAAGAACACAAGCATCAGGGCACTGTACAATGGTCCCCTAGACAGGAAGCAATAGCAGATGAGCACCACTGTCAAGGTACACTTCCATCATGTCCCTCCACAACACATGGGTCAGTCCAGGCAAAACACACACAGTAACAGGCATGGTGCATGCCATGGACATTTCCATGCATGTCCAATGGACTCTTGAAACATTCAATGATATGTAACTCACATGCATCATGGCTCATGCCCATCACATGCACACACTTCACCTCAGTCACATCCATCTGGCCCCAAACACACCAAACACAGCGGATACAAGGGTAATTTGGCTGCTTTACTGAATCTGTGCATTGTCACACACATGTGTCATGCATCCATGGCATGCACAAGTCACAGACACGCAGGTCAGGCACACAGACATGGCTACCATATATGTACCTGGCATCAGCACCCATCCCTCACCCCCACCCATGTCCAGGTACAGAGACTGGCATGCTCTCATGTTCAAAATCTGCATAGGGCTCCCCATGCAGCATTTCAACACATGCAACAACCATGTGCATCACACATCACTGGTCGCACATGCATTACCATGATGTCCCTGCACACATACATGCATACATGGCCTATGGCACACATACAGGCAAGTATCATAGAACCAGCACACCGCAACATGCCCTGTCTCACACAGTAATGCATGGACACTTACCGCTCAACTCCAGACGGGCCTCCCTCTCAAGGATCTGGGAGTGGAGCGCTGGGCGTACGCGTTCCAGGACCCTCATCTGGATGGAACTCATGCGGCCCCGGCCCCCCTCCACGAGGCGCCGGGCCTTCACAAGGGTCCTGGACCTCAAGTCCTCCCAGCGCTTCTTGATCTTCAGGACGTCGCGGGTTGCCACCCCCTCCGCGTTGATGGCAACCACACAGTCGGCCCAGATCCTCTGCCGTCCTTCCTTGCTGGCGCGGGATGATCCAAAGAGGGCATCATACTGCCCCAGGACATGCTCCACCAGGACACCAACTTCGGTGACAGTGAAGCTGGTGCCCCTCTGCCCCTCTGGCCTGGGGTTGCAACTGGTGCCAGATATGGAAGTGCCCGACATGGCAACCCCAGAGGCAGGTGTGGGTGGGCAATTGGGTCCTGGGGCTGGGCTGTGGAGCGATGTAATCCCAGTCGGGAGTCTTCAGTTCCAGCAGGGGTGGACACAGCAACTGGACCCCTGCAGATGGCTGATGTGCAGGCACCAAATGGCAGGGCACGGTGGCAGCAGGCAGGCAGACAGGCAGCAGCAGATGGCACGTGGGAGGCTGCTCGGGGCACTGGGGGGCAGTTACTCGGCCTTCTGGGCAGGAGCGTGGGCTTCCGTGTGTTTTCGCGTGGCCAGCTTGATACGGAGTGATTTGGCACGTGAAAATCCTGCACGTCAGCGTGAAATCCGAGGAAAGGCCCTTAGCGCGTAAGCGCGTCAGCACGCATACGCGATTCTATTGGACCAGAGTCCCTCAGCGCGTAAGCGCGTCTGTGACGTGACCCGCATGGGTGTTCCCCACTCAGCACGTGATGACGGGGCACACGTGGAGATACTGCACATCAGAGTGTCATCGCGTGTAATTGGACAAAAGTGCGCGTACACGCGATTGGCCTATGTACGTGTATTTAATGGGTGCGCGGGCACTTACACACGCAAGTACGTCAGCGAACCTGTATCCCGTGGTGCGTGTGAATTTCCACACGCTATTGGACTGGGAACTGGATTCCAGGGGTGCGCGGGTCACACGCTCGCCTAGAACACGCGCAAAGCATAAATTTGCGGACTTTAACAATAACAAGCTCAGACGGCAGGATGAACATACCGTTCCTAGCAGCAGTGGCAGTGGGCTACCAAAGGAGGAGGAGGAGGATAGTCAGGGCCAGAATATTCACACCCAGAACCAGCCTTTTCGGGATGCCTGATGACCAGGTGTATGGGAGGTACAGGTTTCCACCACACATCATACTGGACCTGGTGAGTGAGTGGGAGGATGACCTCACATCACCCACCTTGTGCTCCCAAGCACTCAGCCCCCTGGAGAAGGTCCTCAATGTACTGCACTTCTTAGCCACTGGATCATTTCAGCGGACAAGTGCCATAGTGGGTGGGGTGTCACAGGCCACCCAGTCACGCTGCCTACACCAGGTCTTGAACATCATCACTGCACGCCCATCAGTCCGCAGGCACATATACCTGCCCAGAACACCTGCAGAAAGGCATGCTGCCGCCCTGGATTTTTACGCTGTGGCACGATTCCCCAAAGTGCTAGGTGCCATCGACTGCACCCATGTGGCTCTACGTCCCCCCAGGGCATCTGAGCACATCTATAGGAACCGCAAGCACTGGCATTCCATCAACGTGCAGGTAGCATGTAATGCCAAGGGAATCATCACCTCAGTATATGCCAACTATCCCGGCTCCACCCACGACAGCTTCATTTACCGAATGTCCACCCTAAGCCGGGACCTAGAAGCTGGGCGGCATGGCGATACATGGCTGCTTGGTGAGTATGTATGCCACTGCACATGCATGCATGTTGGATACTGAGCTAGGTCACAACCCCACCAATGATACCAATCACCACCTCCACAGGGGACAGTGCCTACCCTCTCAGCCCCCACATGATGACGCCAATTCGGAACCCCACCACGCCACCCCAGGTAAGATATAACACAGCCCACATTACAACCAGGGGCATAGTGGAGCGCACATTCGGAGTGCTAAAGTCACGCTTTCGCTCCCTTGACCGTTCTGGCGGGCAGCTGTTATACGCTCCCCCAGTAGTGTGCAGGATCATAGTGGCAGCATGTGTCCTGCACAACGTTGCAACACGCCGGGGCCTGGCCGTGGACATGGTGGTGGCCCCACATCCCCAACCACATGCACAGCCGCTGCGCATGGGAGGGGAAAGGGCACGGGGGGAGGCAGCCCGTACACAGCTAATGGCTAATTACTTCACATAGAAATCACACCCCTGTGGAGTGCACACTGCCCTGGCACATTCCATCTGACAATCAATGATGACTCAACCTGACACTGATCCTGAATGTCTGGAGAATGAACCGGGAATACCATGTCAGCCTGAGATTGTTCACCTGGAAGTGTCACAATGTGTGCATCCCTACCCACACAGACACCACCAATGCAGTTTTGTGAAGTTACACATGGAAGCAGCTAAAATGAATACCCACTTGCAAAATGCAACAAGAGGACAGTGCCATGTCAGCCAACCCAACCCCAGCACCGCCACACAACACACTGTGCCATGTCATGCTAATTGCAGGTAAACAAAGTAATCCCCACAACATGACATCAGTCTCACTATGTACAGTGGCACTATTAGAAACCTGCAACACCTGAAATGCTCACAGCAATGCCGGACCAACAACATACTTGAGCACGTAGTACCATTAACATGACATCACAAATGTTACATATTAGTAGTCTCACCACCTGGAAATGCCTGCACTCCCACCACTACCAACTGTGCAGTGTTGTCGCCATGTAGAGTTGTAGGTGCACTGCTGCCAACATGGTCCCCATCTCCAGACTAGAGGTCCTTGTGTGGACATGAGGAAGGGACCTGCAAATTGGGAGGTAGACACAGAAGAAGAGTTACACATCAATGCAACATGCAGTGTACAACACAACAGCAATATGCACTATGAATGTATACACAGTATTGACTACAGACTGGCCACACAGCTCATGGGAGTCCAACGTCACTGTGTAATTCACTGTCACTTGGGCACACCCTTTGCAAGCCCATGGAAACGGGAAGCAGGAGGGGTGTGTGTGACTCAAACCCAAGCATCTGAACCAAATACATTACAAGCCTGCATGTGCCCAGCCACAATGCAGCGTATGCCCACAGGAACCACGGAAGCCAACAGATCGTCCCAAAAAAATTGGGAATAAAAGAAATCAAAATAAAAATAAAAATAAGAAACAATCAAAAATGGCCATTGATGGGCCCGGGGGGGTTGGGGAGGCCACCCAGGAGGTCCGAGGACAGGATGCACACCAGAACCCACCTGCGTGGATCCTGGGAAGATAAAACACCTCCATGGGCTCATGGCCCACACGGCTACCCTATTGTGGGAGTATCACTGCTGTCGCTATTATCACCCTGTGCAGCTGCATCCGGAGGTGGTTGCACTATGGGAGGCAGCCCACGCAAGGCCCTAGTCTGCTCCTCCATGGCTGCAAGCATGCGGGTGTGGTAGGTCTGGTTCTGGAGGATGAGTGTGCGGAGGTCCCCATGCAACAACTCACGGGATGCCCGGACCTCCGCCCTCGTTGCCTGCATCTCAGCTGAGAGCGTACGGGTGAGACGCTCCAGCTGCTGTTCTGTCCTTTGGTGTGTTGAAGCCTCAAGCTCAACAAGAGTCGTCCTGAGGTGAAGGAGCTCCTGCCTCAGGGCTTCCCTGTGGCCCTGGGACTCAATGGAGATGGCCTCCTGCAGAGTCGCCAGTGCCGCCCGCCTGTCCCTGTTGGACCCCAACATGTCCTCCCTGTGTGACTGGCAGATGGAGTCGGTTGCCTGCTCTAGTCGCTCCATCAGCCTTTCTGGGGGGACAATGGAAGTGGCCACCCTATCCATGGCCTGAGCCATCATCTCGGATGATGCAGCCTGTTGGGTTGCCATACCGTAAATGGATTGCTCCCATGCGGTATTGCCGGGTGGCGTACGGCCACCACGTCGGCGGGCACCACACCTGTCTGGGGCAAGGCGAACTGCGCCTTGCTGTGCCGGCATTGCCTGAGGCTGCAGGACTGCATTCCCCCTCTGATCTGCTGGCCCAGGAACAGGATCAGATGTCGCGGAATGTGACCCTGCATCCGTAACCACCGAAGGCGTAGCTGCCAACACTGACATCCCCATGGAGGGTACTGACCCTGGTGCAGGTGGGTGAGACAGAACAGAATCCCTCCCTGGAACACTCACCTGCGACGGCACGTAGGTCTCATCCGAATCAACACCTGAGTACAGCTCGGGGGAGGTGCAGCCAGAGACACCCCTTGAGAGCACGACCTGCAGCACTTGTGGGTTCTCCCCCACCACCACACCACGTCCCTCACTGGTGGTTGGTCGGCCCTCGGACCCCTCCTGGGTCTGCACCATCTCCACAACCCCAGCAGTATCAGGTGCGTCTTCCCCTGCAAAGACATGAAAACAAAGAAATGGAAACAGGCATTAGCACCATGGCACACAATGAGGGCTGAGAAGCAAGAGAACCAGTACTTGATTGACACATGTCCCACATGACTAAAACCCTCCCATGCATGCACCCTCACTGCGTATGAAGTGCAGGCAAAAGGCACACACTGATGACACCAAGATGGAAGATGAACACATTTTCTGCATGCTGCCTGGCAGTGGCATCACACATTGGCCTGTGATTGCCAGGTGAAACACACATGCCATCACACAGATGGCATGTACCATTGCAATTGAGTGAAGATGGAGAGGAGGGCAGCACCTATTCATTCAGTCCAGTTCCCGCATGTAATTGCTTTTCTAATTCTAACAGGTCAGATTTTTCACCTGGAGCTGCCAGTCTGAAATGGTCCAATTGCACAGGGACATGTGTGTACAAATGATATCCAGCTAACAAAGTCACTCCACTTTACCATACCCATGTCAGACATGTGACTAGTGGACAGCGACATGCCTAGTGAAAGTGGTGGAATGCAAACAAACTGACTGAATGAGCAGTGAAAAATAAGCAAATATGTTGTGGCAAGGTGACACTTCAAGGGCAACTGGCGTGCAGTTGGGCTAGATGTCTACTGTTGGCAGAAGGGATACTGCCATGGCCAAATGCAGCTGCGCAGGAAGGATTGCATGAAGCACATGGCTGACCCATACGACTCAGGCGCACACACTCTCACCTGGCACACAAACAGAAGCCCTCACACACACACCATGCACATGGATGACACACACATGCATGTGCACTCACCGGACAATGCCTCGTAATCAGCCAGATCTCCCACGCCTTGGATCTGTTCCTCCGTGACGTAGGTCCCAGCGACTGACTCATGTGGAGTGAGTTCCATGTCTACTACTGGAGACCCACCTCCAGTCACTAGAGTTGCGGCATGACTTGAGGCCAGCTTACTCTTTGCCCTGCGCTTTAGGTCATTCCAGCGCTTATAGCAATCATTGGCTGTGCGCCTCACAATTCCAAGGGCACTTACGATGTCCGCAACGGTCTGCCAGTGTGCCTGGCGTTGTGCAGGTGTGGTCTTGGATCCTGCAACAATGACCATCTCGTTGTCATGTCCGGACACATACTCAACAAGTGCATTCAGTTCGTCATCCGTGAAGCTGGGCTTCCTGGACGGGCCGGACTGTGTAGCCGTGTCTGGGGCATCAGCCTGTGCCGGATGAGCACTCTTCCTCTTCCGCTTGGAAGGTGGTGGTGATCCTGAGTGTCCTGCGCCGCTCTGGACACTAGGGGCAGGAGCCCTGGTGGACTCTGTATCAGGAGTGTGGGATTGCACACTCAGCATGGGAGTTGGTGCAGGCATTGGCTCTAGTGTGATGGTGTCAGGGGGAATGTCAGCAGCATGGATTAGGACCGACACTGTCCTGGCTGCGTGTGTGAGGGCTGGGGTGGATGGAGCCGCAGCTGCCCCTGCAGCCTCTCCGCCCTGCCTCCTTGGTGCAGCAGATGACCTTGCTGCCCCAGATCCACGTGGCATGATGGCATCAACGTGCACCAGCGCACGTGTCGTAGCCCTGCTGACCTGGAAGTCAGCCATGGAGTCAGCCAGGTCTGGTGCCACAATGGGCTGATCCAACAAGGGCTGAGCATGGATGGTGTCAGCCACATCAGCCTCAATGGGAGGGGGGGAGGGGGGGATTATGGGTGCCCGTGACTGGTCCTCCACACATGGGGGGACAGGCTCACCCTGCAAGTTACGACCACGTCCCCTACCGGATCCACCACGGCCACCACTTGTGGCTCTTCCACCTTTGCCACCCTTACGGAATCCTCGCCTCCCAGCCATGGCACTGATGTTAATGTGCGTATGGGAGTGGATGTAGACTATTGTCCTGGGCAATTGGGGGTCAAAGGGGTTGGGTACCAGATGGTAATTGTACCCTAGTGCTCTAGCAAGGCTGAATGTAACCCCTGGGGAAAGATGACGGGTCACGCAACGCACAGGAGGCCCAAAAAGGGGAGATGACGTGCACGCAACCCCTCCTAGACCACGTGTGCAGAAAGAAAAACCTGCACTACGCTGTGGCACCCAGAAACACAAGAATGAACGTATGCGTGTCACACGCAGCCTAGAATGACCTCTGAAGGGGTAGGCTACACACGGGGCAAGCACAGATGTTAGATACGTGCGTGACTCACCGTCTGCCTGGTAAACGAGCGTGTAAAAGGAGCACGTTTGGTTGGCAACACCCCCGCCAAAAGAAGATTTGTACGCTGTCTGAGGAGACAGGACAACAGTAGAAGGGAACACTGTTTGAGGGAACAGGCCCAGGTAAACCAGTAAAAGCGAAAGAAGAGAAAAAGCTGTCAGAGGTAACAGGGAATACGAACTTGAAACGCCGTGAAGTAAATCGCGTGTGAAACGACAAGAAGTACAGAATTCACCCACTCGCTCTCCACGAAAAGCACGTACAAGGAAGTGGTGTTCTACGCGTACCTTTTATACAGGCCCACACGTCCAGCGTCACTTACGCGGCGTGTACGCGCTAGGGCCATTTCCACCAATTACACGCTTTGTCACTTCTGCGTGTAGGGACATTTCCTCCAATTACACGCTTTGTCACTTCTGCGTGTAGGGACATTTCCTCCAATTACACGCTTTGTCACTTCTGCGTGTAGGGACATTTCCTCCTACTTCACGCTTTGTCACTTCTGCGTGTAGGGCCATTTCCACCAATCACACGCGATGAGACTCTGACGTGCAGTCTTTCCACGTGTGCTCTGTCATCACGTGCTGTGTGGGATACACCCATGCGGGTCACGTCACAGACGCGCTTACGCGCTGAGGGCCTTTGGTCCAATAGAATCGCGTATGCGTGCTGACGCGCTTACGCGCTAAGGGCCTTTCCTCGATTTTCACGCTGACGTGCAGGATTTTCACGTGCCAAATCACTCCGTACCAAGCTGGCCACGCGTAAGCACACGGAAGACCACGCTCCTGCCCAGAAGGCCGAACTACTGCCCCCCAGAGCCCCGAGCACGCTCCCACCTACCATATGCTGCTGCCTGACTGCCTGCTGCCCACGTGCACTGCCATTTGCTGCCTGCACATCAGCCAGGGGTGCTGTTGCTGTGACCACCCCTGCTGGTACCGAAGACTCCCGACTGGAATTCCATCGCTCCACAGCCCAGCCCCAGGACCCAGTTGCCCACCCACTCCTGCCTCTGGGGTTGTCATGTCGGGGCAAACACCATCTGTGACCACTGACAACCCCCGGCCAGAGAGGCAGAGGGGCACCAGCTTCAGTGCCACCGAAGTTGGTGTCCTGGTGGAGCAAGTCCTGGGGCAGTATGATGCCCTCTTCGGAAGTTCCCGCGCCGACAAGGAAGGACGGACTCGGATCTGGACTGACATCGTGACTGCCATCAACGCGGAGGGGGTGGCAGTCCGGGACTTACAACATGTCAGGAAGCGCTGGGAGGACTTCAGGTCCAGGACCCTGAACAAGGCCCGGCGCCTCTTGAAGGCAGCGGATGCCAAGGGGCGCCGGGGCCACTTGTCGGAAGAACAGATGGGGGTCCTGGAACGCATATCCCCAGCGCTCCACGTCCAGGTCCTGGAGAAGCAGACCCGTCTGGAGTCGAGCGGTGAGTGTACATGCATTCTGATTGTGAGCAGTGCGTGTGGTGATTATTCGGTATTGTGCAGGTTGCACATCTGTTTGTATGGGGTCGAGTATGGGTGGGGGTGTACATGGCCGTGGGGCTGACACTTGCGAGGGCTGTAATGTGTGAGACATGGATGGTGCTTGTGTGTGTAGGCTTGCATGGCAAATGCAGTTGTGCGTGCACACATGTTTGTATGTATGTGTATGTAAGTAGACATGTCCGTGATGTCACGCATGTATGTTGTATTGGGCTGCATGTATGAGCACTGTGTACATGTGCATGTGTGTGTATTTGACAAGGGTGCAACAGTGATGCAACATGGATGCATGTGACTGCGGTATGTGTAAGCCTGATTGGCAGATGTGACATGGATGCCCGTCTGAACAGTGCGACACTTGGCCGAGGTGTACACATGCATGCAAGTGTGGTGGTGTGTGTACATGTGTGGTGCACTTCCTGTGTTGCATGTGATGTCTGGGTCAACTTTGGCTGCTCATGCTGTTGTATGTGTATGGATGGTGGTGGCAGTTGCGATATGGCTGTGGTATGGCTCATGTGTGCGAGTTGCAATGACATGTGTGTTGGGGATTGTGATGACATGTCTGAGGTTTGCCAATGCCACTCATGTGCAACTGTCATGTGTGTATGTGTCCATTGTACAGTGCCCTGATGCCTGTGTTTTGTTTCTCCCTGTCTGCAGCGTCAACTGATGAAGAGGGCGGAGAAGGTGCTGTGGAGCACAGCGGCGGGGATCCGACCGCCAGCCGGAGACGCAAGGCCCGGCTCCCCTCCCGTGTTGTCATCTCGTCGGGGAGTGAGGAGTCCGGTGCCGCGTCCCAGGCCGCAGCTGCCGGGGGGAGGTCCAAGAGGCGGAGGTTGGAGTTGGACTCCTCGGCAGCAGAAGGGGCAGCTGGGACCCCACAGGGCCCAACAGGGGAAGATGGCACGGAGTCATCCAGGTTGGTGGGGGGACTGGTGGAGGAGGAGGCCGTGCAAGCACCAGAGACGGGGTCTGGAGATGGGGATCCCACTGGTGCTAGTGGTGCAGTCCAGGACCAGGGATAGGAGGCAGCACAGGCCGCCGCGGAGGTGCCTGTGTGCAATCCTGTCCCCGATCCTGTCCCTGCATCATCTTGCACCAGCAGGGATGCCTACGTCCAGACCCGTTTCCAGGCAGGGGATGAGCTGACGTCAACTGGCCTTCCTCTGCCTGCGGACGTGGCTATCCAGGTCCGGGTTGAGCCTGTCCTGGCTGGTGTGGCGTTGCGTCAACGGGCCATGCGAGGTGACCTGCAGTCTTTTCATGGAGAGACTGCACGTCATCTCGAATGGCTCATTGACCACGTCAGCCTGCTGGGACAGGTCACCCAGGCCGGATTCCTCCGTCTGATGGGGCTTGCTCTGACCCCCTCCTCAACTGGACCCCCTACGCGCCAGTCGTCCTCTGTGCCATCTTCCCACCCATCAGTCACCTGGGTGCCCTGTGGAGCTGCCTCTGACGGTGCGGCCAGGCTGGTGGAGGAGGCATCCCTGCCACAGTCGGGAGTCGGTGGTCCAGCAGGGGTGGCCACATCAACAAGTGCACCCCAGCCGGCGGAGGATGTGCAGGCAGCAGGAGGCAGTGCACGGGCAGAGGCAGAGCAGCAGCAGCAGCAACATGGTGGGAGCCATGAAGGCTCGGGGCTTTCGACATCGGAGGGGCAGGCATCGGCCGGAGGGCAGGGGGACCCAGGACAGAGAGTGTCTTCCGTGTGGCAGCGGTTGGGCCATGCCATAGGTGCGGAGCGGCGGCGGGCGGAAGAGGCACGGCTCACAATGGTCAGGGCGGAGAACTCCATGCGGAGGGCCCTGAGGCGGGCCGAGTGCCTCGAGGCAATCCGCAGGGGGTTGGAGGAGGACACAGCGTCGTCCCTGCGGACCCTCGGGGACATGGAACTGGACCGCCTCCGGGACATCGAACAGGAGTTCGATGATGCCCTGGCCCGGGACACCACAGAGTGAGCCGCTGGACTTGCCCGCCGCCTTTGTATATAGTTCTTTAGTTTTAGGTTTCCTTTCTTTCGTATTATGATTTGGAGTCGACGGACACTGCTCCACTTTTTGTATATAGTTGATTTTTAGGTAGATTTTTTAGTAGGTTTCCTTTGTTCAGTTGGGCTCATGGACCCTTGTTATTTTTGTACATAGTTCTTTATTGCATGGAGATTTTTTTACATTTGACTTTGGACAAAATTTTTTTCTATTTGGATTTCAAGTTTCATTTTTTCATACGGACATGCAGCTTACTTTTTTCTCATTCACATTGTAGTTAGTTTTCTTTCTTTAGCATTCTTATTTTTTTCAATACAATTTTGTTTGCATACTTCACTGTGTGGTATCATCTCATTGGTTTCATGCATGTCATGTTGTGTGTTTTCCCATTCAATTGCAACCATTGTGTGTGACGGACATGGCTTCATTAGCTTCATGAACATTGGGGGTGTAACATGTGATTTCCATTTCCATGTGGGTGAATGGGTTACTTGGTAGGGCTTTTTGGCTGTGGAGGCTGACCATTACACACATGATTGGGGATTGTGAGGACCTGGTGGGGGCTGCCCATGGTGGCAGGGCGATGGGGGGTGGTGGGAGACATGATTGGGGGCCTGGTGGAGGATGCCCCTGGTGGCTGGGGGGTGGGGGTGGTGGGAGACATGAGTGGGGGTCTGGTGGAGGGTGCCCCTGGTGGCTGGGGGGTGGGGGTGGTGGGAGACATGAGTGGGGGCCTGGTGGAGGGTGCCCCTGGTGGCTGGGGGGTGGGGGTGCAGGGGGACATGAGTGGGGGCCTGGTGGGGGCTGCCCATGGTGGCTGGGGGGTGGGGGTGGTGGGAGACATTAGTGGGGGCCTGGTGGAGGATGCCCCTGGTGGCTGGGGGGTTGGGGTGGTGGGAGACATGAGTGGGGGCCTGGTGGAGGGTGCCCCTGCACTGCTGGGGGATGGGGGTGCAGGGGGACATGAGTGGGGGCCTGGTGGAGGGTGACCCTGGAAGCTGGGGGGTGGGGGTGGTGGGAGACATGATTGGGGGCCTGGTGGAGGGTGCCCCTGCACTGCTTGGGGGTGGGGTGTTGGGAGACATGTGTGGGGGCCTGGTGGAGGGTGCCCCTGCACTGCTTGGGGGTGGGGTGGTGGGAGACATGAGTGGGGGCCTGGTGGAGGGTGCCCCTGCACTGCTGGGGGGTGGGGGTGCAGGGGGACATGAGTGGGGGCCTGGTGGGGGCTGCCCATGGTGGCTGGGGGGTGGGGGTGGTGGGAGACATTAGTGGGGGCCTGGTGGAGGATGCCCCTGGTGGCTGGGGGGTGGGGGTGGTGGGAGACATGGGTGGGGGCCTGGTAGAGGCTGACCCTGGTGGCTGGGGGGTGGGGGTGGTGGGAGACATGAGTGGGGGCCTGGTGGAGGGTGCCCCTGGTGGCTTGGGGGTGGGGGTGGTGGGAGACATGAGTGGGGGCCTGTGGAGGGTGCCCCTGCACTGCTGGGGGGTGGGGGTGCAGGGGACATGAGTGGGGGCCTGGTGGAGGGTGCCCCTGGTGGCTGGGGGGTGGGGGTGGTGGGAGACATGAGTGGGGGCCTGGTGGAGGGTGCCCCTGCACTGCTGGGGGGTGGGGGTGCAGGGGGACATGAGTGGGGGCCTGGTGGAGGGTGCCCCTGGTGGCTGGGGGGTGGGGGTGGTGGGAGACATGAGTGGGGGCCTGGTGGAGGGTGCCCCTGCACTGCTGGGGGGTGGGGGTGCAGGGGGACATGAGTGGGGGCCTGGTGGAGGGTGACCCTGGATGCTGGGGGGTGGGGGTGGTGGGAGACATGATTGGGGGCCTGGTGGAGGGTGCCCCTGCACTGCTTGGGGGTGGGGTGGTGGGAGACATGTGTGGTGGCCTGGTGGAGGGTGCCCCTGCACTGCTTGGGGGTGGGGTGGTGGGAGACATGAGTGGGGGCCTGGTGGAGGGTGCCCCTGCACTGCTGGGGGGTGGGGGTGCAGGGGGACATGAGTGGGGGCCTGGTGGGGGCTGCCCATGGTGGCTGGGGGGTGGGGGTGGTGGGAGACATTAGTGGGGGCCTGGTGGAGGATGCCCCTGGTGGCTGGGGGGTGGGGGTGGTGGGAGACATGAGTGGGGGTCTGGTGGAGGGTGCCCTGGTGGCTGGGGGGTGGGGGTGGTGGGAGACATGAGTGGGGGCCTGGTGGAGGGTGCCCCTGGTGGCTGGGGGGTGGGGGTGCAGGGGGAATGAGTGGGGGCCTGGTGGGGGCTGCCCATGGTGGCTGGGGGTGGTGGGAGACATTAGTGGGGGCCTGGTGGAGGATGCCCCTGGTGGCTGGGGGGTGGGGGTGGTGGGAGACATGAGTGGGGGCCTGGTGGAGGGTGCCCCTGCACTGCTGGGGGGTGGGGGTGCAGGGGGACATGAGTGGGGGCCTGGTGGAGGGTGACCCTGGATGCTGGGGGGTGGGGGTGGTGGGAGACATGATTGGGGGCCTGGTGGAGGGTGCCCCTGCACTGCTGGGGGGTGGGGGTGCAGGGGGACATGAGTGGGGGCCTGGTGGGGGCTGCCCATGGTGGCTGGGGGGTGGGGGTGGTGGGAGACATTAGTGGGGGCCTGGTGGAGGATGCCCCTGGTGGCTGGGGGGTGGGGGTGGTGGGAGACATGAGTGGGGGTCTGGTGGAGGGTGCCCCTGGTGGCTGGGGGGTGGGGGTGGTGGGAGACATGAGTGGGGGCCTGGTGGAGGGTGCCCCTGGTGGCTGGGGGGTGGGGGTTCAGGGGGACATGAGTGGGGGCCTGGTGGGGGCTGCCCATGGTGGCTGGGGGGTGGGGGTGGTGGGAGACATTAGTGGGGGCCTGGTGGAGGATGCCCCTGGTGGCTGGGGGGTGGGGGTGGTGGGAGACATGAGTGGGGGCCTGGTGGAGGGTGCCCCTGGTGGCTGGGGGTTGGGGGTGGTGGGAGACATGAGTGGGGGCCTGGTGGAGGGTGCCCATGCACTGCTGGGGGGTGGTGGTGCAGGGGGACATGGGTGGGGGCCTGGTAGAGGCTGCCCCTGGTGGCTGGGGGGTGGGGGTGGTGGGAGACATGAGTGGGGGCCTGTTGGAGGGTGCCCCTGCACTGCTTAGGGGTGGGGTGGTGGGAGACATGTGTGGGGGCCTAGTAGAGAGTGCCCCTGCACTGCTTGGGGGTGGTGTGGTGGGAGACATGAGTGGGGGCCTGGTGGAGGGTGCCCCTGCACTGCTGGGGGGTGGGGGTGGTGGGAGACATGAGTGGGGGCCTGGTGGAGGGTGCCCCTGGTGGCTGGGGGGTGGGGGTGGTGGGAGACATGAGTGGGGGCCTGGTGGAGGCTGCCCCTGCACTGCTGGGGGGTGGGGGTGGTGGGAGACATGCATTGTTGATCAGTAGTGCAAGGTGACATGTGGGTTGGCTGGGGGGCATGCCCATGGTGGATGGGCTGCCTGCGGGACATGAGCAGGGGTGCAGGGTAGTCCCCCATGGTGTGGGCTGCCTGCAGGGGCCCTGGAGGTTGTGGAGCATACACCTGGGAGGACCCACACGGCCAATTCACGTGTAGTATTCCCCAGAACCCCTGAAATACACATACCCTGCAGAAATCGCGTGTGGAACTTCCCGCGCACCCCTGGAATACACATACCCTGCTGAAATCGCGTGTGGAACTTCCCGCGCACCCCTGAAATACACATACCTTGCTCGCACTGGGCCAATCGCGTGTGGAACTTCCCGCGCACCCCTGGAATACACGTACCCTGCTTGCACGGGGCCAATCACGTGAGAGACTTCACGCGAACCCCTGAAATACACGTAGCCCGCTCCCCCGGCCCGATCGCGTGAGAAAGTTCACGCGAACCCCTGTAATACACGTAGCCCGCTCCCCCAGGCCCGATCGCGTGAGAAAGTTCACGCGAACCCCTGTAATACACGTAGCCCGCTCCCCCAGGCCTGATCGCGTGTGGAACTTCCCGCGCACCCCTGAAATACACATACCTTGCTCGCACTGGGCCAATCGTGTGTGGAACTTCCTGCGCACCCCTGGAATACACGTACCCTGCTTGCACGGGGCCAATCACGTGAGAGACTTCACGCGAACCCCTGAAATACACGTAGCCCGCTCCCCCGGCCCGATCGCGTGAGAAAGTTCACGCAAACCCCTGTAATACACGTAGCCCGCTCCCCCAGGCCCGATCGCGTGAGAAACTTCACGTGAACCCCTGAAATACACGTAGCCCGCTCCCCCAGGCCCGATCGCGTGAGAAACTTCACGCGAACCCCTGAAATACACGTAGCCCGCTCCCCCAGGCCCGATCGCGTGAGAAAGTTCACGCGAACCCCTGTAATACACGTAGCCCGCTCCCCCAGGCCCGATCGCGTGTGGAACTTCCCGCGCACCCCTGAAATACACATACCTTGCTCGCACTGGGCCAATCGCGTGTGGAACTTCCCGCGCACCCCTGAAATATACGTTCCCCGCTTGGCGTTTGCTGTTTCCCAGCCCGGTGAACTGGTCCAGGGTTAGCGCAGCCCTTTGCGATGATTTAGCGATTTTGATGGCTTTTCCTTGCGCGAGGGCGTTCTTGGGGGCGTAACTGGCGCTGCTGCAGGGTCGCTGCGATTCTCTGCGCCACGGCTGGTTTGGGCGCTAAAATCCATGAATACGCTGTGCGCGGAAATCGGTTTTAGCGCACGTGCCTGGCGCAGTCAATCGCACGCGGACACTCTGCGCCAGCCGCTTGCGACACTTTTCTGCGAAATTCTATGAATTACCCTCTTAGTATGTAACAATACTGGCTTAGATAGTGACCACAGTGACCGGACCCTGACCTGCATGGAGCGCAAGATGTTTGACGTCCGTCAGCTACTCAGCCAACCAGGAGGAAGAGATGCTACCCACACCTACAGCACCACACCGTCTGGCCAATCGGGTCCATTTAGTATTTTTTGTTCGAGTTACTTTAACTAATATAAATGTTGGCACTGATGTAAATGAGGGAGAGTTTTTTGGGTAATTTCCTAGCTGGAGAAATAAACCATCCTTTGAACTCTTGCAGCCAAGTCTCAGTGCCTCTTTCCCCGACAAGGGGTTTTTGTCTGCTATTTTATTTTTTCTCTCACACGTAGTAAGACGGGGAAAGGCACCTACAGTGGCTGGTCTGGTAAAAGTGCTGTGAACATCACCAGCACTTTTACCATGTACCGGCCGGCTGGTAATGAGGCTGGTAATGAGGTTCAGTGTACGAGGACATACTTGTTGGCATATCTCATTCCAAAGCATTGTGCAGTCATCTCTGGAATTATAACAGAAGCTTGCACATGGCCAGAGACACATTCAATCCAGTCAAAAGGGATACATATTTATGATGTCTGAAAGACACATGAGGGTGGGGCATGGATAGTGTTTGCTTTCCTCCATTATTCTTTGGTACCCTCTAAGTGTTACATACATATTCACTTTTAGCATTCTGTTTGAAAGGAGGTACAACGGGCATTCAAAAGTCGCCTCAGTAGCTCAATCAGGTAATGTTATCTTATGTCAGTTAGTAGTTTGCATACCTTCATGACATCTGTAGGCAAAGAACCAAGAATGCTGCTTTCGTGTTGGTCTCTTGAATACACAAATGTGTAGTGGGTGAGGTGCAATGACACAAAGAGTGATTTGTGATGAGAAAGGATTTATTAACTTATACAAAATAATATATGTTGGTATAAGAAGATAGGGACAAAGTATGGGCCCCACCGACCACCAGCTCATCAGGATCTGTTGTAGTTCAAACACCGTTCGGATTCCGTGACGATGTAATGTCACACGGCATCCACTAGCCTGGACACCTCACGAGCTGGTGTCTCGTGGAAGTCAGAGGAACATTGCACATCTCCCTTCCTTCTCTTTCTTCTGAACAAAAGATACCCTCCTTTACAGTTCTTCGCACACATTACACTCCTATACAAAGTCCTTCATGTGATGAGGCCTTCGTCTGACTCTTCCCCATCTTGACTTATCTGGGTTAATTTTGGTCAAGGAAAAATGTGACATTCCTTTATCTTTCACTACTCTCTTTACATTCCTCTCACTGGGCCTCATTACATGGTAGGCGGTAGCCATGGCGCTATTAGCGCCATGGCTACCCCCTTACCGCATTCTGGGTCCGTGTTCCCAGAATGGGGACTTACCATGTCATTACGACCCTGGCGGGACCAGTAAGTCACCATTCCGGGAACCATTCCCTATTCTCATTTGAGCCCCCATAGGACTCAATGGGAATGGGGAAGGAGCTAATAACGGGCCCGCTATTAGCGGGTCCGTTATTAGCTCTGAAGTCCCTCAACTGGCCCCTTCCTTAATGCCTGGTAAAACCAGGCATTAAGGAAGGGACCCGCTAAGGGACCTCATAGTAGGGCGGTAAGGGATTACCGGCACCGGTGCCATTACAGGTGCCGGTAATCCCTTACCACATACCGTGTAATGAGGCCCACTGTCTCCTTCATCTCTCACCACTCTCCTTACACTCTTCTCACTGCTTTCTGCACTTTCACCACCCCGTGTATTCCCCTCATCCTGAGTGACACGAATACTAGGTGTCTTTATACTTTCTGGTTTTACTACACACACTCTGGTTTTACTACAAACACTCTTTCCATATTCCAAACTCTTCCATCTTCCACTTTCACTGCATGCCCAAAAACTTCTACCACTTCCACAGGTTTTGACCACTTACACAGCCCATCCCTTAGAACAAGAGGACGTTTGATCCTCACCAACCCACCTACAGTAGGGGATATCACTCTTTTGCTACTAGGTAGCGATTTGTCATGGGCTAGTTTGTTTCTAAATTGGGTGTTGCTATAATTCTCATATACACAACTAAAATCTTTCTTTACAGAGGTTTCCTTTTCCATCCATGGCAGTGTTGATTTGGTGTTCGCTTATCGTCCCCTACTTAAGTCAAACAGGAATAATCCCGTCGTACAATGTGGAGTAAAACAGTGAGCAACAATTTTTTCTCTAACTGCCTCCTCCCATTTTAATCCATTTGACCAAGCCCATCGAATGGCGTCTTTGAGTACTTTGTTGAACCCCTCAACTGTTCCATTCGTCTGAGGGTGGTAAATGGCACTTCATTTATTCACACAAAAGTTTTGTTTTATTAGTTTTATTAGTTTTTCACACAAAAGTTTTACATTTCTCCAGAGCGGAACTGAACACCATTGTCAGTCAAAATACTTTTCGGAAATCCTTCTCTCCCACAAATTTCAGATAAGAATTCAGTAACTGTTTTTACAGTTATACATGGCCTAATCAGCACCTCTACCCATCTAGTTAGTAGATCAATAACCACTAAACAGAAATGTTGTTTACCGTCACTATAAATTGGTCCTAAAATATCCATGCCTACTTCATCCCAGACCTTTCCTGGAATTCCCGTCACCACCATGGGATATTTTGCACTCATGCACATGCTATCACTTTCATTACAAAGGATACAATTTCGAATGAATCTCTCAATTTGTAGACCACATCCTGGCCACCAGAAGTCATCACATATCCTTTGTTTAGTATTCACAATTCCTTGATGACCCTCATGGCTCAATTCAATGAGTCTTTGACGTAGTCACAAAGGAGGAATGATTCTGTCGCCTCTCATGACTCTGTCATTCTCTTCATTTAGTTCATTTGAAATTCTCCAGTAATCTATGAGACCAAGTTCTTCAAATCTCGTCTTCCTCAAAGAGCACTGACTTTGGATTAATTGTTTCAACCGGACAATTGAAATATCTTGTTCTTCTGCTTCTTCCTATTCTTTCTTTGATATGGACATGGTTTCTATGTTTAGAACAACTTCTGAATTAGTCTAATTTCCGTCATCTATCTCAGAAATATTGGTGAGACGTGACAAACAGTCAGCGGCAAGGTTTTTTACTCCCGGTACATATCGTACTCTGCATTTGTATTCTTGCAAGAGTATTACCCATCTCCTTATTCGATTAGAAACTTTATCTAAGCCTTCACTCGTGATAACGTGAATTAGTGGTTTATGGTCAGTGCGGAATTCTACCTCCAAACCCCAAATGAAGCTTCTGAAATTGTCTGCCACCCATTTGATGGCCAAGGTCTCTTTTTCTATGGCAGCACATGATTTCTCGGCACCATTTAACAATCTTGAAGCGAAAGCAATCAAAATTTCTTTTCCATCGACCTCTTGAGTGACAACCGCTCCCAAACCAAGTTACTGGCGTCTGTAGTTATTATAGTGTCCTGTCACTCCTGAAATTCTTTAATGCTGGTGCTCTGCTCAGTGCCAATTTGATCAATTCAAAATCCACTTCACATTCGTGTTCCATTCAAACATTTTCCTTTTTAAAAGTTCACGCAGTGGAACAGTGTGGATGGCGAAATCGAGTATGAACTTAGAATAGTACTCTGCCATTACGATGAAAGTGCACACTTCTTCTTTAGACTTCAGTGTAGGCATATTGCTTATGGCGTCAGTTAATTGCTTTTTTGGTCGTATTCCTTCAGCTGAAATTGCATGTCCAAGATATTCAATTTCAGAGTTGTTTATGTTACATTTTATTCTGCTCAGAGTCATACCTGCTTCATACAGTTTCTTACAAAGATATTGTAGCATTTCATTGTGTGTTTCCTGGTCAATGGCATGCACTAAAATGTCGCCTTGAAAGCAAATCATGCCCTGATCTCCTTTGAAGTGTTTATACATAATCCTTTGAAAAACGGATGCAGCGGAGACTAATCCAAAAGGTAGTCGTTTGTATTGGTATAACCCATCAGGCGTGATGAAAGCTGTCATTTTCCTAGAATTCTTATGTAATTTCACTTAATGGTATGCTGAAGTCAGATCAAGAGTAGAAAAATATTTTTATGGACCTATAGTAGAGACGATTTCTTGAATATTCGGAAGTGGGTGTCTGTCGGGAACAACACACTTGTTAAGTTCACGGCTGTCTACACATAGCCTCAGTTTGCCAGATTTCTTCCTGAGGACGACCAACGGTGAAACCCACTCTTTTGCATCTATACTCTCTATGATTCCTTGATCTTCTAAGGTCGTTGTTTCCTTTCTTACTTCATCTCTCATGGATAACGGAATGGTGCATAATTTTTGTACTACAGGAACGTGACCCGTTTCATTTTAATTTCATGAGCAAAATCCACGAAGGCATCCGATTTTATCTCTGAACACTCCTTCCATCCCTTTGTCAATCTCTTTATTTTTTGTTGTTGCATTTTCTATTGATAGCACTGACTCGTTTGCACTGGCACCTAATTTTACTTTAAGTTTACTTAGATGAGTCCAACTTAATAAAGGTGTCCTCCCTGCTTTTGTGATGTATATTTTTCCATTCGCCTTAATATTCTTGAATTTTAGTATGCCCCAAAACCACCCAATGATTTCTATTTCTACCCCTCCATAGGCTTCTGGGGTTAATGTCAGGTTCATGCAGATATTCATGTTTGCTCCTATTCCATAAATTCTGCGTACAAGAGTGTATTTGACGCCAGAATCTATCATCATGTGCATATCAATTACATCTACACACACTGTGGCTTTGGGACTTTCCATTTCTTCTTCATTTTCATCATCTGTTATTACAAACACACATTCTTCTCTGTCCTCATCACTGTAATTGTTATCCCCTATCCAGTTTGTTGTGGTTTTCTGAACTCTGCAACATCTGGCATACTGTCCTTCACCTTTGCATTTACCACAAATGATCTTGAGAGCCGGGCACCCCGGGTCATCTGCTCAATGGTCCACACTATCACATCTGAAACACCTGCCCATGTTTTTTCTCCTTGGGCTGTTTCTTTGTCTATGTGGGCTTCTTCTCCTTGGATTTGTATTTTGTTCCCTGAAAGACGTCTTATTTCTCTTGTCTTCATTCCATGATGATCTGCGCATTCTCCTCGGTGTGCTTCGCTTACCTTGTGTTTGTTGTTGTGGTTTTGGTTTTTGGAATTTCATGTTTAATTTCAACCTTCTGGACTCTGTTCTCCAATTCTTTAACACATTTCTCTGTGTGCTGAACTTCTTTGGCTACACATAGGACAATATCTAAAAGTGGATCATCTTCAGACCACAGTCTCTCTCTTACTTTACTGCTTCTGCACTCCAACATGAACTGATCTCTCAGTCTTTTGTCGAGTTGAGTACTGAAGTTGCATGTTTTAGCCAACTTCCTTAATTCAGTTATGTATTGTTCAACGCTCTCCCCCTCCTCTTGTACTCTCTTCCCGAATTTGTAACACTCCAAAATAGTACTTAGCTTCCTTTCATAGTGTTTACTTTTTTTCTTTACAGTACGTTCATAATCATTTAAGTCTACATCTTCATTGGCAGGTAATTCTGGTAGGGCTTCAAACTTTTCCTGACCAGCTGGGCCAAAACAATGTAACAGTAGTGATTTCCTCTTCTCTATACTGCAATTTTGTCCGCAGACAACACCTGTATAGTGCTCAAAAGACTTGATCCACCTTTTCCATGGTGTTGCTGGTTCACCGACTTCTGGCAGGAAAAACATAGGTGGTGGCACACTGTTGAATGACATGTTTGTTTGAGTGTGTGGGGTTCTATCGGTAGTTGTAGTTACTTGTAGTATCACTTTACATCAAACATGGTTGTAACACAGTCTTTATAGTTTTGGGGAAGAGAGTAAATAGTTGCTTCAGTGCATTCAAATGTTCAGGCTCATTCAGCATTAAGTACAATATTACTTGCATGCAATTGAGTTGTCACGTGTCTACAGGACTTCCGATATGCAGTTTTTATTGTTATCACATGTGACACTATCTCCTCAATTTCAAGTGACTGTAATTATGGGAGTGTCACTTTAAATTCTCAATTACTTTTGGTGCGTACTGTACATGCGTAATGGCTGATAGACGAGATCATAGGAATAAAACATGCAGTATGATCATTCCGGTGCATGTCGCTTTAAATACCTAAACATTTGCGCATGTGTTAAGATAAGGAAATGGGATCAAGAGAGGCAGTATGTACGGTGCAATTTCTCCGCTCAGCCTATTATTAATATATACGTGTGAAGGTTTGCGCACAGCCGGGTACCTGCATTAAATCGTCTTTCATGAAGAGGAGGGGCCGGAAAGCAGCAGTTAGCGGAGTGGCAGCAGCGAATCTCATGAGCTGCAGGTGCCGCTACAATGCTATAAGGTGGGCTGGTTCTGCAAGGGCGGTGAGGCTCGGGTTAAATCCTCGTCGCCACTTGCAGTGGGTGAGGTGCAATGACACAAAGAGTCATTTCTGATGGGAACGGATTTATTAATTTATATAAAATAATATATGTTGGTATAAGAAGATAGGGACAAAGTATGAGCCCCATTGACCACCAGCTCATCAGGATCTGTTGTAGCTAAAACACTGTTCGGATTCCGTGGTGATGTAATGTCACACGGCATCCACGAGCCTGGACACCTCACGAGCTGGTGTCTCGTGGAAGTGGGAGGAACACTGCAAAATGCTTTTTATGAAAAGTTCCCCTATTTCTGAAACATCACTTAATACATAACCCCAAGGTTGCAAGGTGTCTTGCACTACGAGCCTATATACCCTACTCTGTGATCTCACTGACAAGTTTCTGTTTTCCGTATTAAATGCCACATGTCCCATTATGGCCTTCATATCGTTTGTAAATTGTCAAATGGCAAAAATGCATAAATTAATGTCCTTAATGGAGATGTCATGACAAAGGTGCTTCACCACTCTCTGGGAAGCCACTTCTTCTGAAGTGCTGCTGCGGATGTTTGGAGGGCTCAGCTTCTTGAGCTAAGATGCACAGCAATGTTGTCACTATTGCTTAATCTGTTGCAAGACCAGTATTTGGTTTTCGAACATACAGTGGGCAGAAACAATGATACAGGGAGGAGAAAGAAGACAGGGGTTTTCAGAAGTAGACTCTTTAGCTGGCAATGTTAGTGGCATGCTTTCTCTGCATCAAAGCTCGCTTTTCCTTTATTCCAGCTCACCTTGATTTCTTCTGCCATCATGTCACAGGGCAGACATGAGGGAACAAAGGAAGACTGTTGAGTTCTGTGATTTTTTGACTCACAGTGAAAGTCTCCCATCAAAATCAAAGCCCCGTGTGCTAGTCCTAGCCCGGGTCCTCATCCGAGCGTCTCAGCCTAATCCCAATCATTCATCCAGGACCCAATATTTCATTCGATTCCCTCATTGTAGTCATAGACCTGGTTACTTATGAAAAGAGATTGTTTATGCCAAAGAATCTGAGCAGAATCCTGGAAAAGGTAATTACAGCAAATTCTAAGAAAGGAATAGCCCTCAAAGGTAGAAAAAATAATCGCACTTTTGATAGACTGGATTGGGGAAAAAAAAGAGAAAAAAGATAGATAGAATGTAAGGCATATAGCAAACATTTACAAGGATGACTCGGTTAGTGTTAAGGCAAAGCAGAAAAAATAAAACAAACGTATAAGAAATGGATTAAGACTCACAAAAAGTATTCACATGGGAAGGATAATCAAATGATACTGAATTTTGGTATCAGGTAAAAATTCAGCAAGATTTTGGGAACTTCTAAATAATTCCTCATCGAGCAATGCAAGAATTGATCGGTCCACAGTAGTTGAAGAGAAAAAGTGGTTAATGTATTTTAGTCAAATATATATGGCATGCAACGGGAAGTCGACCAGTAACAGGGTAAATTGTGAAGTTCTAAATTCTTGGCAGGGGCACATGACAGCATATGACATTTTCGATGCAATTAAGCGAATGAAGAACTCTACGGCTGTGGGTCTGAATAAAATTCCACAAACAGTTTAAAATTCAACCCAAGATTGTGGTGACATCTCTTAGAAGCACTTTTTGAGAATATCTTGGCATCCGTTGTACTTCTTCCTTCGTGGTGCCTATGACAGAAGAAATCCCTGTCATGCCCAGATCACTGCTAGACTGTTCAAGTCAAATCTTTGCGTCTTTAATCCTCAAAGAAATTGGGTATTGAGAAATGAAAAATGCTATACTCTCAACATTTCTAATAGGTTTTAGGAGGAAATTGGCAACTGCACTAAGCAGAATGATACTAAAATGTTCTGAAATCTATGGCACTGGGGAGAAAGACCATGACGATCTATATGGCAATATTATATCAGTCCAATGTTTGTGATAAAGTAAAAAGAGATCTGTTCTGGAATATGTTAAGGAAATGCCATATCCAAGAGGGACTGCTGAAAGTGATTATGCTCCTACATTCTGATACCAACAGACAGGTAAGGCTCACATCGGACGGAGACCTTTCTAAGGGCCTCATCACGAGTTGGACAGTAGCCCTTAAATGCAGTGGTAACGGGGTAACTGCCGCTTTTAAGCATCCACCCAATAATGCGTATGGCATGTTTACCCCAAGCTGAGAGCTGGGGGTAAACATGCCGGAAAAATGCTGATTCTCGATGCAATTACTGCACAGTGATACCGCTGGCAGTAATACTGCCGGAATGTGTGGGCAGTAATGCTAATAAAGTTGGGCAGTATCCCAGTAGGTATACTGTCCAACACGTGATGAGGCCCTAAGTCTTTAAATACAGACGTGGGTCTCACCAGGGATTTGCGCTTACTCCAGTTCTTCTTAATCTTTACATCACAGTACTAGTCCTCATCACAGGGGGCATTATGAGGTTGCCTGTAAGCTGCTGATGGTACTGGCAGCTTACTGGCAAACGCGGCTTACTGTTTCCACTGCCCGATGTTCCAGTATTATCGGGATATTATGGATGGCGACAGAACAGTAAGCTACCATTCCCAGGACTCCATGGGATGGGAAACACTGAAGCACCGGCACTGTTGTTAACGGTGCTGGTGCTTCAGTGAATTATCTGCCGGTAGGGGCCTGAACCATTGGCAAGTCAGGCCTTCCAGTAGTTCACTCCCCCTACTGGCAGACTCGGAGTATGCCGGTCCAGGAAAGGTGCCAGTTCACGGTGTTGTCGGCACCTTATTTCCAGACTGGCAAATTCGTAATGAGGGCCATCTTTATCTCATTCCAAGTCCTCATCACAATTATAGTCATAATCACCATCATAGACCTAGTCATTGTGATATAGTGCTTGTCCAAACCCAATCTCCTTCACAGTCCTTGCATAGTCCTCGTCCCAGTCATAGTCACAGTCTAAGTCCTTGTCACAGTTCAAATCATAGTCCTCGTCCACATCACAGTCCTAGACCCAGTCCTCTTCATAGTACTAATCTTTGTCCCTGTCCTGTTACAGTGCTAGCACTTTTCAGCCCTAATCCTAGTCAGCACTAGTCCATTCACAGCCCTCACAACTCATTTGAAGTCCTCATCACTGGGTTAATCCTCTTTACAGTATTAGCCCTAATTCTCAGCACATTCCAAATTCTATTCCTCATCACAGTCCTAGTCCTTGTCACAGTTCTAGCGTTCATAACAATTGTAGTCATAGTCTTCATCACAGCTCTAGTCCTCATTAAAGTCTTAGTCCTCATCCCAATCCTTGTCTTAGTCCTTGTCACCTTCCCAGTCCTCATAACAGTCGATGTCACAGTTGGGCTAAACGTGGTTGCTGTGGCGTCTTTAATGGTGCAGTGGATTTCGGTTTCCTTGACTTTGAGGAGGAGCTTCCAGGCAATTCACCGTCTTTACATAATTAACTCTCAGTCCGGTACGGAGCTGGGCACGGACGACAAGTGGACTAAAAGTGGTTTCCGTGGTTTCTGGGGACACTGATAAGCTGACATTGCAGCCGGAACATCTTGCGCGTTGGACGGTACACAACAGGTTAGACTATTTGTTCTCTGCTTCCTATAGAGTCCCTGAAGGCGTGTATTCTGCTTTTAACGTTCACCAAGTGAACTCGCGCGGCAGCACCACATACTTGCAGGAGGCGACTGTGGGGTATCAACCTTTGAGCCCCTTGCTACTGAGTGTGCACCTTTGGAAGCCGGTAACGGTAACTTCATTATGAATAGAGTCTCTGAATGCATGCCTTCTGCCTTTAACGTGCACCAAGTGAACTCACACAGTAACACCGCATACTTGCAGGTGCCGACTGCAGGTTATCAACTTTTTAGCCCCTTGCTACTGGGTGTGTGCCTTTGGAAGCCAGCAACAGCAGTTTCATTAATTCATGAACTACGTGGAGATACGTAGCCCCTCGGCCTCTGAATAACAAAGACAACACAACTTCTGACTCCTGGCCTCCTGACGCATAACTGCAATAGGAACATCTCCCAGAATTTTGAATCCTCCTGCCCTAGCTCTTTCAGGGGCCACCCGGTAGAATTCCCTTTCCATTATTTACTCTCAGTCCTCACATAAACTATGCCAACAAAATAATGCCTGCATCCTGTCGGTAATACCCACTGCGCTCCTCTCGCCCTGGGACCCAGAGTGTGGCCTGTACATTGAAAAAGCAAATCACCCAAAAAACTTCTAAATAAACCAAAACCTTAACAGCTGGTATTCCAACCGCTCTGAATGAGCTGATTGTCACTAGTGATAATCTCAGAAGGAAAATAACTCCTTTTATGAAAAAGAACATGCTACTTAATCATACCGACTTGTCGTCACAGGCCAATACAGAAATTAGAAGCAATGCTGACTCAACTGCTAATCTTTCATTAAACACACCAAGTGAGCAAGTACTTTTTGAAGACGGTCTTGCATTGCAGGCTGAATCTAATCAGCTGGAACTGGGAACCTCTGCAATCAAATTCAACACTAATAACCCCACTGCGGGAGTGGTAATGACATCAGACTTGTCCAACTCTCCCGAGTTTACTGCGATTGCACAGGATGCCTACACCTCACAAACTCTTCTTCTGACTAATTATGCTCTGCGATTCAGGACACTGAACCTGAAATTTTGAACACTCTAAATGCTCTCGTTATGTTATGTAAATCTATATACAGGGAACAGTTATTTTTAAAAGCTGAATTATTAAAAGCAATGACCATGTTCACCAAAGCTCAGGCCCTTAACATGAATAAGGCTGACCTGCACAATGTATCTAAATGTAATCATCAAACACCATCTATAATGAACCCTAACGGGAAACAAAAACAGAAAGGGAAAAGTACCTGCCCACCCTCCCCAGCAAGTAATAGACAAAGTCCCAAACATAGTCAGAATAGAGAGGAAAACACCCCCCAAGAAAGTTGAATAAATACAGATCCGGAGTGTATTAAGAAGGTGAATAAGACCCAGGGATATATCACTGGGCTAAGGTTGACGTCTTCCAGATCCGCCCCCATTGGCAGATCACAAAGTTTAGAAGTAGTCAAAGCCAACTTTTGTACCTCTCTTAAAAATACTAGAGAAGATACCAATGAAGCAGGTGGAACTGCAACGTCCACCCAAGGCCAAAGTGGGGATGCCTGCATTGGATACAAACTGACAAACTGAAGGGCCCTATGATAGGTAAACCTCGGCAGCTTCCTGATAAGGAATCTTAGTCTTACACTCATCTGAAAGAGGAAGATTCCCGCTATAACACTAAAGTAGATTTACTTTCCATCTTTGCGGGCACCGCCTCTAATCAGATAAAGATAACTGACTTATATGCAACATCTGAAAGTCCCTTTTTAAACAGGTCAAATGTCCTTCCACCAACTTCCTACCTAGAGTAAAATTACTAATGCGCAGCTAAAACAAGTTGAAATTCCATGCTCGATCTGGGAACCTAATTGGGCAATATAACACTTTAAGCCTCATTACGAATCAGGCGTTAAGGGGTTAACGGCGCCGTAAACGGCGCCGACCCTTAACGCCTGATTACAAGGTCCCTTAGCGCCATGGTGATTTTAACGCCTGCTTTTTGCAGGCGTTAAAATCCATGGCGCTAAGGCACCATGGTGCTAATTACGCCACCGTAATTTACGGTGGCGTAATTAGCGCCTTCCCCACTCCCATTATGCCCTATGGGGCAAAAATGGGAATGGGGAAGGGTAAAATGGGAAATGGGGATTTACCGCCCCACTCACCTTGGAATGGGGCGGTAAATCCGCCATCCATTACACCATGGTGGTAAGGGTACGACCCAGGCGGTAACTTACCGCCTGGGTCGTAATGAGGCAATTTTTCTCACCCAATATTACAGAACTGGTGATGACACAGGCCCAGAGATTCTTAGTAAGATCGTTAAATCACCACCCATAGGCAAAACAAAGGAAAACGGGTTTAAATCTGACAGTAAACCCCTTTCAGATGAATCCATAAGTTATATAGTCACTCAAGTGATGTCAGTTTTGCAATCTAGAAAAATGCCCAGGGAAAGAGAAGTCAAAGAATCTTGTGAGTATATAGATGATTCAGAATGACCCTTTAAATTACTGACAACTCAACTAGGGATCAGGTTTTGGAACTCTAGGGGTTTTCACTCTTTTGTGAGAAACCTACTGGGAACCCAGACCCTGCTTGTGGCATTTGTTGTATCGCTACAGGAGACCGAGGTCAGAGAAACTTTATACATTAATGCTATGTCTCCTTCCAGAAGTCTGCCTGGAAAAATAAGTGTGGCAGACAATTCGGGGGGTTAATTACTGCTTTGAAATCTCACCTGAGATCAAAGGAACTTCCTTCTGAGCAGCATCTGTACCACTTGTCCAGCTTGACGTGGAAAGGGGTAAGACTATCTGCAAGATTTTGTTGATTAATGTATATTGTCCTCCAGGGTGTGATACTATTGAGAATGTTGCCAACCATATTGATGTGATGCTAGATAACTGGAAGGTTACTTATCCGACTGGAGTCTGCTTTGTTATGGGGGATTTCAATTTTAAGCGCCCCTGTTTTACAGACAGATAGGTTACTTTTTTGCAAGAACACTCTTTCAAATCCCTTGTTGGCTTTTATAAAGACTCACCAGTTGCTACAAGCGATAAACACTAGGGTCAATGATATTTTTTACACCTGGACCAATGGTCGATCCTTTTCTTGGATAGACCTAGATCTGACAGACTCTCAGGTTTTTTTTAAATGATAAATGGCTTTAAGCTAATTCCTAATACCCTGAGTGATCATGTGGTAACATAATTTTCCATTGAAGTAACGGCTAAAGCCCAAGGCAGCCCAATGATGGGCAATTATAAAATAAATGCCCAAGGAAATCGCTTTAGTTGGTCCAAATCCAACACACAGAAAATGTATCAATTGCTACTAAATGCCCTATGCACAGACTCTACTCCTTCTTTTGTAGAGGAGCTTCTGAATTGTCAGAAAAGGATAGCTTTTAATCAGTTCTCCCATAAAAACATGTATGATAAATTGGCTGTTGAAAAGAAAAAGGCAGTGAGATCATACACACAATGGATTGAGAAGCATATGCAAGACCCTTCTGAGCAAAGTAGGGAGTTAAAAAAATTAAAAACATGCTTTAAGAATTGGCATAGAATGCATAGGGGCACAACCATTTTAGCCCAAAGGAAGAATATGTATACCATCTTGCTAAATAAAGATATGCAGACATTCTGGCACTATTTTAATAAATTTACCTGAGGCTCTCGCAATATCAGAGAAATTAATCCTATATCAAATATGGCATGGAAGGATTGTAATACATCATTATACTATAAACAGGATATCATCGATGACAAAGCAGGATTCCAGATACTGTTTGACAATTTCTTTTTCTCTTTTACGGAAGCTGATATTGAGAAAATCATTGCCAATCTAAAAGCATCTAAAACACCAGGACCAGATGGGTTGCCAAATATTCTGTATAAAACTGATCCTAAAATTTGGGCAAAAGTACTATGTCATCTTCTGTGAGATTATAAACACAGGTTTTATCTCTTTGACCTGGCAAAATTTGCTTCTCATTCCAATTTACAAGAAAGTTGCAGGGATTCTCTAGCAAAATATAGAATCCTGGCAATGATTGTTGCTAGCGCCAAGATGTTCTGCAATCTATTACTTATCTATATCAATATGTGGACTACTCAGAAAAACATTTTTAGTAATCAAATTACGGGTTTCCTTAAAGGTCTTAGTATCCTATCAAATATCTGGATCTTGATGTATTTTATATGCTGCACTCTTTTATCAAAGAACAATGTATTATATAATGTTTTATTAATTTTACCAAGGCATTCGATATAGTTGATATACAGATCCTTTGGGATAAAATGGAGAAAGATAATATGCACCCCCAAATCCTTCACTTTTCAAAAACCTTGTACTGTAATAATACCATACAAATTCAAATGAATCGGGAGAGCACACCTAGTGAAAAGGTGGCAGTTAATTTTGGCCTGAAACACGGCTGCACTTTGGCACCCACATATTTCAACATCTATATTCCCGGACTGGAAAAAGCTTTCAGGAACTGTAATAATCACCCTACACATTAATCACCTGGTTATCATACGCAGATGATATTATCTTTTTGTACCAAACTGCCATAAGCCTAAACCACTCCATAATTCACAACTTGCAATTAAACCTAAAAAAAATAAAAAAATCATGACTGTCAAGGCCAATCGAATGAATATAAAAAGATGTAATTGGTCTATCGAAAATGAGTCTCCAAAAGAAGTACCAAACTACCTATATTTGGGAATATTAATAACCAACAAATTGGATAAAGAAGAGTTTTCTCTAAATTTGTTATGGCAAAAGCAACTGCCACATTGAAGGCCATAAGGACGTGTATTTCAAGCTCGGGGGGTTACTCAATGGAAGGGCTGGTAAAGCTATATAATGCATGCATTCACCCCAGTATATTGTATGGCCTAGAGGTTTTTACTGTTAAAAACTGTTACTGTTAGGGAGACTGCATGGCTTGACATACTTGAAGGGAGGTTATGGAAGAATGCTCTAGGTTTATCTGAACAGGATCTGATGGAAGCACTTTGCTTTGAATTAGGGCTTACATCTCCCTCAACCAGGAGAATGGTTGTAGCATGTAACTTCTACTTAAAACTAATGATAAGTACGGGCAACCGGGAATCACCCTATGCACCCTTCTTGTATGGGAATAGTAATTTAGCTTCCTTTCCTGCTTTAAATCAATGGCATAATGAGATCACAAAGTTTATGGAACAGATTGGCTGCACCTGTCAACCAGAGGAGAACTTGGCCACTAAATGTACTGAAATAAAAAAGGCTGGAATTTGGGTCCGTAATAAGCGTATGATGCATCTGGCAGGGAAATTTAATTATATGCATTCTCAAGACAAGCCTTTCGGGTTAACTCCATATGTACGTATATGAAAAACTTACAGAATGGTAAAGTAAGAAGATGTATTCTTTGCCTAAGACTTAACTGCCTACCTTGGCCAATAGAGGAGCGGGGCTCAAGATTCCTTTTAAAGAGGGCTTGTGTAGGCTATGCGCCTTGCAGCCTGAGACCCCCAGACACTTATTAACTCACTGTGGCAAATTGGCCTTGGTTTATGAAAATGGTCTTTTTAGTCAGGTGCAGGATGTGAATTTTATAAATACTGATCATTTCTGGGCTATGGTGTTTGCAGGTAATATCTTGGTCATGAATTTTACTTTATTTTATATGTGGCAGGAAATCATGAAGGTTTTAATAATAATCTTGTATTACTATATAATTAGATTTTAAGATGTGTAACATGTTTTTAATGAAACTGAATTGTGTATCTTTTTTTATAATATTGTCAAGTTGAGTGTTATGAATGATATGAATGTTTACATTTGTAAATGTGTTAAAGGTTATACTTTACCAATAAAACACACACACACACACAAAAGTCAAAGTGTGAGTCCTAGTAAGTCCTCATCCTTCTCACATTCCTACTCTTTGTCACACTCCTAATTCTCATTCTTTTCCATATCACAGTCCTTATCTCAGTCCTAGTACTTCCTAATCCTAGCCATCGTCACAGTCCTGGTGCTAGACCTTGTCATGCTCCCACAGTCCTTATCCTCATCAGAGTCCTTGTTTTAGTCAAAGCCTTAGTCCTAGCCCTCATTATAGTTCTAGCCCTATCCAGAGTCCTAGAAATAGTTTTTTCTCATCACAGCTCATTGTTACATTCTGACTTTATGTCACAGTCCCAGGGCTAATCCTCATCACAGGTCTAGCCCTAGTTCTCTGCCTGTACCTCTCATTTGTCCCCTCCCCTCTATTAAGCATGATTTACAGTGTGTTAGCAGTGACAATTCCAAGTCAGGATCGAGAATGTGGACCTTGGATATAGCTGTGATGCTATCTGACAACAAATCTTTCCTTCCACTGTCACCACCACCCCCCCCCCGCCTTGCTTTGATTAATGCATGGCAATGTTTTGGGTTCTATTTTACACTTATACCTGCACTTTTTGGTTTGAAAACCCACTTTCCCCAATTCAGTGTTCACAAATACTGCTGTTTTCCCTTACAAACCTTGCCTGATTGGCAGTGCTCCTCTCTTTTCCCCACCACCTCCCACTCTGATGACTCTCCACTCCATGCCACACGTACTACACCATTCTCCCATTTTACATCACTTCCCACTTCTCTACCCCTTCCCCAGCTCACTCTTCCTCTACTTGTATTTGCTCACTCCTCTTCACCATCCATTTCCACCTAATACCATGCTGCCTCCAATGATTTTACCAATTTGACATAGTACAGAGCAGCGTTATAAAGCACATAAATAAATTAATAGAGCACTCCAGGTTTCTACAACCTGGACTTCATATTGTTTTGTTCTTTTAGATTTCAGTCATCAGCAATGACTAAATAGCACTTTTGGGAGAGTGTTATGAAATTATTGGGCTACATTGCCTGAAAGTAGGTTGGTGTTGCGTGCTGGCATTTACATGACAGACATCACATTTTAAATTGCAATATTGTTTGGCTCTAGAATCATGATCAGCTTCGGGGTCATGGACATAGCTGAATTTTGGGTCATTTAAATTGTATTGATCAAACAATATAAGTGTCTGCATGATGCTTCATTAGCCTTCCCTCTGCTTCTAGCTTTCTAGTTCAGAAACATCTTGCTAGAGATAGCAGGAGTATTCTGTATGTTAGTCATGTCTAGATTGATGCTACCTACTGATACAACTGAATTTGTTTCAACTCTAAAATTAATGTCCCTTTTATCAGTGAAAGTTGGTCGATTGTTGCTTGTGCCTCAACGTGGTTGCAGGCTATTCTCAAAAATCTATTAACACATTCCTGTCACCTCTTTAATTCCTGGGGGGTGGATCACTGGGTATGAGTTGCTGGCAATTGCAAGTTCTTCGTTTTGAGATTCCATGGGCATCTTTATGGGTCCAACGGTTACCTTGCCGGTGCTACCGGCAGGTTGCCGCTGGACCCGTAATATTTTACTGGTGCCTGACTTCCCAGTACACCTCCGGCGGCCTGGAAAGTCAGGCGCCGGTAATATTTAAGTCCACATTCCCATAGAGTCCTGCTGGACTCTATGGGAGTGTGAACACGGAAGCAATCGGGACCATTGGTAACTGTGCTGGTGCTTCCATGACCGGTCTGCCTACCATGGCCGCTGTGCCCGGCATGGTCAGACCTGTCAGACACAGCGGCTCCAGCAGACAGACTGGGAGTTTGGTGGTCCGGAAACAAGGGTGCTGGTAAGCTTACCGGCAACCTTGGTTCTGCACCGCCATACTCATCATGAGGCCCTATATCTGTAATCTGTATGTCGCTTAGGCTATGTGAAATCAATAAGTGCACACATACATACAATATTACATTATGTACTTACGTACAATTCTCCAACTCTGCCTTGGAAAATCAACCCAGTTATCAAAACACTTTAGGACATATACGCCTCAGAACCATGTTCCATCTCACAGGACAGACACGTACATATGCTATCACAAAACATTCTTTCTCCGCTGCCTCCCTCTCTGTGTTTGTTGCATCCATTTCTTGCTTTACCATTCTCTAATCTTTCCTTCGCTCATTTTCTTTCTGTCAGTATAGTGATGTCTGGATACTCCTGGCCAGATGTGTTTTAATGTCCAGATGCTTCAACATTTTGGGCTCTACCTTCAGTTCTTGCTTCCATACATCTGACATGAAAACCCAGAGATGGGATCAGTTGATGTGGCGTTTTCAACCACCAATCCCCATGACAGAATCATGAAGTGACCCACGAATTCACACATGTTCTGACCAATTTTAAGTTCCCCTTCAGTATGAAAAAAAACACCCTTTAGACTAAACAAAAAGTCCCGTGCTTGTTTTCTCTATTGACTTCTCTGGTGGATTCTTCACAAAGCATGACAAACCACTGTTGGCATCAAAAGAGTTTTAGATGCTGACCCCTAATCGATGCTGCCTGTTAGTATACATTTAAAGATGTGGTTCCTTGTAGTGCTGGCTACAGTAAAAGAACTTTCTGAATTCTTGGAGGGCAAGTGGATGATCACTTGTTGACTCACTGCCAAATGCACCTTTAAGTAGAACCCTAGATTGTATAAGAGTGCATGGACAACAGTGAAAAATTACCTGTTTGCTGAGAAATACAAATGGCTTTAATTCTTACTTCATCTTATCCCTTTCCAATGAGCTTTGTGAAAACCTCTCACAGTTCAATCTCAACATCCATCTTTGAAATTGGAGAGATTGAAGTTAAGATTCTGGTTTATGCAGATGATGTAGTAATTGTTCTTGATAATCCTGATGTAAGGGGTGACATTTAAAGGAATATGATTACTGAGTTTGGTAGGCTCTCAGGTTTTAAAATTAATTGGAAGAAGACTTGTATTCCCGGCTCGGGATACTCCGTTGCGTAGACAGTTATTAGATTGGAATTGTAAATGGGAAAATTGCCAGGTGAAATATTTAGGGGTATTTTTGTCCAGGGACATAAAAAGAATGGCTGGGTTCAAAATTGATAAGGTTATGGAAAACATAAGGAATATTTTCCATAAATGGAGTAGGCTCCCGTTATCCATCTGGGCTAAGGTTAATGCTATCAAAATGGTGCTCTTACCTAAAGTTCTATACATTATTCATTCTCTACCTTTATGATTCACAAAAAAGTTCTGGGTCGTGTCGATCAGGTTTTTCAAGAGCTCTAATGGGGTGTTGGGAAGAAACCTAGGATACCCCGATATTTCATGATTGGAAGTGTGCATGATGGGGGTTTTGGTTACCCTATCATTGAAAATTACTACAAAGGTTTTTTGATTAAAAAGTCAATCTCCTATTTCTCGATGAATGAGTCAGGGGTTCCAATATGGGCTCAGATAGAAGAGTTTAAAATAAGACCCTTCCGAATTGAATCTTTGTACTCTCTTGGTAAATTACCTAAATCGGTCAGTAATTTGCAGACTGTGCTTGCTACTAAAGATCCAGTCACATCACTGATTGTAGGTGGGGGACAGGGACTTTATTTTTATGATGAGGCCTCCATTTGGCAGAATCTGGGTTTGCAGATCGATAATAAGATGATATGTTGGAGAAGTTGGATGAATAAATGTATATTACTTATAAGAGATGTCTGGAGTCAGGAGGATATGTTATCATTTGAGACTCTCAAGGTGAAGTTTGCACTCCATAATAGGGAACTGAGGAGATATAACTTGTTGAAAGGTTTGATATCTGAAAGGTTATTAATGCTTGATGGTCCTTTGTTACCAAGACCGGAAAGGTGTAGTTTTATTGTAGTTGCTCCTTGTGAAGTGTCTAGTTATTTAAAGTTGTTCCCGGAAGAGGAAAAGATCAGATTTTCATGGAATGCTTTGCGCCTTGCGTGGTGTGACAAATTGGGTGGGGACATTTCTTTGAAGGATTGGGAAGGTTTATGGAAAGTCCCAGTTAGGATGAAGATTGATCTGTATCTACGGTATATTCAGTAGAGGATTCTGGGATAGCTTTTTTGGACTCTGGTTATAATGCATAGATTTGGTTTAAGGGAGGATAATAAATGCTGGAGTTGTTCTAAGGAAGAAGGCACTATGCTCCACATGTTACGGGATTATTTAAGGGTTAACTCTGCTCCCATTAAGGCAGGAAGGTGGTCCGTTCCAGACATATGGAGAACAAAGGGGGCTGTTATAGTGTCCCAAACAATCATTGACTAATAACTTTACAGAAAGGTCTTTGGAGAGCTATGGCATGACCTATCATTAAAAGCATGAGATCCTCTTTATAGTTTAAATACATCCTTTGTTTGCAATTACTGCAAAACATACAGAAACCCATTTTTATCTGTAGTTTTGGAATCATATAAAAACAAGGTAGTTGGTTCTGATAATATTGGTCCACATGATTTGTACAATGTTCATAAGAATGATCCTACCTTATTACCAACACGTCTTACCATTTGGATTAAGGACTTCACAGAGACTGATTGCAACAAAAAAAGTTAGAACAATCTTAATTCCCAATAATGTTTCATTGAATGTACTTGACAAGATCAATAATTGCCATTCACATACAATAGGTACAGCTTTCATGAAACTTGTCAGAAATGTTTCGACAAAAGACTTGCCTCATTTGCTAAACTGATTAAAAAGCAAAATAGAGTTATGAAAGTTCATGCATGCCTTGAAAATCTAACTCTTTTGCAGAACATTATAAAAAGATCAATGACAAATGAACACTCACGTTCAGTTGCGTTAATTGACATTTCAAAAGTGTTCAAAACAGTTAGTCATTCATATATTTTAAATGTTCTTAAAAGACAAAAAGTCCAAACTCAAGTAAAACATGTAATTGAAGATCTTTCAACATATTTTAAATGCAAGAACAATGAAGTAATGGCCAACATTAAAATGAGGTCTGGAGTTAGTTAAGCAAGGTGGTATCCTGCTTTGGGATCTTCATTCTGAAGGCAAAGCCTTCACACTTGGTGACAATGATTCAATACAGCAGTTGACAAGGTCTGCATATGCTGATGACATTGCTGTCCTCAGTGTCTTATGGGATGGCATGAGATATAATTTAAACATGATAGAAACATTTTACAAAGCAACAGACCTTAAATGAAACATCGGTTAAGGACGTGCATTCCACATTAATCACTCAGGTGACACACTTATGGTAAATAAATGCAGGCCATGGACATTTCAAAGACAAGACATTGCGCCTCATCACAAGTCTGGCAGTATCCCGGTGGTAATACAGCTTTCTACTTTTTCTTGCATACACGTGTGATGGTCTGATATTTTTTCGCACAAGGATAGGGGAAGACATCTAGGAAGAATGCGGTAGGACCCCTCTCAATCACTCTTCCTCAACTACACCTATGGTACACCACCATACTATACCTAATCCCCACATGTACCTCTGAAGGGCCATTGTCATAAGATCCACTGAGACATAAGAAGAGTCCAGACTACCCAAGTGAGACTTGCATCACAAAGACTTGGATGAGGAGGAGGTGCATTCTAGTTCTCCACTAAGGGCCACTAACAACCCCAAGATCAAAACAGAAGATGGTCAGGGGAGTTTGTTAAACCATCCCTACAGGAGTCGAGGACCGAGTGGCGGTTCAACGCCAAATGAAGTAAGGGCTGCAGACTGGGACGCTTTCAGCAGAAAGCAGACATCTCTACCGGGCAGGACTTATTCGGTGGTTGGAAGAACAACAGCTAGACTGGAGAAAGCAGAGGGACTGCGTGGTCCAGTGCGGGCAAGACCGCTGGACAAAGCCAGAAGCTGTGGAGCCACCAACCAAGAGGAAGTATGTGGAGGCAGCGCAAAGCCCAAAAACAAGCCCCTGGGCAGACCGGAGCCTGCCAAAATGTTCCCTAAAGGTAGGTAATAACTGTGCTGGCTGGTGGGTCCCAAAGGGAGTTTTGACACTTACGAGAAGTGTCAGAGAAACCCAACATGAGAATAGGGGTAGTAAAAAACCCCCAGTGAAAGAGAGAAATATTGTGATTGAAACAATGAGAGGAACTCCCGAAGAGGGGACAGTACATAACCCCACAACATAAGACAGAGTCAAAAGGACTTTGTAAATCATCCCCTTCATGACAGTGCTTGGCAGACTAGTGAACAAAGTCTGTCCAACAAGATAAATAGAGAAATATGGGCCTGGAATCCATGAACACAAAAGGCAAGCATGAACGACCCTCTTCCCTGTGGCGGTATTTTGCAAGCCAGATGGCCAAGTGGGCTAAACTGGGGAAAACCCTGTCAAGAATCATATTTGTGCATGAACTGTTGGGAAAGAAAGAATAGTGTGAAACAAGGATCACCAGGGGAAGGAGATCATTCCTCCGGGTACCGCTGAGTGTGAATTGACTGTGAAACCAAGATACAAGGAGAAGGGTGTCAAATCACAATCTAACAAAGAGGCCTGTGGAAGGGAGTCATTCCACCTGGTTTTGTGTGAGAAACAGTGAAAGCCGGAGACCAGTAGAAGGGAGCAACCACTATCCACCTGTGTGTCAGTCTCCTCCTTCTGCACCCTTTCGAGACACATGATATTTTCTCTGTTGCACAGCTGGGTTTTTGTGACATCTTGGCTCATTGAATCAGGTCTTAAATCTGTACCCCCTTCTTGCCATTTCTGTATTTCTTAAGAGTGAAATGATGTATGTCGCTTTGACTGGCCTTTCCACATTTCTTTTTTTACTCTATGAACTGGACAAAGCTGTGTATGGTCCTTAGACTTCCAGTTATACCATCTAACATGCTTAGTATCCTGGTCAAACTCCACAGAGGTAACATGACAGTAGTCAGCGTTGGCCATCAAGGAGACTATACAACTAGGTTTAAGTTTGAAGGAGGTGTAAGTCAGGGGTGGTGTTTGCATGTGACGTTTCCCTTATTGCCAGGACACCATGTACTCTTCAAAAACGAATTGCCAGATATGTGAATTACACAGCCAACTTAGACGTAAAAGTTAACGCAACCAAATCTATGGTAAATAGTTTCTCACCAAAAAAATCCTCAAACAGCATTTCATTTCTACCACAGGGACAAAGATGATGCAACATACTGGTGCCCTTCATAAATTTGACACTGCTTACAGGCAACAGGCAGTGCCAATTATTTGAGCATTTATGCAGCACGTATTAGGGCCACAATCTGGCAGGAGGTGGCCGACAAGATGACTGCTGTGGGGCCCGTCCTACGACTGCCACGAGTGGTTCGACGACCTGCGGATTAAGGCTAGGAACATCCTGCCCACCCATTGAAGGGAATCTGCTGCCACAGGAGGAGGGCTGGTGGCACCCCTGACCCTCATGCCCTGGGAGGAGAGGTGCAGCTCCATCCTGCACATGAAGGGCATCAAGGAAGTTGGGACAGCAGAGGCTGGAGCCGGGATCCAAGGCAATGGTGGTAAGTACAACAAGCCCCATGTAAATGCCAATTTTGTGTCCAAATATATGAATCCCCAGACACAAAATGGGCAAGGGAACATGTCCAACACATGTCAGTCACAGCAAATGGGTCAAACTCAGACACACATGCCAGGCGTAGTGAGCATACTTAGCCATGCACAAGCACCATAGACAAAATGCACTGCCCCACACATGGACACATGATGAGCACCCATGTGCACCAAAGCAGAATAGAAGAAGGAATCATAGACCCACTGCACACACAACAACAAACCACCATGGCAGACCAACAATCAATGTGCACTCCAACCACCCACATGTAGAAGCATACATCGGAGCAAACCGACCAACCAAACAGCATGACAAGAGCAGGATATTCACAATGTATTATGAGTGTAATGCAAGCTCACAGACCTGACTCACTGAAGCTAACTGCATGCTTATCTCACTGCAACAGGCAGATCCTTCATTAGCGACATGGCTCATATGGCCGGGCACTTGCAGGCGGGAAGGACACACCATCATCTCTGGCAGCGCAAGCACCACCACCACCTGTCATGAGTGCCGCACAGCTGTCCCAGCCACCACCACCATCACCTGTCATGATGGCTGCACAGCTAGTCCAACCACAACACCTGTTCTGATGGCTGCACAGCTTCCACCACCACTGCCAGCAGGAGCACATCTATGGCCAGTGGCCCCACTGCCCCCTGTGCCCTACACACCACCAATGCCAAACCAGCCACCACCCTATCATGGTAGGTATAGCATGAAGGAGGAGCAGCAGGAGGTTGATGAGGATGAGCACACCTCCTACCTGACCCCATCGTTTAGCATGGCCTATCTGGACAGCCCCATTCCACCACCATGGCCACCATCCGGGACATGGATATGCGGATCCATGTTATGAAGGACCGGCAAAGGGCAATGGCTGAAATGGTCCAGCAACAGCGAGCTGCGGCTCCTGCGAGAGTGCATTCAGGCCAGCAGCCACAGGAGTGCACAGGTCCAGGGACGCACCTCTGCTGCCCTCATCATGTTCGCCCAAAGGGTCCGGGAGGGGGATGAAGGGGTACTGGCAATAGCGGAGTCCCTCTACCACACCCTGCAGGCCACCCTGGAGCACCCGGGAGCACCTGGGGACCCTGGGGTCAGACACGCCCTCAACCACCACCACCACAAGGAGCTCGCATCAGGGCAGCCCAAAGCGACACTCCAAGCAGATATCGAACGCACCTGGGCCAAGAAAATGTCCCTGGAGTGACACTTTCGAGTTTGAAACTGTGATTTTTCGGGTGTTTTGGGTGTGTGGGGGGAGGGGTAGGTTGGGTATGAGGTCATGGTGTGTAGGGAGGTGATGGGGGGACGGGTGACACAACTGTCACTCTGATAATCCAATTTGTCGGTCCCACTGAGCCTCATGCTCCCTACTGCCCCCTGGGACAGGCACTGTGTAACTTCTGTATCATGCTGGATTCTGCTCCCTAAGAAGCATTGTTGGGGGCAGGAAGTTAATCACACCTAGATGGATTGTTTAGTGGTGGGAGTGTGTCACACTTGGATGGATTGCTGGGGGTAGGAAATGTATTGCCACTAACTGACCATAGTAGAAAAACACCAGTCTGCTTGCACACTCTCAAAGTCTGCACTGATCACAACTATGCCTCTACCGCACCATTGACTGCACGCTCTTCACGACACCTGACATGTAGTGTTTGAAGTGTATGAAAAGAAGTATTGGAACTATGTTCCCTGCTGGCCTGCACCACTCCCCACAAACCCCATCACCACACTAGCTCCCATGCACAATACAAACCCACAAACAAAGGCACCTGCTGTTTAAGGGAATGTTCAGTGCAGTGTACTGAAGTGCACGTTTCAACTGCTTCCTACACTTTTATTTTAAAGCAAAACCATTTTGGAACAGTTTCTTTTTAAAATAAAAGTATAGGTTCAGTAACACTTAATTTAAAAAAGTAGAGGAGCACCGCTCCGAACCACTCACACTTACTTCGACCACTGCTGCCATGAGAACCAACGATGCACAATAATGCATAAACATCCCATGACGGCTACCAAGCAAAAAACGCCCCAACGCTCAGTGACCGGTTTCTCCAAAATGAAGCTGCCAACAGCACATCAAAGCTTTCTTCTTCTTCTTCTCCCTCTCAATCCCACTAACAATCCGCCCCAAAACCAATTCCATTGCAGACCCCCCAGAATGCCAAGAGAATACACAAGTGGTAACAGTGTGCAGTACAAGTTCCATTCACATTGACAGTAACATGTGTGAATAATGTTGCTCGGCAGTTCTGCAGCCTGTGACAGCAGAATACAAACTGTCTGTCTGTCCATGTCTCACCAGGATAAACATGTCATGGCCCAAAGTGGCCTAGTCTATTGATTCACTTGCATTGGAAGGGTGGAAATGTTGTATTCTGGTACCTGTAGTGCATTGCATGAGTATGTCCGGACTGGTCAGTGACTGATACTTCTCCGGTCATATGCTACTCCTCTGTGCTGTGGCCTTCCAATTTGTGCGCTTGTTGATCCTCCATGTGCAGGGTGCTTGCCGGACATGCATTTGTGACATTCCCCCTGCAACTTTGCCTGTTACCCATGTTGCAATGTAGGTGTAAATGTGCATATACTCACCCAACATCTAGATCCTTTGTCCTCTGTGATGCACCATGTAAGCTGGCAGGGTGCTGTTCGTCATGACCATGGAGTCGTTTGTTGATCCTGGGAACCGGGCACAACAGTGCATGAGTGTCAGGTCCAGCATCACAGGTCATCTGGAAATTGAGGGACTGGTACTGTTTCTGGTTCCTGTGAGGCGTTGGGGCGGGGAACCAGCTCTATGTGTGTCATAGCTCTCAACTCACAAGCTTTTGGCGGGTGTTTCCCGCCTTGTAAACAGCTGACTCACCCACCAAGCCTCATGCACGCCCATTCATTTCAATGGGCCTCTCACCCGCCAAAAATAAAATCGGGTGTTTTCACCCGCCTTTGCGACATAAATGGTTGAGAGCTATGGTGTGTGCAGTTCAATGCTCCAATACATTGGACATGCTCGCAATCGCATAGAAGCAGGCCTTGGTAGCATTCACCTGTGCCTGGGTGGTTGGGAGGTGGGGTGCTGGCCCAGAAGGTGTTGGAGGGCCTCCAGTACCTGCATCAGCAATCTGGAGAAGACAGGCTGTGAAATAACATGCAGCTGGCTCACAGAATGCTGGTACGTGCTGATCCTAATCCAGGAAGTGCAGGACCGACATTCGCTTCAACAGCAGTAGTATGGCTGTCCTGATCAAAAACAAAGAGGTGATGGCTGGAAGGTTTAGACTGAATCTTAACCACTGGTGTTGCTCTGGGTAACCTTCTAGACCATCGTTCTTTGCCTGCCAAGCCATTACAGAAGGGGAAAAACCATATGCAAATCATGATTGGTCCCACCCCCAAAGGGGCAGTCCAGCCCAAACTGCTAGGTCACATCCCTTCTGCACGAGACCACAAGCATCCCCAAACATGTTTCGGCCTTGTTGGACCTCATCAGTGAGGAGTAGCTTGGGTCTCTAGGCCCAGCAGGCACAGGACCCACGTCTGGGCATACCCGTCCCACTCGGGGTGACAAAGCAAAAACAAAGAGGTGATGGCTGTCCTGATGCCAATCCTGCTCCCAATGTCATCCTGGATATGGGTCAGGAGATCATGAATGGTTTTTATGTTTAGGCGGAACAGAATGTGTATCTGGCTGTCTGTGAGGGCCCAGAGTGTGGCCCTTGTGTGAGGGATCATGGCACACCTCCGCTTCACCACCTGCATCCTCATCCTCCCCCACCTCCACGTTCTGTCCCTGGCCTCTTGAACCATCAACTGCACATCATCATGCAGCACTTCCGGGTCCATGGCAGTGTCAATGAATGGGAGCATGGTTGTATTGGGAAGTGTTCTTGGGGCGCGTGTGGCCCTTTAGTACTGTTTCTGTGTGTTTTGGGTGGATTGGGTGCAGCTGTGGCCTTATTTCCCTGGGTGCATTTACCAGCAGCTGGTAGTTTCTCCGGCTTGGATTTTCCGGTAATACCGGCGAACATCTGCCTGTATAACCGGCAAATCCATGCTCATAATCTGCCGGTAATACCATTGTGTTGGTTTTACCGCAACATGCTTCCAGCATTCATTTTTTTGCCATTGCCTGTATTACCGGCACCAGTAATGCCGGGAGAGCTGTTACCGGCACCAGTAATACTGGAAAGTGGGTTCTATGTTGAACCCATGGAACGTGCCCTTTAAGATGAGGTAACAGTATCTGAGATGGATGGGGATGCAGATCTTACTCATACATCAATAATCAGAACGACTCAGGAAGTTGGCAAAAGTCAAAGCTGTTTTAATCACAAGTTTTTAAATCAGTGAGTACAACGGACATCAACGGATGCCGCACAGCTCGATCAACGAGTTTTCTCTCAACGACATACCATAAAAACATTCTTTTATACTAAAAATTCATCATAAGTGACGTCATACTACGTGGCAAATAAGAAAACCTACTAGGGGTTGTGGTTGGTCAACGAGGAACATAGATATATACTTTCTATGGGATACAGGGACATGATCGGGTCTATAAGATCAGGTGGACAGTTAAGCCCACCCCAAGCGCAAGTCATTTTCCATGTCAGACTAATATACAACATACTATTGGCTTCTCAAACTATAGGGCTTCTTAATACTTGGCCCTCTATCATTGGTTGGCCCGCTTGTACCCTTCTGGAATATTCCACTTGCTAGCACCAGGCAAGCTGATACCCCAGCTGGTCATGCCTCCCCACCACAAATCCTGCGGTCTGCCATTCAATTAACTCCTTTGAACTCGGCCTTGTAGAGGCTCACAATGCCTGAGAATAAAAGGAAGTGTGGCATGGGCTTATCTTCTGGTCTCGGTGTAGCTCGCCCAAAGTCTATTTTCATCTGATGATGTGACCGAAGACCATGTTTTTGAGCTCATTGTAGTATTTAATATTATTAAATGAAGAAATCTTGGCACCCTCAGTGACTTTCGTCCCACCTCAAGCAGGAGCTCAGCTTGCTTCTCACATTATTGTATCTTCTTGAGTACATGGCACAGCTCTCGGCGCCCCAAAACTTGACACTGGGCCAGGCAAACCTTTCTCGCATATTCCTTCACTGTCAGCTGTTCTTATTCTGCTGCGCCACACTTCCAGCCCTTTCATTCACGGGGTTCAAGTTTTCTAAAATGCATTGTGGAACATCCAGATTCTATACATTCCTATGTATATACATTGGCACATCATCTGCATCTATTCACTACGTACCCAGACTTATGTTCACTTTGTCTACTTGCGTTACTGCGTCTGTACAGTTGTAAAATGGTTTTGTATTTTCTTCAGTGCTTTCTCGTCACCAATCCTCTCTTCCATTCATTTTCACATGTCTTCCGGAATGAATTTTCTTCAGGAGACCGCCATTTCTTCATGGATACATGTTATGTTATGTTATGTTATTTTGCACTTATATAGCGCCTTATATACCATTGGTATGGTCTGAAGGCGCTGGTAGGTTGAACGCCCTTGGGAACCGAAGTTCAGATCAGTAGAGAGAGTAGAGAGAGTCAAAGAGGTGCGTGTGAGCACCGGATATGTGTGCAGCTCGTGCGGTATTCGTGTGATAGCTGCTTCTTAGCGATAGGGGTGGTGGTTGAGAGATCAGGAGAATGTGTTCGTTCTGGCAGGATTCATCCAGAACGGATGTGGCTGCGTTAGGCCTGAGGAGAACGCCTGGCTGGGGTGTGTGAAACCAGCAGTGTTTACTTAGAGTGATGTGGAGTAAGCGGCCGATGTTGGTATGAGAACAGTTATACCGAATGGTGTCATAGTATCTCTGCGTTCTAGTTGAGTGGTGATGTAAAGGAGAGAGTAAGCGTGGTGGTGTGATAGGATGGGTTATATGCTCTTTCGAAACGTTCTCTGCATTCCAGATTGTACTATATACGCTCCAGATACTTTGTTTATTTTTTAAATCCACACATAGGTTATTGGGTACACTTCTAAATGCAACTTTCTCAGAGAGGATATTGTGCACAACTTCTAAATATACACATAGGCTATTGGGCACAGCTTCTAAATGCAACTTCTAAATGTACACATTGGCTAGTGGGTACATTTCTAAATGCAACTTTTCTCACAGCGGCTATTGGGCACAACTTCTAAATGCAACTTTTCTCAGAGAGGCTATTGGGCACAACTTCTGAATGCAACTTCAAAATATACACATTGGCTAGTGGGTACACTTCTAAATGCAACCTTACTCAGAGAGGCTATTGGGCACAACTTCTAAATATACACACTGGTTATTAGGCATTACTTCTAAATGCAACTTTCGCATTGAGGCTATTGGGCACAACTTCTAAATGCAGCTTTCCTCTGAGGGGTTATTGGGCACAGCTTCTAAATGTACCCATAGGCTATTGGGTACACTTCTGAATGCAACTTTTCCTGAGGGAGGCTATTGGGCACAACTTCTAAATGCAGCTTTTCTCTGAGGTGTTATTGGGCATAGTTTCTAAATATACACATAGGCTATTGGGCACAGCTTCTAAATGCAACTTCTAAATATACACATTGGCTAGTGGGTACACTTCTAAATGCAACTTTTCTCAGAGCGGCTATTGGGCACAACTTCTAAATGCAACTTTTCTCAGAGAGGCTATTGGGCACAACTTCTGAATGCAACTTCAAAATATACACATTGGCTAGTGGGTACACTTCTAAATGCAACCTTTCTCAGAGAGGCTAATGGGCACAACTTCTAAATATGCACACTGGCTATTAGGCATTACTTCTAAATGCAACTTTCTCATTGAGGCTATTGGGCACAACTTCTAAATGCAGCTTTTCTCTGAGGGGTTATTGGGCACAGCTTCTAAATGTACCCATAGGCTATTGGGTCCACTTCTGAATGCAACTTTTCCTGAGGGAGGCTAATGGGCACAACTTCTAAATGCAGCTTTTCTGTGAGGTGTTATTGGGCATAGCTTCTAAATGTACACATAGGCTATTGGGTACACTTCTAAATGGAACTTTCCTCAGAGAGGCTATTGGGCACAACTTCTAAATATACACACTGGTTATTGGGTACACTTCTAGATGCAACTTTTCTCAGAGAGGCTATTGAGCACAACTTCTAAATATACACACTGGTTATTGGGTATACTTCTAAATGCAACTTTTCTCAGAGAGGCTATTGGGCACAACTTCTAAATGCAACTTTTCTCAGAGAGGCTATTGGGCACAACTTCTGAATGCAACTTCAAAATATACACATTGGCTAGTGGGTACACTTCTAAATGCAACCTTTCTCAGAGAGGCTATTGGGCACAACTTCTAATTATACACACTGGCTATTAGGCATTACTTCTAAATGCAACTTTCTCATTGAGGATATTGGGCACAACTTCTAAATGCAGCTTTTCTCTGAGGGGTTATTGGGCACAGCTTCCAAATGTACCCATAGGCTATTGGGTCCACTTCTGAATGGAACTTTCCTCAGAGAGGTTATTGGGTACACTTCTAAATGCAACCTTTCTCAGAGAGGCTGTTGGGCACAACTTCTAAATATACACACTGGCTATTGGATACACTTCTAAAATGCAACTTTTTCTCAGAGAGGCTATTGGGCACAACTAGGGGCTCCAAGAAACCCTAAAACCCATGGAAATGGGGTCGCGGGGGGGTGGCGCACTCACCTGCACCTCAGATGGGAAAGGGGAGCAGGTGCACCGAGCGGGTCGCTAGAACCAGGCAGCCACTTGCCAGCAGCCAATCAGGGGTGGGGGGCGGGCTGGGAGGCGGGAGGGCGACGGAGGACCAGGAAGGGGAGGCAGGGAAACAATGGGCAACGCGGGGCCTGGGGCTCCAAGAAAACCCTAAAACCCACGGAAATGAGGTTGTGGGGGGCTGGCGCACTCACCTGCTCCTCAGATGGGAAAGGGGAGCAGGTGCACCGAGTGGGTCGCTAGACCAAGGCAGCCAGTTGCCAGCAGCTAATCAGGGGTGGGGGGCGGGCTGGGAGGCGGGAGGGCGACGGAGGACCAGGAAGGGGAGGCAGGGAAACACTGGCCAACGCGGGGCCTGGCGCTCCAAGAAACCCTAAAACCCACGGAAATGGGTTCGCGCGGGGCTGGCGCACTCACCTGCTTCTCAGATGGGAAAGGGGAGCAGGTGCACCGAGCGGGTCGCTAGACCCAGGCAGCCACTTGCAAGCAGCCAATCAGGGGTGGGGAGCGGGCTGGGATGCGGGAGGGCGACGGAGGACCAGGAAGGGGAGGCAGGGAAACACTGGGCAACGCGGGGCCTGGGGCTCCAAGAAAACCCTAAAACCCACGGAAATGGGGTCGCGGGGCCCTGGCGCACTCACCTGCTCCTCAGATGGGAAAGGGGAGCAGGTGCACCGAGCGGGTTTTCTCAATGGATACCTTGTTTCAGGGGCTTTTTGCGATATAGGCACCATTAATGGCTTTGCGCATGTCACAATTTCCGGTTGCCAACATATAGGCAGAATAGGGCCAGAACTTCCAAAAGAGGTACTTGGCTCCTTCTCTACAGTGTAACACATACTTTGACAGTCCTGTAAAAGTGCTGCTACATGGTATTAATGGCACTTTTACAGGATAACAGTAAACAAACTCCTAATAACTCCCATAGTATTTATTCAGGTGCACCATATTGTGTTACTGTGAAATCTGTATTAGAGTAGCCCAGAATGAGGCCTTTTGTTGGTGGTGCAAAAAACCAATGCCGTGTCATCTAATTAGTGACCAAATTAGTGATCTAATATTGCATGAATTAGTGATGAAAAAGTCAAGCTTGAACAAAGCATCAAAAAATATGTGAAAAGTTTCCTTCATCTGCTTGTGTAAACTTGTGAAATACTTTTAAAGAAGAGCAAATGGAGGCCTTCCTCTACCAAAACATTGCAATACCTTTGGTATAAACAAAATAACATACCTGCTATGTCTCAGAGAAGCTCTGGGTCTATATTTGTCATTATCCTTTAATTTTTCAGGTATTGATACAAGGGACGGAATAGATATCCTAGTTAAAACTCACTACTTAAAAGGGATAAAATGAGAGTGTCTCAACTATTCTTAAACAATCCTTGCTTCATACGATTAGTGCAAAGACGCATTTTAAAAATATGGAACCATTCCTGTGCACTGAGATGACATTGTATATCCAGAAACGAACCCAACATCTATCTCCTGCAAGAGATAAAAGAAGCGAATTAAAGAAAATCATTGTATTGCTTTTCTAATGCTCAGACAAACTTAAGAGGCGGAAAAGAAACTGTTGTGTTGTAAAAATGTTCTGATACCATATCGCATATTTGTTCCAAGACAAAAGACATAACAATCAAAAGACACAATCAAATTGTAGAACGTTCAATCAACTTCTGAAGGCAAATTACTGAAACCCTATGTGATTCTGTTACTCTCACCTGGTCTCTGCGGAGGCGTGGGGTTGCAGCCCTCCCGGGGATTAGGTCGCCCTCATGTGGCTTCTCCCTCTGCACTTATGAGGTGACCTGCGGCAATAGGTAGCGCTGCTCAGGACTGCTCCTGTGAGAATATAAGGGGACGTGAGTATGCCACTCTGTGATCCAGGTCCCCTTCCAGACCATTCCTCCCAGGACATGATTCTCGTAGGTTGCGTGGCCCCTAGAAGGCTCACCTGATGATTATTATTGATGAGCTCTCTGTCCTGCTACTTCTGGCAGGGGTGCTTGTCTGACTGGGACCGAGTTCCTTCACTGGTCCCTGCAAGTGGTAGTCCAGTCCAGCTGCGACTAATCCACTTCTCTCCAGGTGAGTGTTTCTGTTTATCTTTGTCTTTCCTTGCCTGTTTGCTTTCAGCCTGCTTTCGAAGATTGTTTGCTTTCAGCCTGCTTTCGCTGTATTTGTATAGTTTGTTCCTGTATTGTTGTCCGCTCCTTCTTTAATGTCGTTCTTTTGCTCTCTCCCCGTGTAGGTGGTATTGCGGGCCCTGTAGCAGTTGTGGAGCTGTAGATGGCAGCCAGAGTGAATGAGGAATGAACCCACGATGGTCCAGTAACAGGTAAGTGGTCTTCTAGGGATGCGCGCCTGGTTCGAATGCGGCGTGACCCTAGACTGATGGGTGATAGCTGTCTATCCATGTATTTCGTCTTCTTCACAGGAATCGACTCGTCGGGATCAAGATAGCTGGCTTCCAGAGAATGAGTATGCAGATGAACGCTGGATTCCAGGAGGTGAGTATGCAGGATAAACGCTGGGTTTCAAATGGTAAGTAGGCTGGTCCGAGCATCACATTGCATGGGAATGCAAAGTAACGCGAAGCGCTGGCATTGGGAATGGAACAGCTTACACAGCTGAGCTCCTGAAGCCACACCCACTAGTCCTGGCCTGCCTGCCACACCCTGCAACTCGTAGAGTCTGCACGTGCAGCCTGGGCTTGGTGAGCCACAACCCAACAGTATGCTCGTGGAAATGTTCCCGAAATAAAAGCATGTGGAAAAGTTCTTTTAAATGAAGCGCTCTTGCAAAAAATTAAAGTGTTCCTGCTTACATCCTTTCATGAGCCTGGCGCCAGAGGTGCCAGGACTGAGTCCAGCCGGGCCCCCTGTGTGTATGCGCCCTGTGACCCATTACCCTCATCACTTGATGGTGTGGTGTCTGTGTTCTTGGGCCAGTGATCATGAAAGATTCTTACTAACGATGGTTCATCCGTTGTGATTGATTTTATTTGTATTTGTTTATTTGTAATGTGCTGAAACCCCACAGGCATTGGGGCGCATTTACATGCGTATACGAACAAAAGACAGGACGATCAATCAAGATAACAGTCCAAAGAAAATTAATCAGAATCACCTAAATAATTATTTTTTGTGCTTCCCGGATTGGTCTTATGTTTCCCTCCGACCTAAGTGCTAAAGGTAGTGTATTCCACAGGTTTGCTGCTTTTACAGAGCAAGACCTTCCCACGCCATTTGAACACCGGAAACTAGGACAGAATACCTGTGCTAGGTTGGAGGAGTGCAGTGCTCTGATTGGGGTGTAAAAGGGGTCTGCGATTTTAGATATGGGGGAGCTGTTCCGAATAAGTACTGTTGAACCATGGGGCCAACTTTAAAGTTCATAAATTGCCATATCGCTAGTCAATTCAGGTCCCTCTTGTGATCTGAGATGCTATCCCTTCTTCGGATTCTCTTGACAATGCACATGGCATCATTCTGCAGAATTTGAAATGTTTTCATACTCGACCTAGAGACTCTGATTAGTAGAGAATTACAATAATCGAGCCTCGAGAGGATAGTGGCTCTGGCTATGATTGTGCAGTTCTTTTGAGTGATATAGGGGCATAGGTTTTTAAGCAAGCGGAGGTGCTAGTTACAGTTCTGAGTAACTTGCTTTATGTGGGCATCTGAGAGAGAAAAAGCTAGAAGGTGTGGTCTTGAAATCCCTAATTGAATTAGCACATGAGGCAAGTACTGACAACAAACATTCCTGGACGGAGTTTGAGACATTGTTCTACACAAAATGGCTGCAGCCATACCAGCTACCCAAGAGATCTACACAGTGTATTCGGCAACTCCTCTTCCCCCATTGAGAAGTGCCTATGACGACATCCAGGGATCTCGTGCATGCACAAGATCAACTCCCTACCCCAACAAGAACACTGTGCAATCCCGGTCGCCTGTGACTACAGCCAATACACAAACTACTGTTGTAGCACAAATACATCAACCAGTCATCTTGGCTAACAACCAACAAACAATAAACCACCAATTGACTGTGACCACAGAACTTGATGCTCCAACTGTACCTGTAAATAAAGATCTGCAATTGATCGACAAAGCGTATATTTACTCAATCTTTCACTCACAGGCGTAAGGAAAGTTGGTTAGAACGAATAAATCAACCAAGAACAATACAAAAAGAAATTGGAAAATATGCCTATTCCTAGAAACATCAAGCACGTGCTCGATCTTTTGTGAGAAACTTAAAGTCTGTCTCAATGGAGATGACGACGTTACCAAACACAACTATTGACCATCAACCACAAGACAAACATTCTAATGAAATCTTGGATGAAGATGTGAGAATCTTTGAAAGAAGTAGAGAAGTTTTGTCGAAACAACCAACTAGCACAACCAGTCATTATCCCTATGCTAAACAAGCCGATGAAAAACCTGAAGATGACGTGAGAATTATTACCAGAAATAGGGGAGCATTAGTGGAATCAGAACCTTTTGACATCTTATTACAGCTCTCTACCTACGATTCAGAACCTGATGACAATCTAGTGGAAAAGCTGAGTTACGATGATGCATCAAACCTGCCTAATCCTGAAAATTCATCAAAGCAATCTATAGGATGCGATGTGCATGACCTGGTAGACGTTCCAGTCCATATTGACCTTTTTCTTACACTTGCTGAGAGATGAGCAACAGCCTCTGCTGCAACAGAGGGACAGATTTTAACATCCACACTAATGGAACGCAACATTAGCCACTCCCAAGAGATTCGTGAAACGTCAGTTCCCATGGGAAAATCCCCACTGACACACTGACAGAGATACCGATACCCAATCTCACGGTGTTACCCATGCAGCGGCTCGCTCCCAGGAAAGAAAATCCAGATTTCATCCAGTGATTATGAAGCATGTACTGGGAGCAAATGATGGATTGATTCTAAACCACTCCGACATCATGTGTCTACTCCACTGCATACCAAAGTTAAGAGTGATACACAGGAACAATATTAAGATTGTGGAATTCTGGAATGAGGAAGAAAATGATTGAGTGATCCTGCACATGGCTTTGGCCTCACTATCTGCCCTATTGATGGACGCACGTGATGATATCCAACCCCTAGACTTTGACTTGAAAGAACTTGCCTTCCCCACCCCGGCTAAATTGAGGAATCTGATCAAATATATGTCAGACCGCCGAAAAACCATCACAAGAGTGAAGGCCACTAACCATTCACCCTTTAGTGTACACTCCGACATCTGTGAGAAGGAAAGATCATTTAGGCTCACTGAATTGGAACCTCTCAGTTTAAACAATTAGAACCTCTACATCCAAACAGGAACCTGATGATCAAATACCCCCTGGCTCTCCCAAATCAATTACCTTGTGTAAAGTGCAATATTGGACCAGTTCGCTAGACCATTAACCTACACCAATGAAGCCTAGAGCCAGTCATTTGAAGATCAATGGAATTTGGGCATCAGGTTTTGGAATACTCTGGGTTTCGCCAACCTTTTCTTGGGCCTACCCTCCTCAATAGCGAACCTTGGAATGATATGTTTACAGGAAATATCGCTCCTTTTGGATGACTATTCAATCTATCTTAACAGACCTGTCTCCAGGCTATTGATTACTGTAAAACACAGCTTAAAATTAGAAGTCATTCAAGTTATTGAGCCAAACCTGTACATCCAGATGCTAGTTTTAAAACTACACAAACACCCTCAGAATACCCAGGATCATTTGGTTCTAGTCAACCTCTACTGGAACCTTGAAAGTGCGGAATCTCCTGAATTTGTGAACACTGTGATAGCCTGGATTGATAAATTATACTCTGTCATAAGTGAACCATTGTTAATAATTTGTGGCAACCTCAATATTGAGCCTCTTATGAGTCAGCTGTATCCCCGTCAGTCCTACCACGTGTTGCCGCTGGACTCTTAAATGTTTACTGATGCCTGACTTTCCGGTTCCGCCGGGAGATTAGAAGTCTGGCAGCTCGGGAAGTAAGGCGCCGGTAAAATGCAAGTCACCATTCCCATTGAGTTCAATAGGACTCTATGGGAGTGGGGACTTAGAAGTGCCGACACCATTGTTATCGGAGCCCATGCTTCTGTAACCAGTCTGCTTACTGTGTCTGCTGCGCCCGGCAGGGTCAGACCTGTCGGGCACAGCGGCTGCGGCAGGCAGACTCCTAGTTTGCCAGTCCGAAAACAAGGCTGCCGGTGAGCTTACCAGCTTACCTTATCGGATGGTAGAGGGGACAGCCCAGGTTCAAATTATAAAGAAAAACGGCTCTGACAATGGATCACAGAAATGGAATTGGGACATTTCCACAAGCTGAATGGGAACGCACAGGGAGACCTTGACGGTGCTAAAACATGGCATAACAGAAACCACAGGGCAACACTGGATTACTTTTTTGTATCCATGAATGTGATGACAAGAGTGGTCACACTAAAGGTTCACCCGGCCCAAGCCAGTGACCACAACCCAGTGGCCTTACTGTGTAATATTCCAGGCAAGCCAAAAGTCTGCATGTGGAATCAAATAGTTGAATTGGCCCCTGGAAGCTCCAGGCAGTGCATTTGATCCCAAGAACTACCTGGGAAATGTTTGCTTATGCCAATCATTCATTACTACAACCAGAAAGTGACACCAGCCCTCGCCTATGCTGCCGAAGACTGCCTCGGCTTGCCATGGGACCTATGGGATCGCTTGGAAGGTCGATTCTGGAGACAAATTTTACGTTTACCCAATGTGGTACCTGTGGCAGTTATTAGACACAAAATCGGCCTTCTATCTTTGTACTTACAGGTGGTTTGGAAGTCCTTGCTTCTTTTTGGCAAATTACATTCCCCTGATTGCCCACCTCAATACAAGATTTTAGACAAACAAAGCCATAACCACTGATTGGTCTTTGAAAATTTGGCTAGATAGATGCAATAATATTTTATCGAATCTAGGATTAACTATCGACATGCTAATCAAAAACCTACACATGTAAAAAAGGATGCTTTGGTCTGATGATTGGAGAGGGACAGAATTAAAAAGAGTACATACAACAGTGCACACCCTCTCGAAAAACCTCCCTGCGGTATTCAATATGACCCAGCCATATCTTAAAAGATTTCCAAGCTGAAAACACAGAGACAGATTGAGAATTAAACATTCTACATACCCAGACCACACTAAGCAGATACGGCCTAACTTCAGGAACCGAAAAATGCAGATTGTGTGACGCTCAAGTAGAATCCTTTCACCATTTAATCTTGTTCTGTCCTTCCCTGAGATCATATAGAACTTTGTATTTTTTATGATTGACTGGCTACAAAAGAGATTCTGTTTATAAAGACATTCAAATAATAGGAATGTTAAAGATGATTAGATTAATTGTTTTGCGAGCTGTGATTGTGATAGGAAAAAGTTTGTAATTAACTAAATCCCAATGGAAAAAAATACACAATATTGATGACTTTGATATTGGGAGGTGGAAAGTCTACTCATTATTGTTTGTAGGATAACTTAGTAATGTATGATATAGTACATGACAGATTATTGTAGGATGTTAAGAGATTTATTATTAAGCATGTTAGCGTTGATATTTTATGAGACCTTAGTAATGTATAGTATAGTACTTGATCATTTTTATTGACGGATATGAATGAATTCATTTTTAATACCAAAATTCAAACTGGAAACCAGTCTCTAAGCGTGGGACCGGGATTTAAACAAATATTGCTCTGCGTTGTATTGCTTCCAAGACAATGTGTTGCACCTGACCTATCCTCCCCTTACCATAGTTATATAAAAGGCTGTTAGTATACAGTTAAAAAAATGATTACTGTTACAAATGATTTTCTTTTTGCACCTTTCTCTAAATAGACATCTCAGGAAGCTCATTTTTTTTTAGCTTGTTTTAAACCCTGTCCTGGCTTCTGATTTACTTCTCTTTCCTTGTTTGCTCATTCTTATGGGGAAAGTGACTGGTCCCTAAAACTGTCAGTACTGAGAGAGTATTAGGCCCTCATGACGAGTTTGGTGGTATGCTGCCGGTAATACTGGCGTAATTCCACCAAAAGTAATTGGCATTCCATCTGCCTGATATCCCGGTATTTCGGGCATATAACAGATGGCGGGTATTCCGGTAATTTCCCATTCCATGGAGTGTAATAGGTCTTATGGAGGGAATTACCTGAATTACCGGACCTGGTAATTCCATCTGTTTTTAGCCCGTAGGGCCTGATTTACCTCAAGCTCTTGGCTGGAGGTAAATCAGTTACCCCTACTGGGAAACCTGTAGTTTCCCAGTGTTGGGAAAGTTCCAGTGGTGGTATTAACACCACATTTATTTGCATTTTTCCCACAGCAGGAAACATATAATGACATAGGTGTCTCTATGAATTTTGGTATTGTTACAAGTGCACACATCACCTTACAGTGAAGTGCAGTTAGAATACTTTGTATGCTACATAATGGCTTTTTGGTTACTTTTCATATGTGCCTGAGACAAGCTGGTGGCAGCTGTGATCTAATTACGGTTTTTGTGTTATTTTACTTGTGCACTTTTGTATTTACCATGAATGGATACTAAAGTTGGATATTACCCTAAGATGGCAGTGCCAGGTTTTTTGCTTGTTCTTTGGTCTTCTTCCTACCTTATCAGGCCAGGAAATGCTTTATATGGAAATCCCTTTCCTGGCGGGCTACGGGGTGTTGTGTGTGGTCCAGAGGAAGTGGTTGGGACCATCTATTCCAAATCCACATACTCTGGTTCCAGTAGGTTTGTTACTTGGCAGATGTAGTGAACAGTGGTTTTCCACAATTGGGCAACCCACGCTGTTTGAATGCTGCAGATCCTTGCCAATGGTGGGCTTGGCCTTGCTCCGAGCCTGAGTCTTGGATAAAAGGATGACTCCTGTGACTGTTCGGCAGATCATCATTGGAACCAAGACTTTTACCAAGAAGAGAAGTCCACTGACAACCCAAATACAGTTCATGCAACTGACCAGCATCAGCTCCAGTGTTGTCCCGGTGAAGCCCTGCTACTCTGTACTGATCTCAAGAAGGTCTTTGTTGGTGCTTCAACCCCTGGACCAGAAGTAACAACCAATCTCAACCCCTGCTCAAGAATCTGTACCTGCTGAGCTCTCAGAGGTTTTCATGGACCAACCAGTAGACTGAACAGTTATCTCGTGGGCTACCCTGTTGCAGCCATCGTCATTCCGAGCAGAGGCTTGAAAACTAACAGATCTTCAGCTTGTACCACAAGGCTTCCTCTCCTGCATTTACAGCCATATAATTTCAAGGGAATCTATGCTGGGCCTGCTCCTGCGTTCACCACATTGTGGGATGTATTGATCCACTTTTGCAATGCTATGCTGCATCACTCTGTTATGATGGTGCCAGAAACAGCAAAATGGCCGAAAAAACATTGTGCACACCAAAACCCCTGAAAATTGTGCTTTTCCACGCACAAAAAGATGGCTGCCCAATCTGCCATGCATGTTGTCAGTGGTGGAACAGAGCTCTCACTACTGAAATGTGTCACTGGGCTCCACAACAATTGAAAGTGGAGTGCAGAAGGAAAAACAGTGCTTTGCTAAATGAAACTCCAAGATTGCTTTAAATCTCTTTTTCTTTGCTGCTGAAACTTCAGAATGCCGGTACAAAACACCTTCAAATATTCAAAATCCTAGCTGGGTGCTACAATTCACTTAGTTAAGAAATCATTGTGAACCTACAAGGTCCTGAAAAGCTGAGAGCATAAAGAGTCCACAGCAAAATTGGCCTGCCTCTGGATTTGTCAAAAATCTCTGTGCAGCAGAGGGCTGCTGTGATAACAGCTGTCAGGGGCCTGCTGTAACGCTCACCTGATTCCCGTAGAGGCGCCGGTCTTGACTGGGCGTATACCGTATCTTCAAAGGTGATGTGTAACACACGGCTGGCTCTTTGGGCTGGACCTCTGTGCACTGTATGTCTGACTCGAAGGGTAAGATGTCTGCAGATAGAAAATATGGGATTAATGAACTGGGTTATTGAATGTCTCTCTCTTCTTCCCTTTCTCTTCTCCTGTAGAACCCCAAAGGTTAACGCTCTCACCTTAGGTAAGTGAACGCCGTGCTCTCCATCTGCCTCGAGGCAGGGTGCTGTAACCAGTTTCTTCACCAGATAAGGGGAGCAGGCCTCTTGACTTCAGAGGACTGCTGTCCGTCGTTTACTGCACGAACGGTAAGTTTCGAGTAATTCTAATGTCTTTAAAGTCTTTAGTAATGATGTCTCTTGTTTTGCAGGGTTCCGGCGATGGCGGATGACGGGCTGAAGTGAGTTGAAGATGGAGCCCGTGTGATGAATAGAAGCGCCTGGAAGCACGTAAGTACGCGCTTGTTGCCTGCTTCACGATGCGCTCTAACTGTCTTTTTATTTTGCAGGTACAAGTTCGGAGCGGCTGCAGGGTGCCCGAATACCCACTGGGTTAGATGTGGAAAGGAGTAATGGCACGTGAGTATTAAAGTTCCCCAATGTCTTTAAACGCACCTTGTTTTGTCTTTCAGATGCGGGATGCAGCGCCGAAGGCCTCCGGGGCGTGCGAAGAGTTGGTAAGCTTTTGTCTTTTAGATGCCGGAATGCAGTGTGAAGACCTCCGGAGCGCACGAAGAGTAGGTAAGCCTTTGTCTTTCAGATGCCGGAATGCAGCGCGAGGCGTTGGTGACAGCCGATGGACCAGGTAAGTGAAGAGCTGTCACTGAAGACCGTAATGCTAACCTGTTCTTTCTTGTCTTTATAGATGTTGCTGAAGACTGGATTCAGGATGGTAAGCCTTTTTCCTTAGGCCCAGGATCAGATGCAGAAGACACGATGAGTGTTCTGCTGCTGAGGATGCAGAATAACGCAAAGCAAGATTCATCCATCGGGTGTGGTTTAAATAGCCTCCTGTAGTGCTTAGGTGTCTCCTTCCACGGCCATGCCTAGGTAAGAAAAGAGTTCCTGCTTTCCAGAAGAGTTCCAGAGTTCTGAAACTAGGGAGTGGCTCCTGCCCTACCCAACAGGAAAAGTAGGTCCAAACAGAAGAGGATCAGAGGCTCAACTGGCAGGCAAGTAAGCAGCATGGTCTGCTGCAGGTAAGTCCACCCAAGCATTATGAGCCCGGCGCTTCCAGTGCTGGGACTGGGCATATTTATGAGCCTGGTGCCACTGGCGCCAGGACTGGGTCCAAAAGGTCCCAATTGGGACTGGTTGGCACTCGGAACCTGGGTTATGGATCTGCTTCCAAGGGAGTTGGGAAAACCCTGACCTTTTGGAAGCAGAGATCATGACAGTACCCCCCCTCAAGGCCCCTCCCAAACCGGGCTTCTCCGGGGGTTTTGGCTTGTCAGGAAATGTTCGGTGAAATCTTTTGATTAGGCGAGGAGCGTGGACATATTCAGCAGGTTCCCAGGATCTCTCTTGGGGGCCGTAGCCTTTCCAGTCAATTAGGTAAAATAGTTTAGATTTGGAGATCTTGGAGTCCAGAATTCTTTTGACTCTTGTTTTGGGCGCATACTCCACAGGACATTATAAAGTCTCTGATATCTTTTTTCCAAGACGGCCACCAGAAGTAGCGCTTGATCTTTTCTGAGGTCTTGGCCATACCGGGATGTCCTTCCATTAAAGAATCGTGATAACAAGAGATTACTTTTTTCTGTAAATCTGTGCTGGGTAGGTATAATCGTTCTTGGAAATACAATAAGTTGTCCTTTACTGCAAAGTCCTTTCCCTGCAGATGCCAATTCTGTATGTCTGCTGGAGTTACAAGTTGCCTGGCTTTATCCTTAACTTCCTCTATGGATTCTGTGGTGATTACACCCAGAATTCTTTGTTCGGGAATGATTGGTACAGGTTTAGGGTTGATCAAGTGTTCTTCCACTCCCATCCGAGAAAGGGCATCAGCTTTACGGTTTTTTGTACCAGGTCGATAGGTAATTATGAAGTCAAACTCGGCAAAGAATAATGCCCAACGGAGTTGTCTAGAGGATTGGGCTTTTGCGGTTTTCAAATATTGCAGGTTTCGGTGATCCGTAATCACAGTAACGGTGTGTCGGGCCCCCAGCAGATAATACCGCCAAGCCTTAAAGGCAGACTTGATAGCCAGAAGTTCCTTGTCAGTAATCGTGTAATTGATTTCAGGAGGCGAGAATTTGCGGGACCAAAATGCCACGGGATGCAACTGATTGGTTACCGGGTCCTTTTGTGATAGAACTGCCCCCATGGCAAGGCTTGAAGCATCAGTTTCCACGATGTAGGGGAGTTCGGGGCGAGGGTGTTTTAAGATTGGTGCAGAGATAAATTTTGTCTTCAAATCCTGGAAAGCTTGTTCCGCCTCGGTAGATCATTCAAAGCGTTTGTTTTTCTTTAACAAGGCAGTGATGGGCTGGACTATTCGAGAGAATTCGGGTTAAACCTGCGGTAAAAGTTAGCGAAGCCTAACATGCTTTGCACACCTTTTACGGAGGATGGTGATGGCCATTTGAGAACTGCATCGACCTTCTTTGAATCCATACGCACTCCGCCAGGTGATAATATAAATCCCAAGAATTCAACTTCAGTCACGTTGAAAACACATTTTTCCAACTTAGCGAAAAGTTTGTGTTGACGCAATCTTTCGAGGACCATTTTCACATGTTTCCGATGTTCAGATTCCGATGAAGAATAAACGAGGATGTCGTCAATGTAAACAACAACACACACATCTATGAGCTCTCTGAGGACATCGTTCATAAAATATTGAAAGGCGGCCGGGGCATTGCAAAGTCCGAAGGGCATGACCTGATATTCAAATAGCCCATACTTGGTGCGGAAGGCCGTCTTCCATTCATCGCCCTCTTTTACTCGTACCAAGTGGTAAGCTCCTCTAAGATCCAGCTTTGTATATATGTATGCTTTTCTGACTTGGTCCAGGAGTTCAGGGATCAAAGGTAATGGATATCTATTCTTAACGGTGATCTGGTTCAGGGAGCGATAATCTATACAAGTTCTAAGGTCTCCTTCCTTTTTTGGAACGAAGAACAAAGCTGAAGAAGCAGGGGACTTGGAAGGACGAATAAACCCATTTGCCAGGTATTGATCCAGGTATTGTCGAAGGTGAAGGTTCTCAGGCTCGGTGAGGGCATAAATTCTACTACAAGGAGGAGTAGATCCAGGTATCAGATCTATCTGGCAGTCATAAGACCTATGAGGAGGTAGAGAGTTAGCCTGATCCTTCCGGAAAACATCTTGGTATTCTAGGTATTCGGGAGGTAACTGGGGAATCTCTGAAGAAATTGCTGCCAGTGCAACACCAGGTGGAGGGTGACAAGTAGAGACACATTCTGGAAACTGGACCGTTCTTGCTCGCCAATCGATCAGAGGATTGTGTTTCTCTAACCAAGGTATTCCTAGAATAATCTGAAACTGAGGGGCCTTGATCACATCGAACACGATCTTCTCATGGTGTCCATCTTGACTTACTAGCGTCACTTCTTGAGTGTTATGCATTACTGGCACGGAGGCTATCTCCGTACCATCCACCGTAGTAATGACGTCCTTTACAGCCTTGGGACAAAGAGTTAGATTCATCCTCAAAACCATTTCATGATCCACATAATTGCCGATGGCACCGCTGTCGACGTAAGCTTCAATTGCATGTAATCGATCCGGATTATCAGGGCTAATGAGGACCATAGGTATCACGAAATGCGAGGTCACGGAACTGGTTTTCACGCTCGGCAAGAGGACCTCTATTCTTGTCGGGCGAGGTCGTTTCCCTGCTCAGAGTTTGTAACATTGGTAACTGCAGCTCCTACTGCCTTCTTGGCAGGTTTCACCGGACAGTCTCGAAGAAAGTGCCCTGAGTTTCCGCAATAGAGGCCTAATTGCAACTGTTTTCTCCTTTCCCGCTCCTTTTGTGTTAGAGGACCTTTCAGACCCCCTATTTGCATGGGTTCCCCGGAGTCTACTCCTTTGGAAGGAGTTGGCGGTTTGGAAAATACTCGAGCATCAAACTTGGAACGATCGGCCTTCCTGTTCTGCAGTCTGTGATCTATTTGAACGACTAAGTCTATATAGTCCAAACAATCTTGTGGGGGATTCACTACTTGGGCTAACACATCTTTGAGCTCTCCACGTAGACCTCTATAAAACAGCGTAATCCTTTTGTCCTCAGGCCATTGAGTTTCCACTATAAGTCTGTTGAAAGACGCAATATAAGCCAAAAGGTCTTGATTACCTTGTCGCAACAAAAGAAGCTCATTGTCCAAGGCCTGCCCCTGTGAATGTCTTGCGAACAGTTTTTCCATACTGAGCTGAAAAGCTTGAAAATCATGGAGGACCGGATCATCTTGATTTACTAGAGGGATCGACCAGTCTGCCGCATTGCCACTAAGGTACGAAAGCACGAAAGCTACTTTAGCTTGATCAGTTGGAAAGGCTGCTGGCCGGCATAAGAAATGCAACCGGCACTGATTGATAAATACTGCAAACCTCTTTGGGTCACCAGAAAATCGTTCGGGCGGAGCCAGAGGTACATTCCCAGGTAGGTTGATCTGCACTGGATTCATAGAGGATGTAGAAGGAAGATTTCCCCCAGATGCGGGTAACGGGGTCTGTCTGGCTTGTGACTGTAGCAATTGTCTAGCGAGATCATCTGTTCGCTCCTTGGAAATAATCAGTTCCCTTCTTAGAGCGTTCGTTTCCTGACGGGCTGCATGCACTTCTGCCCTTAGTTCCCCAAGTAACTGGGCTAGCTGGTCGGTATCTGAGGTTTCCATAGCGCCTGGACGGGAGTTTTGTGGTAGGCTTTGCGTTCTGTAACGCTCACCTGATTCCCGTAGAGGCGCCGGTCTTGACTGGGCGTATACCGTATCTTCAAAGGTGATGTGTAACACACGGCTGGCTCTTTGGGCTGGACCTCTGTGCACTGTATGTCTGACTCGAAGGGTAAGATGTCTGCAGATAGAAAATATGGGATTAATGAACTGGGTTATTGAATGTCTCTCTCTTCTTCCCTTTCTCTTCTCCTGTAGAACCCCAAAGGTTAACGCTCTCACCTTAGGTAAGTGAACGCCGTGCTCTCCATCTGCCTCGAGGCAGGGTGCTGTAACCAGTTTCTTCACTGGATAAGGGGAGCAGGCCTCTTGACTTCAGAGGACTGCTGTCCGTCGTTTACTGCACGAACGGTAAGTTTCGAGTAATTCTAATGTCTTTAAAGTATTTAGTAATGATGTCTCTTGTTTTGCAGGGTTCCGGCGATGGCGGATGACGGGCTGAAGTGAGTTGAAGATGGAGCCCGTGTGATGAATAGAAGCGCCTGGAAGCACGTAAGTAAGCGCTTGTTGCCTGCTTCACAATGCGCTCTAACTGTCTTTTTATTTTGCAGGTACAAGTTCGGAGCGGCTGCAGGGTGCCGGAATACCCACTGGGTTAGATGTGGAAAGGAGTAATGGCACGTGAGTATTAAAGTTCCCCAATGTCTTTAAACGCACCTTGTTTTGTCTTTCAGATGCGGGATGCAGCGCCGAAGGCCTCCGGAGCGTGCGAAGAGTTGGTAAGCTTTTGTCTTTCAGATGCCGGAATGCAGTGTGAAGACCTCCGGAGCGCATGAAGAGTAGGTAAGCCTTTGTCTTTCAGATGCCGGAATGCAGCGCGAGGCGTTGGTGACAGCCGATGGACCAGGTAAGTGAAGAGCTGTCACTGAAGACCGTAATGCTAACCTGTTCTTTCTTGTCTTTATAGATGTTGCTGAAGACTGGATTCAGGATGGTAAGCCTTTTTCCTTAGGCCCAGGATCAGATGCAGAAGACACGATGAGCGTTCTGCTGCTGAGGATGCAGAATAACGCAAAGCAAGATTCATCCATCGGGTGTGGTTTAAATAGCCTCCTGTAGTGCTTAGGTGTCTCCTTGCACGGCCACGCCTAGGTAAGAAAAGAGTTCCTGCTTTCCAGAAGAGTTCCAGTGTTCTGAATCTATGGAGTGGCTCCTGCCCTACCCAACAGGAAAAGTAGTTCCAAACAGAAGAGGATCAGAGGCTCAACTGGCAGGCAAGTACGCAGCATGGTCTGCTGCAGGTAAGTCCACCCAAGCATTATGAGCCCGGCGCTTCCAGTGCTGGGACTGGGCATATTTATGAGCCTGGTGCCACTGGCGCCAGGACTGGGTCCAAAAGGTCCCAATTGGGACTGGTTGGCACTCGGAACCTGGGTTATGGATCTGCTTCCAAGGGAGTTGGGAAAACCCTGACCTTTTGGAAGCAGAGATCATGACACCTGCCTGATTAAACTTTAACATGTATAAACTGAAAATCAAATGTTTGCAATCTAAGAGGCCTGTTACTGATAGTAACCCATATTGTAATTGTTTTATCCCATGGTTTAAAATCTTGAATGATAATTCTAGCTGTATTTGATACAACACGTTTGTTTTGTGCTAAGGAAAAGGCCACAGAATTTAACAATTAAATTAAACCTGGCTGAAGCTGCCAAACTGGAATGGCAGGTTTTTCTCACAGAAGGAATGTCTGTCCTCCAGCAGGAAATCAAGGAGAAGTGTTAATTACAGGGCAGGAAAGAACGTGGTCTACAGAGGCAAAAGGAAGAATGAAAAGCTGCAGCAGGAAATTCGATGTGTGAATACAGTCGTAAATGGCCTCTGCAAGGAACAAACATGGAGGATGGCTCCTGGGCTTCCAGAGAGAGATCAAGGGGTGGAGCCAAACAACCATGTGTTGCTTAAGAAGGACAAAGAACATATTTTATAAAAAAGACTGATAACGTGTTATCTAAAATTGTAAAAAATATCAAAATAACAGAGTTGTTAATGAAATTTCTGGCGGCACGGGTTAAGAGGCGCTAGATCTATGTGACATGTTCTGCACAGCAATGGCAAGAAATGTGATTTTACGCAAAATGTATTTCCGCTAGACCTGTGAAACTTCATAAACGTATTCCCATGTTAAACAGGCACACTTGTAGAAATTTGTTTAAAAATTGGACATTTTGTTCATAGTGAAAAGGGCAAAATTCTGTGAGAAGCGGAGACAAGATCCCCCAGCTACGGGGTTTTGAGGAATAGCTGCTATGCAAAATATGTAATCTGTATATGTGATTCTTATAGAGGGTGCACATGTGTAAAATGTATTGTGCCAAAAGTAGACTTTGTGTTCCAAGGGATAGGGGTGGATTCTCAGCCTCATAAAACTGCACCATAAAGATGACATTCTGTTTCTCTCCTCCTATCAAGGCAGAGAGTAGACTCTGACTCAATCACCTTTCAAAGGGGCAAGCTTAGGATAAACCGGCCCTCACACCCCCTTTATGATGTCATTTCATAGCATAAATATAGACAGCTCACCACTCAGAAAGACGGATAGATTCACTCACTATCCTGATGCTGACGGAGCACCCTGCTGCTGAACTCTACATCTTCCTTGCTCCAGACTCCAGAAACTTGGCAAAGCAAAAGGTCTACTGCATAGCTGAACCATTTCAGCTAGGCCTCAAATTCCAGAACAGAACCCCACAAGCCTAAGGGTAAGCATGATAATACAGCCGGGCTGTGCTGTTACTGCTTTCCTGCAGTGAAATAACCACAGAATCAAGAAGTGCATATCCAGTCCAGTCCTGTGCCATGCTGTGACCAGAGCACCTTGCTGTTCCAGTCCAGACCTGCGCCGTGCCGTGACCAGAACGCCTTGCTGACCCTGCCCAGTCCGATAGGCCCAGCCATCTTTCCTAAACCAGATCCAATCCCCTGACCAGGATCCTGACGGTCCCATTTAAAAACATATCCAGTGAGTATAAATAGGATGAATTGTGTCACTAGCATATGTACTTTGCATAGTCTTATCCCTATCTTAGACCCACCCTATCTTGCATTTAGAACCTGTAGTGTTAGGATTATCTTTGCATTGTCTGAAACCTCTCTCTAAACCTCATATCTTTCCTCCAGAACTAATATTGTTAAAACTATCTTTGCGCTGATCCCCTTTCTAATCTGAAGAAGGCTAGTTTCCTTAGCAGGCAGTCACCCTAATCAAGTGATTGTGTTCCTGTGTGGTATTTGTTCTGTTCATAGTCATCCTCTAGTGTCAGAAATCCATTTGTCATTTTAAAGCGCATTCCTGTTTTCCACTCTTGTGACTATCTCGGAAAACAACTTCCACTAAAACGTCTCTAATTCCCTCCATTTTTGTGATAGAAACAAAATTTCAACTTCTGATATCATCCACAGTTTTCCATCGAGCCAAAACCGCATTCCAAATCAATGCAATTCTCCCGTTATCGCGAATATCGCACAGTGAAAAGTTTGCCACAAATTTTTATTTTGGGAAATTTTACACGTGTAAAACAGCTTTTAATTGCTTCCGACTTGAATTTTAAGATTTCAAATGTTTTCTTGGGATTAAATCATTGCTTGTGTTTGTGTGCAACTATCCAAAGCGGCTCGCATAAGAATTTATGACAATTTAAGCAATTTTGACCATATTTGGTGTTTTTGCCCAGTCCATCCTAAAGATAACTTTTAAAGCCATTCTGACAGCCTGACCGTCTATTCCGTTTTCTCTTGTGTTTGAAAGGGGGAAAGTGGGATTGATATTCTGTTTGAATTCTGCCATTCCTGAATACCTGCTCTCTCCGCCTATCTCTTTACATTGGCTATTGGAGTTTGAGGGGTGTGCAGGGGGAACCTCTAACCACAGTGCAATTTGATCTGAACCCACACAAAAGTATTATTTTCTGTGCTGAATTGTGTTGCTCACTACTTACTCATTGTGTATTAAAGATATTATTCAGTGTTACTTCACCCCATTGGTGATTGTTGTGTACCTATTAAACTTGTCGCTACCTGGCCCTGGTGACTCCCGTTGCAATAATCCTTCAATCCTGTGAGGTGTCCTGAGGGACTCTGCACCACAGAAGATTTCATCTTTCCTGGTTTTGGGTCTCCTACTGGAAGCTGTCTGGAACCGATTCCTGTGCACAGCAACCAACCAAAACCAAATACTGACCCCAAAAGTGAGCTCTGCACCTGCAACTCCTAGGCCTTCCTGGACCGGACAAAGTGCAGAAGATTGTAACCCAGATGGATTCCAAGAAAACACCTTCAGTGGTCTATGGAAGAATCAGAGTAAGGGGGGTACGTTAACATACCTGTTTCTCCATATGGTTACATTGGGTGTAAAGTCCTGACCCTAACTCACTCTGACCTGACCTTTGGTGGTGATTGAGTGAGTGATTACCTGAACTTTTATCTAACTTGGAAGCTTTTCATAATCACCACCAAAGGCAAATGCAATCTTCATATCTAAAGTTACCTGAAGAAGTGAATAATATGGAACTGGTGACTTTTGGACACATGACCCCAAACTATCTTAGGGTTGAACCTATAAAAAGAGAAGCTGTTTGTGTTGATTCTACAGTGGTCTGCCTATTTTCCTTGCATCTGACTGCTCACCTGTGTTGCACTGGTTATTCATTCATATGCAATTCTATATAACCTAAGGGTAGAGGTGTATAAATGTTTTATAAGGATGTGTGTGGCAATACTTACCTGTGATTTATTTGTATGCTTGCTGTGTAAACTAAGTACCTAATAAATAAATCATTGTATTTTACACTTTATAGTGTCTAACTGGAAATACTGGTGTTGCTCTTTGTAAAATCACTGTAACCCTAGACAACTCTCACACTTTCCTGAGTCTAAGCCTTGACTTCTAGGCTACCTTACCTTGATTGGGCTTTCACTTACTTCTCAGTATCTTCCCTGTTCACCATAATAGGGTGGCCTCCCAAAATCCTGACACCATTGCTGATTTTGGAAATACATCTTAATAATTACACACATTTCAATGTTAGGGTGAATGCTGTGAAAAATGAAATGTGCACGTAGATCCATTGTGCATTATGTCTTTAGTGAATACATCATACAGCTTTTTCAGCACTGACATACTTTTAAAATAGAAAGATCTGTGGTAATTCTTATGTTCCCAAAATTCTCTGAATTTGTTTGAAGCAGCCATAAACCTTCAGTCCTGTTATTTGTTTTCTTCACTTCGCTCATGAGAGAATTTTGAAAGAGTGCAATAGTAGTGTACCAGACTGCATATCTTGAAATGTAACCTTCTATCGGAAAATAATGTTTATGTTTATCCTAGGCCTTGGTTATCAGCAAGACACGTGTATTGTGCTTATTAAGACCACAAAATTTACTAGAAGTTATTAGAAATTAAAATGATAAAACATGTTAAAAAAAGTCAGTTTACAATTTTAGTTAATTCATGCATTTTATGACTGATTCTTTTCTTTTGGCAAGGATGCATACCATTGTGTCTCTCAAAATGGACTCATTTGAAATGGTGGTACTCAAATTTAAAACAATTATCTATTTCTTTTGTGAGCAACAGTGCAACTATTAATTTCAAATGTTGGCCACTTATTGTCATTTTCCGTTAGTAGCACTAATAACCAAATGCAGAAACTCAGTACCTCCCACACAGCCTATCCATGTCCCAGCCATCTCCCTCTGTGTGGGCAATATGTCCAGAGCGTGAGGGCAACATTCCTATTGGGCACATGCAAGGACAATGTGTGTCTCCAAACCAGGTCAGTCCTCCAAAATGGCTGTTGCTCTCATCCTACTTGTTACCCAAAAACACTCTCATTTAAAACATATCTGTGCTTTTATCTGGTTGCACTGCTTTTAACAACAGCATGGCTGGTTGTAGCAAACAGGGAGGGGGGCAGAAAGGGTGGGGGGAATAGTAGTATATTTCATTTTATCTGGTTAACTAAAGTGTTAATCTTTGGGATGCTATTTTCTCAAACCTAAACAACAGGGTAGACGATCTAAGTCAGTTGCATTACCACAAAGAGAGCAGAAATGAATTACTGTCACCAAGAACTCATGTGCACTGTTAGAGGTTTTTAACCATTAGTGCAGGGGTCTACAATATGCAGCTCTTAAGGTGATTTGAACTACGACTCCCATGACCAGGCCCCATTGTCTATGCTGGGAAGCGCCATTGGGAGATGTTGTCCAGAACAACTGATCCCTGCATTTGTATCATTTTGTTCTCACAGTTACGGTATGCTGCTAGATAAGACATGTTATGTTACAATAATATACAATGAATACGTAAAAGTCTTCATGTGGCATCGACATATAACTGCCCCAGAGGTCTCCTCAGAGGCCATGTGCAGATCAAGTTGGTTCATATTAATAATTAACCCCCATCTAGAAGTTGATGGAAAGTACAACGCACTTACCTGATCTTCCAAAAAGCAGCTACTAATGCTCCCAGAGCCAAGCCGTGAGCCAGAGCGGGATGCACCACCCCTGTATCCATGGGGTTGGTGAGGGTTGAGAGGCACGCTGTCGCTATGAAGAGAGTGGTGCCTATGAACTCTGCCACACAGGGCTGGATGTACTTCTCAACAATGTTGGCTTCATCTGAATCTTTCCTTTCTTGGGCCCAGTCTACCATGTTGGGTTGCCTCCAACCTCAAGGGTCCACCCGCTGCCAAGTGTCTTACCGTCAAAGAGCCTATGCTAGTTGGATTCTGTCACTGTACCTGAAAGGGAGAGGAACATATTTCAATGAAATCTACATTTTTTTTTAAATTTTATTTTATAAAAGGCACTCTCATGAGCTCAGTTATCCTCTAGGAAGTACATTTTACCTGAACTGGACTAACCTCTACCCAGTAGGTAGCTTTTCATGGCACAGTGCATACCACAAACTAGAGATCATCTTGTTTTTTTGTGTGTTCCACTACTTTTATTTTTTTCTGTTAACAGTTTCACTACTTTTTGCAACTATTTTTACCATTCCTTTACTTTACTTTACTGTGTATAGCCAGAAGAAGGCGTTAAAACATCTTATTCAAACAGAGCAGTTTTCAATTGTTTCCTAAAAAGCAGTGGGTTTTGGGTACTACACAGATTTTGTGGTAGGTTGTTCCATGCCATCACGGCCTGGCTGGACCGGGTAGGCATGACCATAGCCTCTTACCCACTTAATCCTTGGCAAAAACTGGTGCATGGTGTCCGTAGATTGGGTATTTATTGTGTATTTCTGTACAGAAATGCAGTCCCTAATATGCCCAGGTGCTTGTCCATATAATGCTTGTCCATATGAAGAGGTATGGACAATCGTGAGTATTTTAAAGCAAATTCTGGACTTCACTGATTCCTCCTGTAAGTCGAAATGTGCTCATGTCTTGGCACACCCATGACAATCCAGACAGCATCATTCCATAGAATTTGCTGTTTTCCCAAACATCGTTTGGGTGGGGAGACAAAGATCAGGAGCTCAGTTGTATCTCTGTTCAAGCACATGCCATTTGTTGCCATCTAATTCTAGATTGTACCATACATAGAACATATTTTCTCTGCGTCCTTTGCATAATCCCCTCTATCTAGTTTGTGAACCGGACTCTTAGCTTTTGTAGCAAGTCACATAACAGGCAGCAACAAATATGAAACAAGGATGAAGACATACAGGTGCCCTGTTCACATTCAAGCAATTCATGTCCAGAACACACCTCTCCCCAAATTATTCTAGACACCTGTTGCTGAAGAATGATCTGATCCAGAAAACTGCCTCTTCAGACCAAATACCTATATATGCTCATCTCTCTAATAGTTTATTATGGACTAAAAGATTGAAGGCTGCCGATAGATCAAAAGCACCAGCAGCCCCGACTTGTTCTTATCCATAATGTTGACTATTTCGGTTTGAAGGTCTAATAGAGCACTCTCCGTGACATGAAAGGATATAAAACCTGATTGTCTGCTGTGAAGGATATGGTGGGTCTCCTTTTGTTCAGGGTTTGGTGACATGGTCTCACTGGATAACAGGTTGAAACCAGACCTGGACTTGTTCTGTTGGGCTTTGTAAGGGAGGAAAGATCTTTTGGACCCCCTCCCCTTCATTCTTATCCCCACACGCACACTATGCTTGTTCCGTAGATGACCATGCACCACCGGACAAGGTTCTGGACAGCCTTGGGGCGACACATACACGTGCCACACCCGTAAGAAAATCGATTTCCAACTCCATTTTGTATGGTTACTGACTCCATTTTTTACTTGTTCTAGTAGGAGATGCAGATGCACTGGCCTGCAGGCCTGCACCTCTCCCCCTGTGTCCGCGCACAGTAAACCAGCCATACCCCCTCCTTCTCCCCTGTGCCGCTGCTGCAGCCAGCGTGTTCTCATGGATGTCTGAGTGTAAGAAGTAGCATTTTGAACGTTGTATCTTTTATCTTCCCTTTTGCATCACTGCCCGGTGAGTGAACTGGGCCACAGCTCCAGCCTGAAAAAAAACATCCATCTCCATGACTCTGAATGAGCACCAACAGACTCCCAGGTTCAGAGACACAGCTCTCAGCCCCCAGCCCCTTAGCCCTAAGTTCTGTTTGATTTGCCAGTTATGTACCACCCCAGCTCACCACTAATGCTCGAATTCCAAGCAATAATATATCCTCTCTTGTACTAACACAGTATTAAGCTGTCCCCTAGTAGATCTAACAAAGGAATTGATGCAGATAACCCTAGAATGTAACCCCAAGATAAAGCACCCGATTCATGAAGTAACCCTTTTAAGTATATATAATTGATTATTGTGGGATATAATAAATGGATCAGTAATATGCCAATAAATGTCAGAGTATATGTGGCCAAAAGGGCATTGTTAAGTAGTGTAAATTTTAACAGCTCGGACATAATTTGACCCTGCACTCCACCCAGAAGAGCCCAGCTGACCCGTGCACCCCACGCTGGCACCACGTGGACCTCCGCCAATCCTGGAGCAGCCACCCGGCTTAAAGAATGCATACTATCCAGTCCTCACCAACCATTCCCCACAATTTATATGCCCGCTATATCCTACATCATCGATGATGTGATTTTGTAATAAATATGAATGTTTTTCTATTGTGTGGCAGAGCGCTCTTGGAGTATGCAGAGTCCTCTGTATGCCCTATATTTTTGGATAAACCTATCTCTTAACTTCACCCGCACTTGGTCCTGGTCTCATTCCCTAATGGGGTGTGTCCGTTATTGACTCTCATTGTGGAGTTTTGCATTGTATTTTGGGGGACTGCTCACTTTCATTGGTGACCCAACGTGATAGCGTTCTTTCAGTTCCTTCTGGCACGAGACGTTTCCCGGTCACAGTGGAGACCCAGGGCGCGCCCCCTCAAAGCTGCCCACCTATAGCAATCGGTATCCTTCGTCGTGCGAACCCAATAGTACGAGAGAGCCAAAGGGTCCCGGCTTTGCAAATAGCTGCCGTACCGCTCGCCGGAGCCGGGTGTGGCCATTGAGTGTGGGGCAGCTCCTTGACAGACCGGGTCCGGAGGGTCTCGGATCAAGACAGACACATGAGTATCAAGTGCGAGCGACATTAAAAGAGAGTGGGAGAGAAACGGGGAACTAGGGAGAAGATAGAGGGAATTGTGGGACTATATGGTGGAAAATAGAGGGTGAAGGGATTTACGAGGAACTTTTTCTTTTAGCTATTCTTACTCTTTTTCGTGCATATGGCCATTAGGTGAAGTACAGAGGTTATAAGGTGGATAGAGGTACAGGTACCTAGCTCAGCGAGGGGATAGAAGGCGGGTCTGCATTAGTACTATTTCGACTAGTACAGGAGATAATGAGGAAATAAGTGGAAGCACTAGGAGTCTCACTTAGAGGGAGAGACTCGAAATAGTATTTATAAATGCTTCTTTTCTTTTCTTTTTTTCTAAAAGAGGGACATTGGTAAATAAGGGGGAGGTCCACTAGAAAATAAAGACGAGTGAACGGGAAAGGACGCTATGTGGATAAAACGTAAGGGGAGAGAAAAAATAGAAAGGGATGATTTATGTTTGAATGTTAAATGTGGTGTGTCTAATGTTGATTGTTGTATAATATGCATTGTCTATGCATGCTGCACGCTATTCAGGTGACTGGTTAATGACAAAGGTAACATTGTATTATTGTTTCATAAACCTGTTCTGCTACAAAAAAGGGGGTTAGGTTCTGGTTGGTAAAGTATATTGTGGCAGAGGTGCTATATGAAGTGGTGAATAATTATAGTGCACTGAGTAGCATTGGTGCAGTAACCCACAGAAAATTGAAGGTTTGTTAAGCAGAATGGGTGCGGAAACACCACTCACACACGTTTGTCAGAGTTTGCCAGGGTATGCTGAGAGAATTAAGAAGTATTACGATCAGTGGATTACAGAACTGAAAGTGGAAGTTTTGCCTCATGTGTGGGCCGAAGGGGGCTCGTTTGACAAAAGTGTATTGGACATGGTAGCAACATGTTTATTTGTGAAATACAAAGGTAAACAGTTACAAAACAGGAGAGAATACCCCAGAATAAAAACAAAGGCAAGATGCATCCCCCCTGATAGCAAGTAGCAATGTAAAAGAAGGGGAAACAAAGAAGGGAGAACAGAAGTGACAAAACTATACCCACTCCTGACCAAGCCGGCTGAGGGATACAGTGACCCTGTGTATGTATGTAAGCCCACAACCCCACCAGCACCCCAATCCTCAGCCCCAGCACCGCCCCCATATGATCCATGGGGAAATATAGAACAGTTCGTCCAAGATCTAGAATCAAGGCTAACAATGACTCAAATGGAGCTGAATAGGCTGAGAGATATATGTGAACAGAGCTGCTCGCCAACACCAAGAGCAGAGCAGACGCAATGCCCCTGACACCACATAGGTTAACTGAGGAAGGTTGGAAAAAGGGAGAAATATTGTTCTGAATAAATGACACCCCCATGAGAATAAGAGAAATAGATCAGATAGAAGAACAGGTAAGTGTGGAAGATGAAAGTGTGGCCTCAGAAAGAGAGGAGGAATATTGGTGCGATATAGAAGAACAAGAAGAAGAAGGTAAGAGACTAGAGGGGGAAACGGGGGGAGGCCAATTGGGAATAGAAACGTCACCTACAGGGGGAACAATGGAAGTGCAATGGCACGTAAATTTGAGGGCGAGAGCAGGAAGAATGGCGGTGTTAGGTAAGATGGGAGCAAAGGTAGGTATGGGAAAAACAAAGAACAAGTTACAGTTACAGTTAATACACAAAGGAGCTGGTAGGCCCCATTATGTCCCTTGGGCCCAAATGGATAAAGCCAACTTGCTAAAAACACTACCCCTGCTTTCAGGAGGGTCGAGAAAGTGGAAATATGCGTTCGAGAAAAATACTGCCGGGCCCCTTAGCAATAGGTGATGTCAAAAGCTTGCTGGTCTCAGCAGTGGGTGATCAAGCTAACAGGGTGTGGGCAAAGGCAGGATTCCCTGGGATGACGCTAGACTGTGATCGCCATGATGGGGCATTGTAAAACACAGTGAGGGCAAGAATATGGGACGCGCTGAGAGAAACATTCAAAGATAAACCTGACCTACAATCAGCAATGCAGTGTACGATGGGGGAGGAGGAAGATGCGACTGCTTACATTCTTCGGGTGCAGGAGATGTGGAGAGCGGAAACAGGCACAGCCTGACCCAAGGTACACATACGAACAGAGAAATCACATACATAATGTACAGCAACACCCACAAAGTCAGGAACACATGCCACCAGCATGTGGAAATCCCTTCGCTACCACAGCCAATGGCACACCAGGGCCCCTTAGAGGGACGATAATGGTAGGAGACAATGTATTCAATAATGGCGAAAACATGACATACTCAGCATAGGACAACTCACAGAGAGCACTTGCATGTCCAGTACTATCAACGACCCTCAATGCAGCCGAGGAACAACTGATGGGGGCGGAGATAGGGAACAAACAATTAATCGTTATGGTGGATTCAGGAGCGGAAAAATAATGCCTGAAGGAAGGCCGGTTTCCACTGTCAAATAATAAAATGGAGATGCAGGGGTTTTCTGGGGCGGTGGTCTAGGTTCCGTACACAAAAGAACTAGACATAATGGTGGGAGGGAAAACAGTGCAAGCACCCCTACTATACTACAAAGACTCACCAATACATTTACTGGGGAGGGATCTCCTTAGCAAACTCAACATGACTATATCCTTCACAGAGAAAGGAATAGTGTGTTCAACACCTGGGATATGTGCCATGCGCGCCATGCTAGTGATACAGACACAAGCCATAGCACAACAAGTGCGTGGGATACCGGTTGACCCAGATATATTCATCCAGGGAATGAAAGTATTGGAACGCATCGTACCTGAACTTACACGCCACGAGTGGTGAGTGCCATCTGAATTTTTGTTCCGACATGTAGCACCCCCAGAAGTGGTAGCAGGATCAGTGGTGTCTATAGACTTATATCGAGAACAAGTGTCAACCCAATGAATCATTGTTATTGGTATGGATGAGCAGGGGTGTGAATGGTGGACAGTGTTGTGTATAAACCCCAACATAGCATTGCGGGATGTTTCAGGCGAGGAGCTGTTTACTGATGCTGACACTGATAGGGAGATTATAATGGAAATAGCAATACCCTGTGAGATAATGATCCAGCACAGGCAAGTGCCACTTCCTCTCATGGCCATCATCAGTGCTCCACCTGCATTCTTTAGCGAAGATATGCAACAAGTACCACCAGTACTATGGACAACTGGCCCTCATGATGTAGGCTGCTCAGATAAGTGACCCCAGTGAAATAAAACTCACACCGGGAGCATTGTTGCCCCTGGTGAAGCAGTATCCCCTGTCAAGAGAGGCAGAAGAGGGAATAAAAGAGACAATCCATGCATTATTGCAGCAGGGGATCATTGTAGCATCAAATTCTCCCTGTAACACTTGTATCTACACGATCAAAAAAGCAAAGAGAGGGGCTTGGTGGATGATAAAGGACCTACACCCCCTCAATGACGTCATACAAAAGGAATGTCCACTTGTCCCAAACCCTGCATCAATCTTATGCAGTATTCCAAAAACAGCAACATGTTTCACAGTGGTAGATTTGAAGAATGCTTTCCTCTCGGTACCACTAGACCCCGAATCACAATATCTGACAGCGTTCACGCAGTGTAGGAAGAGATATGAACACTGTAGATTGCCCCAGGGGTATTGTGAGACCCCAAGTATTTTCAACAGGATACTACTACTGAGCATATTCTTGTCTTGTGCGCCCTGATGCTCCAGGGCCTGGCGCGCCCTACAAATAATAAACTAAACTAATCTAAACTACATGAAGACCTCGGCAGTATTGACACTAAGAGTATGATTATTCAGTATGTGGATGATTTGTTTATTTGTGGAGAGAATGAAAAAGAGTGCAGACAAGATTCAATAGCGCTATTGACGTTGTTTGCACACGAGGGATATAAAGTGGACAAACAAAAATTGCAATATTGTCTGGCGGAGGTACTCTATCTGGGTCAATTGATTTCAAAGGATGGTAAACGGATAATACCCGATAGAGCAGCTGCAGTGCGAGCAGTAAGTGAACCCAAAACAGTAAAGCAAATGCAGAAATGTCTCGGCATGTGCAATTATTGCTGCACCTGGATATTAGACTATGCAGCATACACAAAGCCATTATTACACGCACTCAAAATAGCACAAAAGGAGAACACTGCCTTGAATTGGACACAAGAAATGCACACTGCGTTTAACATATTAAAGTAATTAATTTCAAAAGCCCCGTTCCAGCGACACCAGATTATGACAGGGAATTCTACTTATTTTCACACAGCAATGGAACACTGATGACAGCTGTATTAATGCAAAAAACTTTGCTGGGCCACAAGCCATTGGCCTATTAAAGTGGCACTCTTGATGCAGTTATGCAGAACACTTTGCATGCGAACAGGCTCTAACAGCCGCAGCGTTCGCCATTGAAAAGAGCACCACGATAGTGATGGGGTGCTCCGTGATACTGTTCGTGGAACACTCGTTACTGGCTATCCTCGAGAGATGAAAAAGCACACTGACAACCCAGAGAGCTACTGCCTATGAGATAATATTGTCTAGCACAAAAATACACATAGTAATATGCAAGACAGTGAACCCAGCTACATTCCTCACTGAGGCATGCACAGTCAAGGACATTCATGATTGCGCCACATAGAGGGGGAAGATGAAGAAACACCCACAGCAAATGAAGATGTGTGGAAATGGCCGGGAAGCCCAAAAGGAAACACACCAACACAGGTTGCAAAGAACATACAAGTGCTTTATTTAAAAGCTACAACAGTTACCAAAGTCAATTGACAAACGGATAGCTATTCGGCTCTCAGAGTAACATAACGAACTTCAATGAGAGTTCAATGCGTTAGTGAGAGAGACCACACATTGGAATACTTGGGTCTTTTATACAATTCGTCCAGCCCTTGGCCAACCCTCTCGCGGGTTAACCATTCTGTGAGCCGGGCCTATGGGTTCCTTGCCAGGTCAATCCTTTAATATATGCATTTTGATTAGTTTCACTGATATAGTTGTGCATTTACATATAGGTCAACGGTAGGACAAGGGGCCTCATTACGACCCAGGCGGTAAGTTACCGCCTGGGTCGTACCTTTACCACCATGGCGTAAACTACGTTTACACCATGGTGGTTGGCGGACTTAACGCCCCATTCCGAGGTCGGCGGGGCGGTAAGTCCCCAATCCCCATTTACCCTTCCCCATTCCCATTTTTGCCCCATAGGGCATAATGGGAGTGGGGAAGGCGTTAATTACGCCACCGTAAATTACGGTGGCGTAATTAACAACATGGTCCCTTAGCGCCATGGATTTTAACACCTGCTAAAAGCAGGTGTTAAATCCGCCATGGCGCTAAGGGACCTCGGAATCAGGTGGTAAGGGTCGGCGCTGTTTACGCTGCCGTAAACCCCTTACCGCCTGCGTCGTAATGAGGCCCAAGGTCTCAGTTCGCGACCCCGACAAGTGGCCTGCATGCATATTAATTATTCATGTGTACGGAGGTCACAACGGCCAGAATCTTACTCAGAATGTCATTCGGTCTCCATTTTGATGTTCAGGGTGACTTCGATATGACAAGAGAACCTAAAATGGCGGCTAAATCCAAGATGGCGACTTGCATTACTTTCTCTAAGGTCAAGACCTTGCTGTGGAGTTCGTTCGCATATGATGTTTAGACAACTTGGCGTAGGCCAATACACATACAATTGTTACGATAGGAGGCATAATATTGTTTCAATTCCGACAAACCCTCCTTTTGGCCTATGCCAAGTGCTAATATAATTTCTAATGTCTTTGTAAATAACTCCATGCATTGTCGTCCATACATCCTGAATCATTATCCGTAATATCTATAGCCATTAGGTCGTTCATCAGAATCTCTTGTAACACAAACTCTTTAGATGCTGTATCTGGGGCATACATTTTGAGCCCTACTGTGCTCACTACCTGAGCACAACATCCCCCTAGCATTGCACATATACTAGGTAGACATTGGAACAGCAACAAAGGAATAGCAGGATTCCCAAAATAACCAGTATAACAGAAAGCGCCTTCCAACCCCAGGATCATAGAGAATCCCAGAACCAAGCACTAATACTCCAATCTCCCACAGGAACATGCACTTCTGAACTAAGGATGTGCAAGTTCTGAATTGCTTTGAAAATTGTCGGTGAGGAATCTGGTACGAAAACACAGCAAGCGGACCCCACTAATTTGCATACTCCACCACGTTCTTCCAGGATGACATCTAATGCCATCCGATTTTGGAGTGCTACCAATCTTATTGCTTTCTGTTCTAGTGTCATATTGTAGAGTATATCCGTGGTCCGGTTGATGGTTCTCTCCAGTACCCTTGCTAGTCCCCTAATATTTTCAGAATTTGCTATCTGTCCCCAAAATGGCACAACTGATTTTGCTATATCTCCCAATACTTGCCCAGGGGTATCTCCGTTCTCGTCCCGCCGTGGGCGAGCCTTAGAAACTTCCAATGTGCTAGCTATGAATACCCCAGGTAACAGGATTCCTAAATAACAGGTTCCCTGCCAATCCTTGGGCAACCAGGGAAATGCTGAACTACCACAAACGAAATATACAGGCCCCCCTACATACAGAGGCCTGTTCTCCCCGGTCAAATTTACAATGTTCACACAACCGTCAAAATCTCCCATTGACCGGGTGCCATTTCTTTGTACACAAAAGGGGACTGAATCGGGGCTATGATTAATAGAGTAGGAAGGAAGCACGGCGTCCTTATTGCCTATCGGAGCCATTTTAAAGGAAATTAGAGTTTGAAAAGGAAGAGATAGTTTATCAGATGGCCTAATAGAAGCAACATTAGGTTTACTTCTATTTGCAAAAAGCGAGCATCCCAGGGCAGTCAATTTACGTTTCTCAAAATCATTTAAATTAGTTCCATCAAAGTTCCCTGAGATGCTATCATTCCAACGGCCAAAGAATAGTGCTCTAAGAGAGGCATAGCAAGCAGTCGTTAAAGGTAAAGGGTGAATATACCATCCTAGCCCCTTGTTCCCATGTTGCGGTAAATGGGTGCAAATCCAGCAATTACTCTTATTAAAAATGGCATGCGTTGCATTCATTATTATCATTAAAGTGTTATTATGGTAGTTTCGTCTATGCTGGGAGTCTCTAGGTGACAAAGTGTGAAGGTGTACAGAGGGAGTCAAAGCAGTAGGTACAATCTCAATTGGCAGTAGAGGTTTTAGAGGGTAAATTTCTTCAAAGTACCAAAGTCCCACAGCAGTAACTATACACATTCCAATTATTATTAACACAACACAGCAATACGTTTTCGGGCCCAGGCACATTGTTCGTTGTCCGAGTTGGTCACCCCCTTATTTACAAGTCCAATGCGAGCAGCAGCAGTGGAGGTGGCAGGCATCGTAGTTTCTCAATCGACGACCCCAATGTTCGTTGCTGGCGACACTACGGTCGCGCGACTTCTTAGTCCTTCCCCAACCCTAGCCAGCAGAATCCCTTTTTTCAAAAAAACCTTCCTTTTGCGAGAGAAAAGACTCTCAATAACTTTTTGTTTCCAGATGCACAGGCAAAACCTGTGCCGTAGTTCTATTTTCTTCGTCAAAGGTCGTACCTGGTGGTACCCAGTACTGTTTGATCCGGAAATAGGGTAACGTCACTTCCTGAGGGAAGCAACGTATCGGAGGCGACGGAAGTCGCAGAACTTGAAACAGTGTTTTCCGGAAGTGACTTTTTCAAAGAGTGCGGAGATGAAATGGACTGTTCCCCAAGCTCCACTGGCTCAGAGAAATTCTCCGACGCACTCACAGCGCTGTTTGCTACTCCAGGATCAGAGATTGTAGCATCAGCGAGGGGTTCTGCTTCTTCTGTAACGTGTGGCGTCGGGTGAGGAAGTTTCTTGACATGCGTCGCGTGGATCCAATGCTTCTTTCCAGCCACCCGCACTGCTGTTTGGGTGACCAACAGCACCTGATAGGGTCCCCGCCAGCGAGGCGCGAGACAGGAAGACCTTTCGTAGGCCTTCACTAGGAACCAACTTCCAGGCTGAATATCGTGTCCTGAGCCCGTAAACCGTACAGGTAAAGCTGATTGGACCTGATGATAAATGAGATACAGATTTTTAGTCAACTGGTTACAGTAGTCTACAAGCAATACATTTTCAACCTCCTTCAGGGTTTTGGGCTTCGGAAGGCCCCAAATGTTAGCAGGTCTCCCCATCACTACCTCAAATGGAGAGAGCCAAGTCTTAGTTTGAGGTGTGGTACGCATGGCTAACAATACAATAGGTATGGCATCCGGCCATTTCAGTTTGGTGCCGGCACATGTTTTTGCAAGCTTATTCTTTAGGCCACCATTATGTCTCTCTACCAACCCAGCACTTTGAGGATGCCTAGCCGAGTGAGATCGCTTTTCAATGTGTAACGCTGTGCATATCTGCAAAATTACTGCTGCAACAAAATGGGGACCATTGTCCGACCAAATTACCCTAGGTAGCCCAAATCGTGGAAAGAATTCCTTTACCATAGTCTTTGCAGTGGTCATGGCAGTAGCATCCTTAATGGGGAAAGCCTCAACCCATTTACTAAATGCACAAATAATCACAAGAACATATTTTAGATTGTTACACCGTTTCATCTCAATAAAATCAAAGTGGATGACTTTGAAGGGAACAGAAGGGGACCCAAAGCTACCCCTTGGAGTTACTGTCCCCTTCCCCACATTATGCTGTAAGCAAATCATACAATTCTGAACATGTCGCTGTGCAATCTTCAAGATTTTATCATTCACCCAGACTTGTTCTAACATTTTCGTGATCTGTTGAGCACACACATGCGTAGCACCGTGTGCCATCGTAACCATTGCCAGCACATATGAATCAGGGAGCAACCATTTTCCTTCAGATGTATCCACCCAACACCCATCGTCATCCAGTTTCCCCATCCCTTCAGCCCACCTTTTGGATTCTTCTATTGTGGCATCAGTTTGGATATCCCGCACAGACCCGTTACCCTTATCCATTACATAGGCATCTTTTGTTTCCCTTAGAGCATACATGTCTGCGCTAAGGTCTGTGGCCGTTTGCCTGGTTATCTGGTCAGCAAAAGCGTTCCCTTTTCCCACATCATCTATGACCTTACGATGTGCTGCACATTTCATGATCGCTAACTGCCTAGGGAGTGAGAGTGCCGAGAGCAATTGCACTATCAGGGGACCATGCTGAATCTTGGTCCCATGTGAGGTTAGGAACCCTCTTTCCGACTAGAGCCTCCCAAAGTTGTGAGCCACCCCAAAGGTGTACTGGCTATCGGTATATATGTTTACTGTATGCCCTTCGGAGAGTTCACAAGCTCGGGTCAACGCTATAATCTCTGCGGCCTGCGCGGAGTTATGCGGAATTCTCTTAGTTTCAACAACCGTACTCAATGTAGTAACTGCGTAGGCAGCTGTAGATGTACCATCTGGGAGTTTGAAGCAGGAGCCATCACAAAACAGCTCTCCTTCCGCATTGCCCAAAGGAGTATCTATAAGTTCTATCCTGCCCTTCGTTTCCTGTTCGGTAGTATACAGGCAGTCATGTAATTCTTCGTCACCGCAAACAGTATTTTGAGGGAAAGGTAGGAGTTCAGCCGGATTAAGAACACAACACCTCTTAATTTGAATGTGAGGGGCAAACAGAATTAATTCATACCTTGTCAGCCGTGCAGAGGTGAGGTGTTGTGTTTGGGTCTTATTCAATAGGACATCTACAGAGTGAGGTACCATCAAAATTAAGTTGTGGCCTAGGACCATTCCCTCACTCTCTTTTACAGACGCAGCAGCAGCAGCGACAGCTCGCAAACATCTTGGCAAAGCGCATGCGACAGGATCAAGGGCGGAAGAGTAGTAGCCGCACGGCCTATTCTTCCCTCCGTGTTCCTGTGTTAACACAGCCAAAGCGCATCCATCACATTCATGCACAAACAACACAAAGGCCTTGTCATAATTTGGAGTACCCAGAACCGGTGCAGAGCATAACACGGTTTTGAGAAGCTCAAATGATCGTTGATGTTCCAATTTCCATGGCAGCGGCAAAGAAATGCCCTTCTTCGACAAAGCCAACATCGGTTTTATCACTAGTGAAAAGTTCGGGATCCACAACCTACAGTAAGAAGCCATACCTATTAAGGCTCTGACTTCCTTCTGTGTATTTGGAACAGACATGCCAGAAATGTGTTTTATTCTTTCAGGTGTCAATCTTCTCCCCTCCTTTGACAGGAGGTAGCCTAAATAGGCCACCTCCTAACAACAATATTGACATTTTTTGAGCGAAGCTTTATGACCGTTTTTAGCCAGATGAACAAGCAACAATACAGTGCCTTCTTTACAAGCACTTTCAGAATCTGCAGCTAAAAGCAAGTCGTCGACATACTGAAGCAGTGTAGAAGTAGGTGGCAATTCAAGGGTATCAAGCTGCTCTTTCAAAGCTCTACTATAAATGCTTGGACTTTCAGTATACCCTTGAGGTGCACGAGTAAATGTGAACGAACTTCCCCCCAAGGTGAACGCGAACAAATATCTACTCTCCTTGTTTATAGGAATACTAAAGAAAGCATTCTTTAGATCCACAACATTAAAGTACGTAGCTGTAGCAGGGATCATTGTTAGTATCGTTGTTACATCAGGCACAATTGGAAATTGTGGGGCGACAACTTTGTTAATAGCACGAAGATCAATTATGAAACAGTATGGGATTGCATTGTCGCCTTTCTTGCATACAGGCAAAATCGGGCTGTTACATAAACTACCTGCAATCTCTTCAATCACCCCTCAATGCACAAAATCGGAGACAATGCACTTCAAAGCACGCTCGCCCTCAACTGATATTTTATATTGCGGAATGCGTGGTAGGTTAACTCCATGTTTCAAAACTATTTTAACGGGTTCGATCTGTAGCACCCCGACATCATTGTCGTCAACCACCCACAATCATTCCGGAACAACGCTAAACTCAGGAGGCAATGGTCGAGTCAAAAACTGAGAATTGGGAAGTTGCTGTGGTGAAACCGTCAGTCGCACTCCGTCAGAGGAACAATGAATTACTGCATTCAGTTTCTTCAACAAATTTAACCCCAGCAAATTCTCTCGACAGTTCGAAGTCAGGAGGAAGGGACAATGGTCCGTGAAGGGACCCAAAGAAACAGACACCGGCGAAGAAACCGGGCAAGCAATTGGTATACCAGAAAACCCTACAGAAACAATTGTTTGCCCTGACGGTGGAGTGTTTGGAACCCGGGAATGATCAATGGAGCACTTCTGTGCTCCAGTGTCTATCAAAAACTGAAGTTTCCTATTCCCCACTAACAATTCAACGTAGGGACCTTTCTGATTAACGGGAATAAGTGACGGTTCCAAACCCTGCTTCGGGCAGTCCTAGCGAAATAAAATGTCGTCGGAAGGAAGCTCTTCAGAAAGGTAGGCAGCAGAAGGGTGATCAAATATGTTTCTCGTGTCCACACTCGAAGTCTGATTTTCCCGTGAAAAAGGTTGCTGAGGATCTTGCGAGAACTGACCTCTATCAGGGCCCCCCGCTCCGGGGCGACCTCTAGGTCGTCTACCCATACTCCCAAATGCATTGTTTGACCTTTGGCGAAGGACGGGGCACTGTGCTCGCCAATGACCTTCCTGGCGGCAATAGGCACATTGATTAACATTCACAGGACCCAAAGAAGCGTTTCCTTTCGGGACATACTGACCTCTGGTCTGTGAAGTACCCCCTCTGGGATTTCTAACAATTTGTTGTAACAATACTTTAGTCTTCAAATCTCCTTTCCTCTTCTCTATTTTCTCTTTTTCATTATTAACACGGTTCTCCTAATACTGAGCCATGTGCAAAACTTCAGATTGGGATTTCGCCTGCCAAGCGCTCTCAGAGGACATAATCTGTGACTGGATGTCGGGCAACAATCCATGTACAAATGTGTCCACAAACAACCTCTTCCCAGACTCTGTGCCCAAGTCCTGTCCACTGAAGTCAGAGAATACCTGTTCGAATCTATTAAAAAATTTGGTGGCACCTTCAGTTTTTCCTTGAACACAGGCCGTAAGCTTGTCCCAAATAATTCTTTTCTCAGGAATTATGGTTTTCAATTTTGCGACAATTCTATCAGGCAAAGTAAGTATTACCTGAGGTGGTTTCTCACCAGCTGGTCTTTCCCCATCAAACCTAGTCATGTTAGCCCACGTATCTCCTAACCCTGGCACATCGTCTATTGTTCGAACCTGCTTCCATAAATCTACGGGCAGGAGTACAGGAAATAGCAAGTCAATATCACTTAAGTTGAACACAGAGGACTGCAAAAAGGACTCTATCTCTTTGTAGAATCCTGTCGGGTTTTTCCTAATATCGGGAATTGATTGTCTAATAGTGTTCACTTCCTGTCGTGAAAACGGGACGTGAACAAATTGCGATACATAATTTGCAGGGATGTCCACAGCGGGTGCACCGGTCCCAGCGTTAGCGGGAATCTCAACCTTTGGGACAAATGTCGGAGGAACCTCTCTCATAGGCAACTGAGGTGACCGCTTACTAAGCAACAGAGCCAGGTCGAGCGCTAGGGCAGCTGAAGAAGTGTCGGGCGAAAAAGCCCTCTTACAAATACCCAATAACTCTATAGGACAACTAACCTTCTTCCGTACACATTCTTCCTGCAGGTACTGTACCATTACCTGAATCACCTTTATCTGCATTTCTACTGTATACTGACTATACGTGTCATATACTTCATCTGCATCTTTGGTACAAATTCGTACTTCCTCAGGTGCCGATCTACGACACGGAGGAACCGTTTCTGCACATACATACTGTCGTCTTCACCATCCTCTTCCCGTAATCTTTCAAAGTCCCTCCCATACTCAAACAATCTCTCAACATGACCATGTACTTTCTCCTCTGTGTCCCTCGAAAGTGCTAAAGCATTCAGATCCCTCACCCCTTGTGGGAGATCCGTATTATGTAATCTACCCCACATTACACATAAATGAGTCCCCAAACCTTCGATAAAAACATTTTTCTCGGGAAAATTGCCCATATCTGATAATGTGGAAAAAAACGTTAACTTGATCACCTTTCTTCATACAGTGCTTAGCCCATGCAAATAATTCCCGTTTCTTGTCTGCAGAAACAGTATTTCGAGTGACAATCTTTGACCCTGCACCCCGATCAACTTCAGTCAATACAGAACCACTCGGGAGCGGAGGTGTGGGCAAATTCAATGAGGGTGCAACTATCGGCGAAAGAGGAAGGGGTGGTACAATAGGTGGAGGAACAACAACTGGAGGAGTAGGAATAGTAGGTTGTACAGGGGGAACAGGAATGACAGCAGGAATAACAGCAGGGATGGGCAGAGCACCAGGGAGAGGATCATACCGAGGTGGCGCAGAGGCACCAGGCCTGCGTTCGTTTAACAATTTTTCAATAAATTCTTTGGAAGCATGAAAATCTTTAGAGGGATACATTTTCTGGATACCGAGTGAGAAAGCCCTATCCATATTTTTGACTGACTCCGAATGTTTTTCTTTATCATATAACAACGCCTTTTCAGCATTTGTTTTATGACGGCATGCATGTTTATCCCTACTTTTAAGCTGCTGCAACGCTTCTTTTATCCAATTCTGCAAAACATCAAATGCTGCAGGTCTGGCCTTCTTTTTTAGCAAGACCGATTCTAGGTATTCAATGCGGGGGATCTCGAAACTACCATTGATTGGCCACTGAAATTCGGAGGCATGTCTGGTTTGTCTGGGCCAAATATCATTAAATACTATTCTTCCAATACCATACTTACAGTACATAGTACATGCCGGCGACCCCTCCTGTGGTGCCGGGCGGCTAAATTCAAAAGATTGTCGATCACTGCGGAACAAAGCCCTAAAGCAGCTAGACAATTTCCCAGGCATTTCACAAAAAATTGGTGTTACCTGGTCAATAATTGTGTCTGCAGATACAATACGCCAAATTCAAATTGTCAGGGTTAAATTAAGAGTCGGGTCACGACTGCACCTGACCAAACCTAAGGAGGACCGTACGATTTACCAAATAACTTACCTAACGAATTTTACCTTGTGTTTGGTGGTTTCGACAAATCTGCCCGCCTCAAAAATGGACCCTCGTCAAGATGCCGTGTCAGACCACTCGACTATCGTCCAAGGATCGGATCGTGCAGCGCTGCCGAGGTATCGCGTCTCGTTCGGTCGGGCCCGCAGTATCACACCGTCCGATCCCGGTTCGATAGTCTGCGTCAACCTTCAATGATCCGGCATCAATCTTGAGGGTCCCTATTCGGGCGCCAACTGTGGAAACAGAAAAATAATATGAGGCCGGGAAGCCCAAAAGGAAACACACCAACACAGGTTACAAAGAACATACAAGTGCTTTATTTAAAAGCTACAACAGTTACCAAAGTCAATTGACAAACGGATAGCTATTCGGCTCTCAGAGTAACATAACGAACTTCAACGAGAGTTCAATGCGTTATTGAGAGAGACCGCACATTGGAATACTTGGGTCTTTTATACAATTTGTCCAGCCCTTGGCCAACCCTCTCGCGGGTTAACCATTCTGTGAGCCGGGCTTATGGGTTCCTTGCCAGGTCAATCCTTTAATATATGCATTTTGATTAGTTTCACTGATATAGTTGTACATTTACATATAGGTCAACGGTAGGACAAGGTCTCAGTTCGCGACCCCGACAAGTGGCCTGCAGGCATATTAATTATTCATGTGTACGGAGGTCACAACGGCCAGAATCTTACTCAGAATGTCATTCGGCCTCCATTTTGATGTTCAGGGTGACTTCCATATGACAAGAGAACCTAAAATGGCGGCTAAATCCAAGATGGCGACTTACATTACTTTCTCTAAGGTCAAGACCTTGCCGTGGAGTTTGTTCGCATATGATGTTTAGACAACTTGGCGTAGGCCAATACACATACAATTGTTACGATATGAGGCATAATATTGTTTCAATTCCGACAGATGCACTCACCAAAGGAGAGATGTATTTCGTGGATGGGTCAGCATCCATAAATTTTGAAACAGGTGAAAGACACGTAGGAGCAGCAGTGGTGAGAATGGAGGAAGGAGAGTATGAGGTAATTGTGCAACAAAATGACAGCCAGCACATTTCTCAGCGCAGGCGGCCGAGTTAGTGGCACTAATTGAAGCGCTGCACACAGCTGGAGGAAGCGCAGTAACAATATACACAGACTCAGCATATATGACAACAACAGTGCATGGGGGACTAGCACATTGGGGGAGGAGGGGATTTATGCAAGCAGATGTGTCCCCCGTACAACATGCCGAGCTACTCATGGACCTAATTGAGGTCCTAAACGAAACCACAATGGTAGCACTGGTGAAATGCCAAGCACACACGAATAATAGTGACATTATCTCGCTAGGGAACGCAGCAGTGGAAGCTGCCACGAAAGAAGCCGCATATATTGCAAAAGAAATGATCAGCAAATTTGTACTGCAAAAGCATGTAGAGGAAGGGCAAGTTGAAGGGTATAACTCGATGCCAGTTTCGCAAATAATTGAGATGCAGCAAGAAGCACCACCCGAGGAGAAATAATTATTGTGTAAAAGAGGGTGTAGTGAGTCGGCAACAGATGTCTTATGAACAAAACAACAAAGGTAAAGTAGTGATGCCAGTTAAACTATTAGAGATAGCATTTCAACAGCTCCACTTCCCAGCCAACAATTCAAAACAACATATTGCCGCCGAGATACAAGAAAACTGGTTTGTGCCTGGATTGCATGAACAGGTGGATAAAATGACTATCGAAATGTACCACATGTCAAACATACAATTCAGGGATGACTCTAGGAACACTGCCCAGTCCCATTGGACCATTCCGTGAACTGCATATTGACTACGCAGACATGAGAGAAAGGTGCAATAGATCACGATACTTGATAGTGGTGGTCTGCCCGTTTTCTCGTTGGGTGTAAGCATGTCCCTGCGCACACCCAGATGTAAAATGTGCAGCAACATTTTTAGTAAGAGAAGTATTTCCCCGCTGGGGAATTTGTGACATCATACGCTCCAATAATGGAACGCATTTCGTCAATGATCTGTTCAAAGCAGTGAAAACGATGTTGGGTATTACCCACAAGTTGTGCCCAATTTATCATTAATCGTAAAAATCAACAGCCTCTTGAAAAGCATACTGTCAAAATTATGCCACACCCTAAAGAAAAATGGGGTGTACTGCTTGCCATTGGCACTATTTGAGTTAAGGAACCAGCCTAGCAAAGACCACCACTTGTCCCCACATGAAATAGTGACAGGGAGACGCATGCACACAGCCCTCTCCCCTTATGTAGACAGTCAGACGCACACAGGAGTGCAATGGTGCTGGGGGAAGAATTTCAGGAATACTGAAGAAAAATTACCAACGCAGCAAGAATAATAGCAAAACAGTTAGCTGCTCCCTTCACACCGGAGAATGAGAGTGACAGTATGACACCGGCCACAGACAGCCCAAACGGCCAATTTATGGCAGGAGAAATTATATACGTGTGTAGCTTTGTGCGATGGTGGAATGCACCCAGATTTCATGGCCCTTATGAAGTAATATATTGCACACCCACTGCAGTGAAGGTGAGGGGCCTTAGGTACTGGATCCACTTATCCGACGTACGAAGGGCTTATGACAGTGTAACGACAGAACAAGAGCAGGAAAACACAGAAAGGTCTATGCAAACGTAAGAAAAAGAGAAGGAAGGGAGGATAAAAGACTGTAATAAACAAGCGATAACAACAAAAATGAGAAACACATGTATATGAGAGAGAAATGTGCATTATTGAAAACGAACTGAATATAAAAAAGGAAGTATAAATTGCAACAAAGATCTGTATTTGTCTGCTCTCTCTGTGTCTCTCTCTCCCTTGTGAAAATTTAAAATGAATTATAAAGAGAAATGGGAAAATGAAAAAAAAGAAAAAAAAGAGATAAAATATGAAATAACAAGTTAGATATGTGACCCAACCCATTTATATTTCTCTCTATAGGATCGTCAATGGCAACGACGGGGGCCCCCAGTGCCAACAGCATGAGTGTAGATAGGGATAGTAGACAGATTAATAGTTTAAGATCATATTTGTATGAATGTGGATTGTTTTTTTTGTGCAATTGTTTTCTTTTCTATGATGTTTGGTCTTGTAATATATTGGGCAGTGTCATTTATATCAATAGATATAAAGGAGGGGGGAGGAGGAGTAGACCTCGTAAAATAAGGGTCTCATCTGATATGGGATGGCTTTAAACTAATATGGGCCCACGGGAACTACAAGAATGCCACACACAATGTTAATTACACACTCCTTACTGGTCCCACAGTTGTGTATAATGATTCTGAATTCAACATCTATGAAATGAATGACCCGGACCCTCCGGTACTTTTGTGGCCCAGTTATGAACTCTATACAACCACACAATCTAGCTCAAATGATATTACTAATAGTAAAAGTATTAAGACAGACAATGAAGGGGACATGGGGAAAATGAGTGGGGTACTTTCAATGGGATATGGGGGAAAGAGCAAACAGCCCAGGGGGGAAAAGAAGAAGAAAATGGGGAGCGGGACGGGAGAAATATGACGAATATCATGGGTTGGGGTTAGACATGATAGAAGACCCCCAGCACCCACATCAATCTAACAAATGGTACGCAGATATGAGTAAAACTGCAAAGCAGACAACAAATGAGAGCTGCTATGTGTGCTCATTGATACCCCATGCCTCAGGAACTCATAAAGTTCTGTTGCCACGAGAGTCACCTGTTGCAGAGGCTCAATGTCTACTAAATCTCGCACTGTGCAGAATAAAAAACACTTTTCAAACACACACTGTCTCATTCGAAATGCTGCAGAACAAGAAGACGTGTTACCACAGGCCAAAAAGAGTGGTCTGCCTGAAGGAGCCTTTTCTTGTGATAAAAGGAACATTGTTTCCAGACAATGAATGGCAAGAAGAACAAATAATGTGCAAAGCAGAAGCACTACAAGGACTATCAGATGAAAAGCTGCAGTGGATTGACAGAACATTCACCCTGATATGGTCACAGCATATCACAAAACTAACGTGGGTCAGAGACCCTGCCAACAACTGAAGAACCTCCCACATATATCGCCTCTGAGGAACAGCTGCAAAGCACAGTCTCATGAAAATGAAGATCATCAAATCACATCTCCAAAGCATCTTCTGACCACATCAAACTTTTCACGTCTACTGAGACGTTTTTCGTGTCCCTCATCCCAAGCATTCAGGCGTGAGCAAATGCAAAATGGCTCCAGATCACTCGTTGGGAGCTGATCCACTGTCCAACGACACAGAAGAAGGGTTCAATGTGATAAAGGTGGAGCTACGGGCCCTGCGGCTGATGACAATGCATAACAGGTATGTTTTAGACCTGTTAACAGCAATGGAGGGTGGTGCTTGCTGAAAAATCTTGAGCGCATGTTGCACATTCGTACCCTCTGCGGATACAGACAACGGAACACTATCCCACGTAATAGCAGCAGTGCACAACCTTGGCAAACGGATGAAAGAAGAAGGAGGAGTGCAGTCGACAATATGTTCTCATGGGTCCCGTCCTGGCTCGGGATGGCTTAAAGTTGCTGATATTTATTTATTTGAATTTGTATAGCACACATCTGCCTGGGGGCATCGTGGCACTGTTAAAGTAATCTCACTTGGTACATAAAATACATGAGTACATATTACAGCAGGTAAGTATTTTCAATGTGTTTCATACAGTAATTACATACAGTATTACATACAGTCATAATGAGGAGAGTGGATACAAGTTGGTTGAACAGAGTAGATGTCAGCAGTTTGTGGAAAGCAGGGTATGATTTTTCATTTCTTAGTGCCGTAGGTAGTACGTTACAGTTTTTTGGTGCTAGGTGCTGAAAGTTGGACTCCCCCACTTTACTTCTTTTGAAGGTGGGTAAATTGATCTGGTTTGTCAGGTGAGATCTTGTGGCTCTGGTTGATAAGTTGAGGGTGATCCTTTCAGATAAGTAAGGAGTGACGTCAGAGGAGAGCCAACTGTGTGTATTGGACATGAATTTGAAAAGGATGCGTTCTTTTATTGGTAGCCAGTGGGCCTCTTTTCTGGCCTGGGAGATGTGTTCCCACTTTCGAATGGTCAGAGCTGCTCTCAGGGCATTGTTCTGTGTGACTTGCATTTTTTTAAGTTTTTCGTCCAGGTTCCCAGGAAGAGGGCATTGCAGTAGTCCAATTTGGTGCCTACTGTGGCTCTGGCTATTGACAGGCAGTTGTTTGTGGAGAGGAACGGTTTCACAGCATTGATTACCTTGGTGGTAAGCTCAGCGGAGGATGCTATGGCATTGACCTGCCATGACATTGACAGCGTTGAGTCAAGGTATACTCCTAAGGTTTTTACTGCTGAAGAGACCGTAATGGTGGAGTTTTCAATATTAAAGGTTTTGTATTGAGGTGGGAGTTTATTCAGGGTTTCCTTAGTGCCAACTATAAGGATCTCTGTTTTGTCTCCATTTAAGCAGAGGCCATTGGCTGCCATCCAGGTTTGGATGACTGTGTAGATCTTAGTTAGCGCCGCAGCGTCTTGTTCATAGATGCCTGTGAGGGGGAGTAGGACCTGGGTATTGTCGACATAGTTGGTGTAGGCTATGTCTCGACGAACATGGTCATTGAAGATTGGGAGGGTGAAAATATTGCATAGTGTAGGGGCAGTGCATGAGCCTTGTGTGACTCCACAGTGGATGGTGCTCAGGGTGGCACATGCAGAGTCTGAGAAGACTTTCATGAGTCGATCCTCGAGGAAGGATGTAACCCAGGAAACGGCTTACGAAGAGAAATGTGCTTTGTTTTTTGAGTTGCATGCCTAGTATGTCATGGTCAACCAGGTCAAAGGCAGTGGATAGGTCCAGCAAGAGAAGGAGTGCTGGTTTGCCTTTGTTGATGATGTCGTTGATTTGTATTTTGAGATTGAGTAAGGCAAGATTGGTCCTGTGTCCCGGGCGGAAGCCTGATTGTCTTTTACCTAGGATGTGGTTTTCTTCCAGGTATTGCTGGATTTGCATGTCGGCCACCTTGTCCAAAATCTTAAGCAAGAAGGGGATGGTGGTGATGGGTCTGTAGTTGTTAGCATTTTCAGGATCTAGGTTTGGTGTTTTGAGAAGTGGGCACACCCAAGCTTCTTTTAAGCTATCTAGGACTGAGTTGGAGTTGAAGGAGGCATTGATAAATGACTTGAGAAACAGTGCACGTGTTTCTACACAGTCTTTGACTAATTTGGCGGGGCAAGTGTCGCCTTTGCATTTGGAGGGCTTGATTTTATTAACAATTTCTATTACTTCTAGTTCAGAGACTTCTCTAAATTTGAATGGTGTTTTTTGTGACCTCAGACTCAGTCTCAATGTGGGAGGCTGATTGGATGTGCTGAGTGAGGTTTTTGTGGTGGACTAGGATTTTTTTTCTGAAGGAGCTCAATTTTGTTTAGGAGGGTGGATTGTATGGTGTTGCACCATGCTTGATCTTTAACAATCTCTTGAGTCTTGGTAGCTGGTGTGGAAAGTTCCTTCAATATGGAGAAGAGCTCTTTCGATTCTGAGCTAGCATTGGAGATTCTGTCATTATAAGATGTAGATTTAGCTGTAATGATGGCTTTTTTTGTATTGGGGGGACCAGTGATTTATATACAGATAATAAGGAGGCATTAGGAGAGCTTTGGCATTTGTTCAGCGCTTTGCATTTTTTGGTGCGTAGTTCTGATGAGAACCACGTATTGGAGTGTTTGATATTTTTGGAGAGGGTAATGTATATAGCAGTACCGATTGTGGATTTGTAGATGTCCGGCAGTGCTGCTGGGTCTAGGGTGGCAGGTAGGTTGGTGATGAGTGTGTCTAGGTAAGGTAGAATCTTTTATTTGTAAGGTGCCTGGCGCTTCTTGCCTTGGCTGCAGATGTTGGGCTGGGTTGTTTCACTGTGCTTGCGAAAGTGGGGATGAGGAAGTGAATAAGGGAATGGTCGGACCATGGGGTGGTGTGATGGAGCTGATGTCGATGCCACCGTTGTGGTCCGCTACCCAATCAAGTGTGCATCCTTTGCAGTGAGTAGGTCTGTTGATTTTATGATCAAAGCCTAGTTCTTGGAGTGCTTGTGCTAAGGCTATGGATGGTCTGTCCTTCTGGTCATTGAACCCCAAGTTCAGATCACCTAGGAGGATGGTTTTTGTGGTTGTTTTTAGGTTTTTGGCTAGGAGGTGTGTAAGGTTTTCATGGAAGTCAGACGTGGGGCCTGGTGGGAGGTAGACTAGGTTGATGGTGAAGGTGGTGTTGGAGGATAGTGAGATCTTAGTGGTGAGGGAATCGATATTCTCTCCAAGTTCAGAGGAATATTGTCTTCTTTCTAGGTGATCCTTGATTATGAGGGCTACTCCCCCGCCTGTGGTAAGTGGTCTGTCCTGTCTAAGAATGGTGTATCCTGGTAGGATAGCTAGTGTGAGGGCAGGACCAGCGGCATTGTGTAGACAGGTTTCAGTGATGGCTAGGATGTCAAGGTCGAGGTTGGTTAGGAGGTCATAGATTTCTGTGGCGTGAGCGGGAAGGGATTTTGCATTGATCAGTGCACATTGTAGGTTCGAGGATGTCATGGAGCTCCGTTTTTACTTTTGGTTGCTCCCTTTGTGGTAGAGGTGGGTAGCACCTTGGGCGTGCTGTGTATGGTTGGGTCGGTGGCATCTTTAGGATGGTCTGTCTTTTTTCTTTTATTTTTTTGTGTGTGCCAATTAGGACTTAGATGCTGCGCAAATGCAGTGCAAAAAAGTGCAATGATGATGGTGACAATGGGTTGTGCAACAGGAGTGGTGCAGATGACACATGAGGCACAAGTTCAAACTGGGGACGTCTCCGAGCCAAATTATAGAATGACAGCTATGTATAAAATCTGGTATATTTGTAGACCCATTGTATCACACCACAATTAAAAAAACCCCATGAATTGCAGTGGTATGATGAGGTTTGGGTAGATCTGGAGGGGCATGGGGGTTGTATCTACATGACATGCACCTCTGATGAGTATGCACAAGCAGGGGAAAGACTAAGAGCAGTGTGTAGGGCCTGGATGCCACGAAAAGGAAAACCCGCCTGGGATGAAGCATTCGACTTCTCCCTGAAAGTCTTAACCCTCAGTGGTACCACCTGTTCCAAAAGCTTAGTAAGGTGTTCCTCATATTTGGTCACCAGAGTCTGTGGACTATCTTCTGCTGACGGATTGGCCATAATCTCATCAAGACATTTCTTCAAATCCTCCCTGTGAATGTTACTATAATTCCTACTGATCAGTCTTTTTAAACGTTTTTCCTTTCCAGCATCAAGGCGGGTATTGAAAGGTGGAACTAATTTAGGAAGTGATCTGACCAAATACACAGCACTACGACCAGAGGGGTCAGGGTCAGATCTTTCGTCACTGCCTAATCCAGTGTGTTTCCCAGGATATGTGTCGGCTCCTTGTTATGAATGCAAAACGCATGGTTTTTAAAAAGATGCTCAAGTTCCATGGCCTCTCAATCATTTTGATTCCCCTCCCATATAAGGAAGTCTCCAAGCACCATTGTGGTACTATTGGGTTTGTTTAAAGCCTGTAAGATGCCTGAAAGTTCCTCATTAAACATTGTTGTTTCCCTTGGTGGGTGATATATGAGAACAATGTTAATGTAGTTGTTAGGTGTTGGGGTATTTTTGAGCAGAATAATCTCACAGCCACTGCATGTAATACCTGATCTAAAATTGTAGAACTATTCCTTGTGAAGTTAAATCACCTCTACTCGTTATCACCCAATAGCAGTTACAGCTAAACATAAATCTGTTTCAACTCAATTGGCTGTAAACCATACGACTGCAACCCTTTAGAAATGGGTTGCACAGTGCTACCCTCCAGCCTATCCTGTCCCACACCGGGGTCACCGTTCTACTGCTGTTTTTGGTACACTTCTACCACTGTGCATCACTAGTGCCAGATACGCAAGCCACCGTGATATGGACATGGTGGGAGTCAAGTACGGGATAATCTACTTTCTTCCATTTCATAATACGGTTAGATTGGATATTAAAACCCAAGTCTCTTGTAGTGGCCTATCATTCTTCAAACAAGGAGATTTCCCAGCAAGCTACTGCCTCTCAACTGTCTCGGGAGGATATCTCAGTGGCAACTTGCTCGCCGTAGAAACAAGATGACATGCAAGACATGCATTATAGCACTGATTTGGCAGACTACCTTTCAGCATGGCTATTTGGTGCGTTATCCTGAAACCCCTCCAAAAATTCTTCCAATTCCCAATCTGAACTTAGACCCTCAGCACCAGACGGTGCCAGCTGCATTTGCAGCTACCCCGACCTCTGAGCACCTGGCGGCACCGGCCACTTTTGCAGCGGCACGGACCGCACAAACTATCATGCACCAATCACGACCCTGGTTTACCACAAGCATCACTAGCTAAAGCACAGCCCTCATATTCATGAGTCACTGCACCTGGCAAGTACAGGAAAATGGGCAAATCACACTCACAGTGCTAGAATCACAGTAGTGTGATAGAATCAACACCATCGCAATCAGACCGATTGGGTTGCACTGTGGGGAAGTGTCATTGGAGGATGTGCTGCAATGGCCATGTCTCGATCCAGTAGGCCAGTTGGGGGTCCTGCATGCAATACTGCAGGAGGGCAATCAAGAACCAGCCCGGAATCTCACTGCAAGGAATAGGGGGGATAGGCCACCCATGGTAAAGGAAACAAATGAAAAGGTTCAGTAAGAGCTCAATATTTGGGTAGATTTGCCACGCTATCCGTCTTGAAGAACCTGGAAGTACAACCTATGCTTCTCTTGTTGCAAATAGTTGGAGCATAGACTGTCCCTATTGCTAACCGTTATATCATAGCTGCACTAATTAGCAGAAGAAGCCAATTATCTGGGTGGGTGCTCAAACAACAAATCACCAAAGAATTCTGCTAGGTACGTCTAACACACCACTCCGGTGGACACTGGCCTCAGGAATGGGTACCCACACACACCAGTATTCAGCAAGGACTTTGACAAATTTAGTTGTGCTGTTCACATAATTATCTGCCTACTCACACCAAGCTGCGCCTCAATACCTCTGACATCCGAATGCAGCACAGACCTATGACAAATTCAGGCACGCTGAACACATAGCGAGTCTCTACCACTCACGCCATGTACTGACGCCTCTAAGCACTCATCTATATGCCTGATCGCATGGGTTGCTCTCTATCGTAGCCTGACCAGCCCTGTTAAGCCTTATTTGGCGAAATGCACACACACATACCAGTCTTACTCCTGGACCTCGAACATTCCGGACTTCGGACCTACGAGGGCATTCCCACTAACAGTGCTTTGAGACTATAATAATGGTTAAAGGCGTTATCTAAATGACAAGTACAATACAATACAATACAATGGCGGCAATGACTGAGTTAGTAGTCAGTTATATCGCCAAAGGGAGCAGAGCACCAGCTCATGATGGTGAACAAGGCCAGTGCGAGCACTAGGTCAACTTGCTTCCTGCCTAGGGCAGCAATAAGGTAGGTATGCTGACCATCTATGGCATATACAGTCTCTGCAAACACTAGCTCAACTGGATTCTGGCCTATAGCAGCACAATAAAGAGGCAGGCATGCTGGCCATGTATATCGTATACTGTCTCTGACAGCCGTTTGCACTACACATTGTTAAAAGGGCCATGTTTACATAATCTGCAGCTGTCACGTCACGTCTCCCTCCCCAGGACACAGTTATTACCACGACGAGGTGTGTTGCACTATCTCGATTTATGGGCATGGCTCGCTGGTAGAATCATTGTGCAGATCATGAAGGTCGCGCATGGTGGTGCTTCGCAAACTGAGCTGAACCGTGTTTTCAGTAACAGATAACTGTGCCCCTTGACATGGGTCTCACTACCAGGTATTTGATTGTTTATTGGTTTGTATTTGTATTTGTTTTATTTATAAAGCGCAGCCAGGCCCAGGGGCATACGGTGCGTAAGTTTAGATCTGGTTACAGGAAACTGGGTTACAGTTACGTTAGTATGCAGGAGGCAAAGGTTTCAAGGTTACGGTTACAGATAAATACAGACGTTGGTGTTACAGGTACATACATACAAGTTGTTATTTTCATGTTGTAGGCAATGGAAGGTGCAAATAATAATATAGCATATAATATAATATATTATTTACATACATACTTGTGATTGTGCGAATGGATAATACAGTATGCAGTGTTTGGAGAAATGATTGATTTCTGATATGTACAGTGATGAATTGCCGCAGGGAGTGACACATTCTCTAAGAGGAGGGCGGGAGCTTATGTCATTTCATTGTCAGACGTCCATTTCAGAAACAGACCTAGATGACAAAATAGATGTAAAGATGCAGGGGTTATAATTCACTCTCTTCTGTTGAAAACCGAGTTCATGTCAACTATCAAACAAGTAACCTTAAATCTAAATTTACCTGAAGATGCATTACATGACTACTCAAAGTACTCAAAACAAAATTAGAAGTGATATGTCCAATCACTATAATTTACTTAATGATGCAAGCAGGCCTTACATAGACTATAGAGTACACTGGTCAAAAGGCATAGGAGAAGAAATTGAATTTGAAGAGTGGCAAAGCTTAATGAGAACCGTGCACAAGGTCATAGTGACTTCTGCTCAGCAGCGTAACCAATATTGTACATTAATGCACTTATATCATGCCCAAGAGGAAATGTAGTGATATCAATTATCCATTACAAGGTAACCATAAATGTTGCAAATGTAAAATGAAACTGGGCATGATGTAGCAAATGATGGCAAAATTCACAGATTGAAGAAATTTGGACACAGATTCAAAAAAATGAAAGTGTCCTTTTTTTACCAGACAAAAATAACAACAAAAATAATATACCTGTGGGGAGGCCTATTGAAGTTGATAACACAAAAATAGAGAATGAGCTGCTGTTCCTTTTAAAGTTCGGCACAAGAAAAGAAAGCAATAATACACCAATGGATGTGTATTAAGGTTCCCACAACAGAGGAATGGTGGTGCAAAGTGACCCTAATGAATGGAGATGTAGTCTAGCGTAGTCTAGCGACAAGGAAAAGCAAGTCTTGAAATGCAAGATTTGATGCAAGCTAAAACATTTATTTATTTATTTGTTCATTTGTAAAGTGCACAAAAACTCGGAGACATCGAGGCACTGTTACATGTACCAGTTACATTTGGCCATTTGGCAATTGATGATTTACAGGCAGAAAGATTAACAGCTGCATACAGGCAAAGGTAAGTTACATGCAGAATTAAAGGCAGGTGGATCAGGCAGTAGTAAATTACTAGCAGAAGTAAAGGAAGGCGGATCAGCAAGGCATGGGGTCATCCGATTATGTAAATAGACAGGTTTTAAGGGCACTGCGGAAAACCCAGTAAGATTCTTCAGCTCTCAGTGCATGAGGAAGGGAGTTCCATTGTTTAGTTGCAATGGATGGAAAGCTATAAACTACCGCTTTGGAGTGTTTAAATTTAGGCTGGACCAGTCGATAGGAGTACAGTGTTCTGGTGGGCCTAGACGAGAGGGTCTTAGAGATTATCAGGTAGGGCGTGGCAGATCTGTAGATGCACCTGTGGGTGATGGAAAGGGTCTTGAACATGATCCTTTCTTCGATTGGCAGCCAGTGTGTGGCTCTACGGGCGGTCGAGATGTGTTCCATTTTAGGGATGTTTAGTGCCACTCGAAGGGCATTATTTTGAATGGTCTGAAGTTTCTGTATGTTGTGTGCAGAAGTACCAGCGAAGAGTACATTGCAATAGTCTAACCTAGCACCCACCACAGCACATGCAATCGTTAAGCAGCTATTTGTAGATAGAAAAGGTCTGGCAGCATTTATCAATTTGGTCGTGTATGCTACTGATGAGGAGATGGCATTCACTTGGTGAGTCAGTGATAGTTTGGTATCGAGGTGTTAGGCAGAATCCTGTGCAGTGCCCTTAGGGACCACTACACACAATTAAGACTACAGGTGGCAATACAAGTTTTACCTTTGGTATAAGCATGTACTACTATGTCAGAGTGGTAGCAGTGGTGGAGCAGCCAGGCTTATCTCAAGAGTATATGAGCAGTAGCAGAGATTACACAACAGGACCACAATTTCTGTGACTCAAGCAAACACATTTATTTTTAAACCATTTGTTATAAACACAACACTTCTATTAAACTTAAACCCAAACCACAGGTCAAATATACCACAACTAACCAATTCATTTTGTACAGTAAGTATCCTGCGTTTGAATGAACCGGTGTTATGAATAAAACACGTTACCGTGAATACGATTGCGATCACTCTTTGACAGTTTGGTCTACTAAATAAACGCGTATCCATGACATGAAATGCTACCAGGGCAAAAACACGCTTAGCACCTGAGATACCCAGAGGGAGTTGGAGGCAAAAATCACAGGCAATATTTTGGTTAGGCAGACATAATCGAGAAACACTCAGAGACAAGAGTTCAAAAGTCAAAGGGCCGGAGCCAGGGTCAAGTGACACCGGAGGCCTGTTGTCGAAGATCACACAGTCAGATAGTTCACGATTCAACGTAGCAAAGAGCACTTCGATATTGTCAATGTTCGGAAGCAAAAGTTAGAAGAAGGAGGGAAGACAAGGGCAAGCCTTGGAAATGAAGAAAAGGGGTTCATCCAGTTTCCTCAAGTAGAACACAGTACCTTATTCCAATGGTGCAGCTGGTGCCCTGGCAGTTGTTCCTGTTGGTTTCCTGCAGACCCACGATTCCTGGAGCTTTGTTGTGAAGGAGGACGTCTGAAGGGGGTCTGCACCACACAGGGATGAAGCCGGCAGCAGCGACAATGAAAAAAAGCTGCGCTCCTTATAAACAGGAGAGGCTCTTCAAATGGCTATCCGGACCACTACATCCGTGTGCAGCGATTTCGACCGAGAAAGAGGATCCTCTGGCTGTGGAAGATGAGCTGGTTATCCCTACCAGGCTCAAGGGAAGAAGACTCCGGACTGGATCTTCTCTTAGTCGTTGAAGGGTAGATAGCTCAGGACTGCAGCAGGGCTTCACCGGGACGGGATAGTTGCAGCAGCCATCGTTCTCTCTGCTTCTCTTCGGTTCCTTGTAGTTCCAGTGGTGACTCTCAGACTTCGAGCCCAAGAGACCTGCCTTTTATGCGCAAAACCCCCATTCACACAGCCTGGCTGTCAATCACCCAGCAGGGGGGTTGTCCAGACCGGACAACCACCTCACCCAATCATGGCAAAGTGTGACTTGGGTTTCCTAGGATACCCTGTGCAGGGGGTGACTACACCCCTCCCTCACATTCATCCCACCTAGACACCCAGGCGCCTGGTGGAGAGCTTCTGAGCAGAAGCCCGCCAAAAGACGGTGAACAAAGAAGGCAAACCTAGTTTGACGCACAAAGTAAAACACAAGAAGGACTTTAACAAAAAGAAATGGCGAATAAACCCAACCGGAGCCAAAAGAAAGACTATTTGGTCAAGCGGGTTTTATGTTCGAGGCTAATATAATAGCCACGAACAATACCACTTTTATCTAATATAATTGCGGTAGAAAAGTTAGGGTAGATACAACTGCCACGAGCCAAGTCTAAATGTTAAACGAGTGAAACAATGCTCTAGGAGGTACAGATAAAAAGGGATACGAATTAACCCTTTCCAGTACTCCATGGAAGATGGGGTGTACTGGATCTGTGGTAGATTGACTAAGTAAAGTTAATGGCAACTTTACCCTTTTCTGGGGGACTGTAGTCAGCCTCAGAAATGGAGTCGGGGGAAGTCTCAAAGACAACCCCGTGCCGCTGAAGGTGCTGTGTGACACACAAAAAGAAGGGGGCTACATCATAAAAACAGAGAAATACACATGGCAAAACATAGGTAAGAGTGGGGGAAAAGCTCACACTCTTACCAAGTGCAAAAAAATAAACTCCAGAAGTCCAGCAAAGCTGCTGGGGGACTCACTAGGTGAGGGAAATTAGCCATAAATGAGAATTCTCCCTAACACTCGCCCCCCGCAGACTAAGGAACAGCAGGATTTAATCCACTCCTGGATAGACCTAGTCGGTTACAAACATCATAGCGAGACCATCAGCATGTTGGTGGTGACTTCCTGCTCTGTGCTCATGGAAAAATCAAATTCTTGCAGGCAGATTGACCATCTGAGTAACTTTGGGTTTTCCCTTTTCATTTGCATCAGCCATCTCAAGGGCTGGTGGTCAGTCTGAATGGTGAAGGTAGATCCATATAAGCATGGTCTAAACCTCTTCAGTGCCCACACAATAGCAAAGCATTCTCTTTCTTTTGTTGCCCTCCTTGTTTCAGGATCCTTTAACTTCCTGCTGATGAAACAAATGGGGTGTTCCCTACGTTTCTCATCCAGTTGACTAAGGACTGCACCTATACCTACATTAGAAGCATCAGTTTGTACAATGAAGGGTTGGTGATAGTCAGGAGCTCTTAGGACTGGAGCTTGACAACAGGCTTTCTTCAGACCTTCAAAGGCTTGATTGCACTCCTCATTCCACCTAGGAAATTTTAGAGAGGGGATGACATTCAAGGGAGAAGCTATGGTCCCATAGTTTTCTATGAAGTTCCTATAATACCCAGTGAGACCTAGGAAGGCTCTCACTTGGGTTTGAGTAGTAGGGGTGGCCCAGTTTTGTACAACTTGTACTTTGCTAGGCAATGGCCTTATTTCACCTCCTCCTACCTCATGTCCAAGGTAGACCACTGAACTCTGACCAATCTGGCATTTGCTTGCCTTTATGCTCAGATGGGCCTGTTCAAGAGCCTGAAATACATAACCTAGGTGTTCAACATTTTCTTTCCATGCAGGGCTGAACACTGCAATGTCATCCAAGTATGCCATGCAGAAGTCCTCCATCCCATTCAGAACTCGATTGACCATCCTCTGAAATGTAGCAGGTGCATTCTTTAATCAAAAAGGCATTACATTTAATTGGTAGAGGCCAGCTGGGGTGGAGAATGCAGTTTTCTCCTTGGCATGGTCTGTCAGGGCTATTTGCCAATAGCCTGACGTTAGGTCAAAAGTGCTTAGGTACTTGGCTGCGCCAAGTTTGTCCACCAGCTCATCTGTCCTAGGCAAAGGATGGGCATCAGTCATTGTGAGCGCATTTAGAGCTCTATAGTCCATGCAGAATCTCAACTCTTTGGATCCTGCCTTTGGTACAAGCACAACTGGGCTAGACCATGGGCTAGTAGAGGGCTCTATAACCCCGAGTTCAAGCATCTTGTTGACCTCCGGATTCGTCGGTCTTTCTTTCACGGTCCTCCGACCCGGGCACGTGGGAGTGGTCTGACAGCGTGGCCGGTGTTGCGGGCAAAAGGTCCTTGCTGGTCTCGGTGAGGCTGCCTGCGCTTTTTCTTATTTCTCTTTGGTTTGGAGAATCAGCGAGCGCGTGAGCTTGTTTCTCCATTGCTTGCAGCATAGCGTAAGTAGATTTTGTCATCCTCGGGATCACCCCGGTTTCTGTTGTAGGCTTGGTTGACATATTTAGGCTTTCTTGGCACACTTCCACATAATCGCTCTTCGTTTTGCTGGATTGTGCGGGGAGTGTGGAGTGGGCGCTAGCCGTACTTGGTTTCCTGACTGATTTCGCCCTGAGGCGCACTTCGGGCTCCATTAAAGTCTTGCTACGAGTCTGCAGCGGACTGTGGCAGACTGCTCCTGAACTCAGCTCCCAACTCCGCTCACCGCTCCGCGGTGGGGTTGGGCTGATAAGTGAGACTTCTGCAAAAGGACGTCGGCCGGCTGCAGAATGCTGTGGGGACTGCGGCAGACTGATCCTGAACCCAGCTCCCAACTCCACTCACTGCTCCACGGTGGGGTTGGGCTGATAAGTGAGACTTCCGCAAAAGGACGTCGGCCCGCTGCAGAATGCTGTTGGGACTGCGGCAGACTGCTCCTAAACTCAGCTCCCAACTCCGCTCACCGCTCTGCGGTGGGGTTGGGCTGATAAGTGAGAATTCTGCAAAAGGACGTCGGCCGGCTGCAGAATGCTGTGGGGACTGCGGCAGACTGCTCCTGAACTCAGCTCCCAACTCCGCTCACCGTCCGCGGTTGGGTTGGGCTGATAAGTGAGACTTCCGCAAAAGGACATCGGCCGGCTGCAGAATGCTGTGAGTACATGATTTCTTAGTTAAATAGAATTAATGGTGTTATCCTTGTGGTTAGTTGAACCCAAACAATAGCAGCACTCTAAGTGTAATCACTCTACTTCCAAATCCTCACCGCTGTACACCAGTGTTAGGCAGAATCATGTGCAGTGCCCTTAGGGACCACTACACACAATTAAGACTACAGGTGGCAATACAAGTTTTACCTTTGGTACAAGCCTGCACTACTATGTCAGAGTGTTAGCAGTGGCGGAGCAGCTAGGCTTATCTCAAGAGTATATGAGCAGTAGCAGAGATTACACAAAGGGACCACAATTCCTGTGACTCAAGCAAACACTGACTCAAGGTTTCAGGTAGAAAAATATAAGTACATTTATTTTTAAACCATTCGTTATAAACACAACACTTCTATTAAACTTAAACACAAACCACACGTCAAATATACCACAACTAACCAATTCACTGTGTACAGTATGTCTCAAGGTAAGTAACCTGTGTTTGTATGAACCGGTGTTATGAACAAAACACGTTACTGTGACTACGATTGCGATCACTTTTTGACAGTTCGGTCTACTAAATAAACACGTATCCGTGACATGAAATGCTACCGGGGCAAAAACACACTTAGCACTTGAGATACCCAGTGGGAGGTGGAGGCAAAAATCACAGGCAATATTTTGGTTAGGCAGACAGAATCGAGAGTTCAAAAGGGCCGGAGCCAGGGTCAAGTGACACCGGGGGCCTGTTGCCGTAGATCACACAGTCAGATAGTTCATGATTCAACGTAGCCAAGAGTACTTCGATATTGTCAATGTTCGGAAGCAAAAGTTATAAGAAGGAGGGAAGACAAGGGCAACCCTTGGAAATGAAGAAAAGGGATTCACCTAGATTCCTCAAGCAGAACACAGTACCTTATTCCAATGGTACAGCTGGTGCCCTGGCAGTTGTTCCTGTTGGTTTGCCACAGACCCACGATTCCTGGAGCTTTATTGTGAAGGAGGACGTCTGAAGGGGGTCTTCACCACACAGGGATGAAGCCGGCAGCAGTGACAACGAATAAAAGGTGCGCTCCTTAAAAACAGGAGAGGCTCTTCAAATGGCTATCCGGACCACTACAGCCGTGTGCATCGATTTCGACAGAGGAAGAGGATCCTCTGGCTGTGGAAGATGAGCTGGTTCTCCCCACCAGGCTCAAGGGAAGACGACTCCGGACTGGATCTTCTCTTAGTCGTTGAAGGGTAGATAGCTCAGGACTGCAGCAGGGCTTCACTGGGATGGGATAGTTTTAGCAGCCGTCGTTCTCTCCGCTTCTGTTTGATTCCTTGTAGTTCCAGTGGCAACTCTCTGACTTCTAGCCAAAGAGACCTGCCTTTTATGTGCAAAAAACCATTCACATAGCCTGGCTGTCAATCACCCAGCAAGGGGGTTGTCCAGCACGGACAACCACCTCAGCCAATCATGGCAAAGTGCGTTTCCTAGGATACCCTGTGCAGGGGGTGACTACACCCCTCCCTCACTTTCAGCCCACCTAGACACCCAGGCGCCTGGTGGTGGGCTTCTGAGCAGAAGCCCGGCAAAAGACAGTGAACAAAGAAGGCGAACCTAGTTTGCTGCGCAAAGTAAAACACAAGAAGGACTTTAACAAAAAGAAATGGCGAATAACCCTAACCGGAGCCAAAAGAAAGACGATTCGGTCAAGTGGGTTTTATGTTTGAGGCTAATATAATAGCCAAGATCAATACCACGTTTATCTAATATAATTGCGGTAGAAAAGTTAGGGTAGATACCACTGCCACCAGCCAAGTCTAAATGTTAAAAGAGCGAAACAATGATCTAGGAGGTACAGATAAAAAAGGATACAAATTAACCCTTTCCAGTACTCCATGGAAGATAGGGTGTACTGGATCTGTGGTAGATTGACTAAGTAAAGTTAATGGCAACTTTACCCTTTTCTGGGGGACTGTAGTCAGCCTCAGAAATGGAGTCGGGGGAAGTCTCAAAGACAAAACATAGGTAAGAGTGGGGGAAAAGCTCACACTCTTACCAAGTGGAAAAAAATAAACTCCAGAAGTCCAGCAAAGCTGCTGGGGGACTCACTAGGTGAGGGAAATTGGCCATAAATGAAAATTCTCCCTAACACGAGGTACACCCCCAATGTTTCCACTGTAGGGGAGGGAGTATCTGATCTGAGTACCATCGATGTTGAATGCTGAGCAAGAGGGGTTGAGTTGTTTTAGCACTGTTGAGGGACCAACAAGAAGGAGCTTGGTCTTCTCATTGTTTAGACAAAGGCCATGCGTTGCCATCCAGGCCTGGATGGTCGCGTAGGCTGTGCTCAGGGTGTCAGCGTCATTAGAGTAGTTTACCGATAGGCGCAGAAGAATTTGCTTGTCATCAACATAGTTGGTGAAGGCTATACCGAGGGAGTCCAGGAGGTCAAAAAGTGGTTTTGTAAATATGTTATAGAGCATGGGAGGGATGCACAATCCTTGTGGGACTCCACAATTAATTGGAAATGGTGTAGCGGTTGTGTTTTCAGCAAAGACTCTCATTGCTCTACCTTCTAAGAAGAAGGCGATTCAGGTTGTGGCTACACGTGAGAATGAAGCTGAGGAGGTAATTTTGTGGCAGAGGATTTTGTGGTCGACTATGTGAAGGCTGCAGATGGGTCTAAGAGGAGTAGCTGGGCAGGATTCTCTTCATCCCTGATCTAGTCAATCTGTTTTTAGGGTCTAGGAGTGCTGACTCTGTGCCATGCCCTGGACGGAAGATGGACTGTCGAGTGCTGAGTGTCTGAGTGACTTTTTTCCAGGATGTTTCAGCAAACTGTTTTTTAGCTTAGAGTTCAAGGTCGTCTGCGGTGAACCAGAAGTTTATGTGTACTGAAGGTTTTGCATTTTTGGGCGCTATTGGGGCAACGGTATCTACTGTGGTTGTTAAGGTTGTGATTTAGAGTTCTCCTAGGGTGTTGGAATCTTGTGGGCCGAGGTGCTCTTGTTTGAGGGCATTAAGACATGGTAGGATGCGATCATTGGTAAGTTTACATGAGCTCCGTGCCATAGTTGGTGGTAGTGGTATGGTAGTGGGTTTGGTGTGGTAGCAGAGTCGGATGGCGAAGGCAATAATTTGATGGTCAGACCATGTACTGGGAGCATTGGATCTAATGGTGAAAGGGCAGTTCTGTGAGCCAGTCCAAAGTGTTGCCTTTGACATGGGTAGGAGCGCTGATGTGGTGGCTGAACGCAGAGAGTTGGCCAAGGAAGAGGCTTGCAGGTCAGTAGGGTCATTCAAGACCGAGATCAGATCACCAAGGAGGATAAGTCTTGATAAGGGTTTTATATTGTCGCCTATCATGTGGAGAAGGTCTCCTTCGAAGGCTAGGGTGGGGCCTGATGGGAAGTGGATAACGTGGACTGTGATTGTAATAGTAGGGGATGTAGATAACCTTGCAGATATGATGTTGCAGTTCTCAATGGAGATTGCGAATGGCTTTATGCAAAGGTAGTCTTTGACTATAATGCTACTCCTTTTGGGGAATTAAGAGTGATCTCATAGTATATTTGAATGTAGAAATACAGCATACGAGTTTGAGAAAATAATGAAAGATTTCGGAAACAACCATTGCTTTATGCTGCCCAAATAGAACTTTTCATTTTTTTTAATATTCATCGGCTAAATGTGGTATGCTAGTTAATAGTGATTCTGTAATCAATAGTCACTTTTTCTAGCACATCCCTGTTACTTACAAGTTATTTCATCAGCATGATAATTACAATTATTGTTGCTAAAATATATTCACAAATTCCAAAAGAAAAAGTACAAAGTGTCACAGACTGAACATTTGGGACCAGGAAGTACACCAAGACTAGGTACTGGAAGTTCAAGATTTTTATTAGGGACTTTATACAGGTATCAGCAATATAAACAAGATCTTCCCAAAAAAATAAACCCTAGGATGACCTTCTTCCCATTTTCTGGGTGAGTGGTTAGGCTTTTCAGTCTCAGTCATCACAGTCCAGAGTAGTTACCTCACTCCTCTCTAATGATACAGTATCCAGGATGTTATGAGCTCTTCCTCTGCTCCTTTGAGCCTGGGTGTGGGCTGTACCATACTCCAAGTCTAAGGCAGCACACTCTGCAGCACCCTCAATGTTCTGTTACATGCTAACAGCCAGACAGGAGGGCGAGGACCAATCCCTACTAGCCTTCCTTCCTGACTCTGTTCCCCCACCTCCTCACTAAGCTGTTGCTGGGCACTCTGACCCCTGTTGGAACCTCCTCCCACCTGGTAGACCTACCTTGTGTCTGGCCTGGCCCGTTGGAACCTCTTACCTGTAGATGATTAATTTGGTTCTGGCTCTCAGCCTCTGTTATTAATACCTGAATAAAGTCAGACCACTGTCCAATCTTCATTATCCTCATATGAAGCTGTATCATTATCAGTCTACACAATCTTCCCTATCCACTCCTACTGCTTATCCCTCCCTGTTTTCACATTACCTCCTTGGCCTGGTCCCATCATCTCTTCCTTTTCTCCGGATCTTACATCATTCTTCACCTCAAGACCAACCATCTCCTCAACCATATTTTTCATTTTGCCTATCATCTCCATTTCCTTAATTAGTGTCACCACTGTCTAGTCTGTGTCTTATTTCCTCCCTCCAGCCTTCTAATACTACTCCTTCCTTCAACTCCACACCAGGTTTTATTTTTCTCCCTCCTTCCCTCTGCTCTTTCTCCTCCTGACACTTAAATCCTGGCTTTACTTCCTCCCTTTCCCACGTTCCTACTACCACCTTCCACTCCACACTTTGGTTTACTTCTTTCCGGCTTCCCCATGTTCAAAATCGCTTCTTCACCTCCACTCCACTCTCGGTTTTGCCTCTTCCCTCCTTTCCCCTGTTCCTACTATCGCCTTCCACTCGATTCCTGGTTTTATTTCCCTGCGCTTTCCCTCCTTTCTCTCCCCTTTAACTCTCACCACTTTCTTGTCTTCTGTAGAGATCACCTCCTCCACTCTCCAGCTCCCTGCTGCAGCACATTCCGATATCCAGCCTTCTCCGAAGTCCCTGCAGCACCTCTAGTTTCCAGCAGTCTGCCCTCTCCAGCCTTCTGTAAATATGAGCCACCTGCTCCTATTGTCCACTCGACTGGGCTGCCTGGCTTATATAGTAACACACCCCTGCCCTTGATTGGAACTAGGGCTGATGGTCTGCAGCAGTGAATCTATAGGGTGAGAGGTTAGGGCTGTCTAGGCTCTCTCACTTCCTGATGTCTGAATGAGGTTGAATGGGATGGCTAAACCTATAACCATTTTGGAACTCTGGGTGCATGGAGTGGGTGAACAGGCTTCTTGTGTGGATGGTATCCTACAGCAGTTCTCTTGGTAAAGCAAGTGTGTTAAAGGAACTCTAGCAATGTTTATGGTTTCCCCAAGGTCCTCCTTTCCTTGAAGGGCTTTCCTATGGTTTGCCTGTCCTTGAAGGGAGAATTACATTTCAGGTTTTCTGGTTAGGAGAGAAGGGCACTGTGGTTGATGCAGTCCTTCTGAGGATGGTTTGCCGGTACAATTTCAGGGTTTGCGCCCTGAGACAGGTTTCCCGGTGTCTTCCCTTTTTACATGACCTGATGGCATTTTGCCAGGTTTACCATCTCCCGGTCCCTAATTCCAATTCCCTGATCAGTGCAGGTTTTGTTTCAGGTCCTGAAAGGCATTGTGGGATATGTATCTTTCTTTAACTGGCTTGGCTAGGTACAAGGCCATCTAAGTCGCCTGGCTTGTTATCATCAGATGAGGTTCCAAGCAGAGTACTCAATCACACATGGCAAGGGGATGCATGGATCAAAACTAAAAGGACCATAAGAATTATGTTTCCACAAACATGATAAGAGGAAGACTCCTTTAAATAGAGATCCATTCATTGATACATTGCAATTTCTCTCCTTTATTGTGTTGTCAGACATGTGACTTGCACACTCCGGTTACTCTGTTGCTGTCACTCATGGTCAGGGCAATCAGCCCCAGGCCAGGTAAGGGAGGACACACTGATTTCCTACCTTTCGAATACACATACGTTTAGGCAGCTCTGCCTCATACTTTTGAGCAGAGCATAAAGCTCCCTGGTTGGCATAGTTTGGCACACTCAATTGTATTTTTGGCATCTGGCAGTTCTCATGCTGGTGAGAGTGACATTTTGACGATCATTATTCTTCAATATTTCCATTACTACACGTTATTGACGTATGTGCGCCTTTTTTGTAGTCTTTCAATATCGCTAAACAAGGTCCTTGATGAATAAGGAGGCGTACTGTTTTTTTACAAGTTTGTTTTGCTTGTTTGAATCATATTTGAGATACATCTGTATAACATTTCATCGAAAAAGTGCTTTGGTATTTCGGACACTCGTCTAGCAACAGGAAAGTGCAGACAAGTGTGAAACACATGCTGGCTGGCCAAAGGATAGAAATTGAAATAACCAATACTTGTGCCATGTGACAACAATGTTTGTTACACACAGGCAAGAATCATTGAGTGTACTGTAATATGGAGGATACACAGTGCACGGATTGATTCACTCATTTGCCAGATATGCCGCTGGGAATGGACCTTGGAAAGTAGTACAGTCAAATAAGATTGTCCCATTGAGGGTGCAGTTCCAGATCAAGGGTGAGAGGGCACTCACCTGAAGTGCCTTCCGGCAATCAACGGTTGATGCAATACCACAAACAGAAACACTTTGATAGAGATTCTTGAACAAAACAACAACAAAAAACGAAAACAAGTTATAATGTTCAGAAGTCAAAACAAATGGTTTGGTGTAGAATATATTGAAAAGAAATGTTTATTTCACCGCCCTGATTACCAAGCACATTAATGGCAATATTGGTAGCCAATGTGCAGGGTTAATTATAAAAACCATATTATTATACAACCAACTCCATCCATTCTCCTCAGAAGACATTGTGCAAAGACCTTGATTTTAACAATTTTGACAACATTTTCTCTACATGGCTGATCATGGATAACAATCAGTAAGAAGCTAATCCTAAATCTGTCTGTCCCAGTCTGCCAGCAGTACCCTTGGGAGAGGGCAGGAGCAGCCAGCCAGCAGCCTGATGCATGCCGTGCACGTGCATCACACGGCTGCATCCAGCCTCCCCGTGGTCTCCACATGTGCCATCATCATTGGTAAGGCTCTTTGCCCATCAATACTCCTTCCTACATTTTGAAATTTGAAGTCTGTGACCTGATTTAGAGAGCCCTGCACCAGCTCCAATGCTCTTACACCTCCCGATCTTCATTCCGCCTGACACCTTGATGGTGTAGCCTCGTTGCTTGGCAACTAGTGTTCTTTTCTACAGACGACATCCGCCTGCAGGCGGAAGCACCGGCGGCCTCCTTCGAAGGCTGTTTGCCCCCTGTTCGTCACAGGACGTGAGGGGTCACCCATTGAAACAATACCCATAATCCTCTTTCGAGCAAGTTAACCCTTTTGCAGACTCCATCTAAACAGCTGTACCTACCTCTCTGTTCCCAAACAGAGCCCAGACTCCCACACAGCAATGCTCCCATGAGCTGGATACTATTCAACTAAGTGAGGTCGCCATTGCACATCACGTACCGTGCTTAATCAATGTGCACTTCACTAAACTGACCCTAGCGGCACATCAATCTTGCTCAGCTACCGTGAAGCTACCCATCCTCTAGCCATCTACTGCTATGCACAATGCGTACCTCATTGTATATCCCAACATACATAGTGCAAAGCACTGCACTGATTTTTATGAATGTTACTGCTGGTATCCACTGGCCACTGTGGGGCACTTGCTTCATCATTGTGTTTATGCCTGATTCGCACCATAGCAGCAGTACGTGCTCTTTTCTACTGTGATACCACTGTATTTGCCTAGCCTTAGCCATACTAGCCTATAGTAGCACTACGTGCCCTTTCTACTGTGATACCACTGTGTTTTGCCTTAGCCTTAGCCATACTAGACTATAACAGCACTATGTGCCCTCTTGTACTGTGATACCACTGTGTTCTGCCTTAGCCTTAGCCACACTAGCCTATAGCAGCACTACGTACCCTTTTGTACTGTGATTTCACAGTGTTTTTACCTGAGTCACACTAGCCTATAATAGCAGTACGTGCCTTTTTAACTGTGTCACCACTGCGTTCAGTCCTGCAACAGCACTGTGCTACATCATACTATACCTACCCACCTACACACCACTACCAGATAACCACACACTAACATGGCCACACACCAACCTATCGCACCTCCATGCTCACAAACCATTCATCCTACACCTTTCCTCCCCGCCCTCATGATAGGTGAGCCCAATCCTGCCCCACTCAGGATACCTCACCTCAACCATCAAGTACTACCCCCTCTCAGCCAATACAAGTTAACACTCACACGCTCCCTCCACCACTAGACCTCAGGAACCAAAGATTAGGATCCCGCTCCCTTAGGGCGTCTGCCACCATACACAAATTCTCAGCAAAAACCCCCAACACACACCCTCCCACTACTACCCTAACAACAAGATCCAAGGAACCAAGCTCCCCTCCTCATCACGGTCAAACCCTTACCTAGCAACAACACCTCCACGTAAATTCAACTTGCACTCATCAATGCAAGTTTAATGCAAGCCCACGCAACAGAAATCCCTGACCTAATCACTGACTTTGAGCTCGATGCACTAGCGATCACTGAAACTTGGCTACACGAAGCCTCCGGTCCAGCCATATCCCAGTCCCTACCCCCAGGTTACACAATGCTCTGCCAGGATAAACCTACACACAAAGGTGGAGGGGTCGCCCTCATTGTGAAAGAAACCCTCAAGGCTAGACAAACCAAGTTGGCCAACTCAGATAACTTTGATGCTCTCTTTGTAAAAATGTCCTTCTCTCCAAATGACACCCTGACGATGCACCTAGTATACCGTCCTCTAGGCCCACTATTGGACTTCCAAGCCAATCTTCTACACCTCATAGGCAATAACCTTGAATCTAGCACCAGAGCCATCCTCCTAGGAGATTTCAACCTCGGTTTCAAGGACACAAAAGACAAACAAAGTAAAGCCTTTGCTGACTCACTCCTTGAATTAGGATTCATTAAAAAAGTGGACTCCCCTACCCACATCAAAGGACACATACTAGATTGGTTAGCAGACCACAACTGTAATGCTGACATCAGCTCCAACAACCCACGCCCATGAACGGACCGCCACCTAATCCATTTCAATATTTCCTCACGAGTTACAGCCCACATAATCCTCCTATGCCGGCCACCACCGCTAGATCTACAAAAATGCTCACCAAAGACAGAATTCTCCCCCTCTTGGAAGCATCAGCACTAGCACTACCACTCTCCAACAACCCTACAGAACTGGTTGATCTCTACAACACCATTCTCAAACAAGCGGTTGACATTATTGCCCCACTAGAGAAAAAAAGAGCAAAAAGTATCAAACATGCCAACTTCTGGTACAATCAAACCTACTCGTCTTAAAAGCAGTAAAAGCCTTGAACAAATGCAATCCCGCTCCTCTGCCGCCACACATGATTCTTACCTCTCCATTGCCAAGCAATATAAAAACGCCATCACCACAGCAAAAGCCGCGGCGTATAACATCAGAATTGATAAAGCCAAATCCCAATCCAGGGAACTGCTCACCATTTTCAATGAACTGGTCACTCCCCCTTCTTCCACACACCAAACTGTAAAGGATGAGAAATGGTGTAATGATATCCAACACGCTATGTTGGGCAAAATCAATTTACTCCAAGAAAAAATCAAAACCAATTTCAACAACCTGCCCAAGGCTGCCCTACTAGCACACACCATCTCTGAACCAGATCAACCTAACATCTCTGAGACTAAGCCCCCGCTTTTTACCTTCAAAAAGGTAACCATTCCTGAAATCATATCAATCATGAAGCATATAAAACCATCACTCTGCAAAGGTGTCATCTGTCCAGCAAGCATAATTAAAGACCGTGTGGTAGCACTAGCTCCCTTCATCACAGTCTTTATTAATGCATCATTCACCTCTGGTATGGTACCCTCTTCTCTCAAGGAAGCATGGGTCCGGCCATTGTTATAAAAGCCCACACTGGATCCTGACTCACCAAATAACTATAGGCCCATCACCACTGTGCCCTTTCTGTTGTAAATTCTTGACACGGCTGCAAACCTGCAGATCCAGTCCTACCTAGAATTGCACAACATCCTGGGAAAAAGGCAATTTGGTTTTCGCCCTCGGCATGGCACTGAGTCAGCCTTGCTTGACTTAAAAAACAACTACTTCAAAACATGGACAAGGGTAAATTTGCGCTCCTTCTCCTCCTCAACCTGTCGGCAGCTTTCGACCTGGCTGACCACAAGATCCTAGGGAAACACCTCACAGACTCTGCCCACTTCTCCCGTGAGGACCACCACCTGGATAACTTCCTTCTTAGAGGGCCGTGCCATGAGGGTCTTCTCAGACCAGGCATCAGCCGCTCCATCCCCCATTGGGTGTGGTGTACCACAAGGCTCATGCACCTCCCCTACGCTATACATCTTATTCACCCTACCACTATTCAACGATCTAGAAGAATTTGGCATACCGTTCACCAATTATGCTGATGATACAAAAATTCTTCTCACACTATCTGGTGACTACCAGCAAGATCTCAAAACCCTACAAAACACATACACCATCATCCAGGCCTGGATGGCAGCAAACGGCCTTTGTCTCAATGGGGACAAGACAAAAATCTTGCTGGTGGGCACCAAAGAGACCCTAAAAAAAAACTAGACAGCAACTACTGCAACTTCAAAATAGAGAACTCTATAATCACAGTCTCAGCAGCTGTAAAAACCATGGGAGTTTACCTGAATTTAACCTTGTTGATGGATAGACAAGTTAGCTACATCTCCTCCTCAGCAGCACTTACCACTAAAATTATCAATGCGGTAAAACCCACCTCTCGGCCAAGAACTGCCTCAACATTACCAGAGCCACCATAGGCGCAAAACTTGACTATTGTAATGTCCTGCTACTCGGCACATCCACCAAAAACATAAACAGATTCCAAGTTGCACAAAACAATGCACTCAGAGCAGCTCTCAGTATCCCCAAGAGAGAGTACATCTCTCTAGCAAGACAACAGGCCCACTGGCTCCCAATCAGAGAGCGCATACTTTTCAAGACACTCACAATCACTCACAAATGCCTATCACAAACAGCACCCCACTACCTAATGGAACAAATACACCAAGCTCATACACTCAGACCTAAATGTGACATATACTCGCACCAACTCACAATCCCTGCCTTTAACAGAGCCAAAGCCGGGGGATCCAGTTTCAAAGTATTAGAATCAAAATCCTGGAACTCACTACCACTCGAACTAAGAACAGAAACCTCTCTCACGGTTTTCAGAAAGGCTCTGAAAACCAAACTGTTGAAGTAGCCTGCACTCGCTCCTCTGTTCCCCTGTAACCATGGAACATGAGTAATGTTTGTTCCTAACCATTCTACCTGCACCTAAAATATTGTATTAAGTTGATATTCTGTAACAGCGCCTCGATACCCGAGGGCAGATTGCGTTCTCTATAAATGGAAATAAATAAATAAATAATGACACATAAATAAACCTACGCTTCCTATTTGAAGTCTCAAATGTCCTCCTCTGGAAATTGAGGTAGTGAAGAAATCTTTGAAATCAGTACCCAATACATTGATTGCCTGCTTGAATGCAAACAAATATCTGAATGGAGATCTGCAGTCCTCGCATAAAATTAAACTTATGTAAAACTCATAACCATAAACCCATACTGTCAGCAATTGGACATACATGTTCTATGTGACAATGCTCTCTAGTGAGATATGGTCTGTCTCTGCTGGAAGCCACAATGTTCCTAGAGGTTTAAAACTGGAGAGAATATGAAACCCAGAGCGACAGCCAAAGGAAAACCTTCACAGGGAAATAAAAAAAACAGACTCGGGAACAGGATGATCAGTGTTTCAGCAGGTTGCAAATAGAACCAGAACCAGATGGCAAGGAGAATGAATGCAGGATGATGGCTTCACCAGGACCAGAAGTAGGTTCTGCCAAAAAAAGGAATGGCAAGCCAGGACATGAGGAAGCCTCCCACAAGAGAAGATAAAACACACTGGAACCAACAAGGAGAGGAAATGCAGATCAAGAAGGAGAGCACGGGTTTAGGGGGCAAGGAACAGTCAGGAGGCCAGAAAGGAAAGAAGAGGAATGTCTGCAATGGAGCGTAGGGATGCACTGAGCAGGGGTTCTTACTCATGTATAACTGGTGTCCTGAGAGAAGCGCATCCCGGCAACGGGCAACACCAACTTGCACTGGGCCCATGACATCACGACATAATATGCGTGATGACCCACGTGTGCCATTTTGGAATGTGATGGAAACATAGTTGAGCCAGGCTGTGCAGTGTGATGACAGGCGCCACCTGTCCCAGTGGAACCAGCACCATCCTAGGAATCGTCTGGGGTGCATAAAAAGGAGCAGGCACCAGGCTTCAATTGATGTCGCAGATGAAAATGGCACATCAGCTTCAGGGCATGCACATGTGAGGCAGATTCCCAGGAATGATCACAGGGGCCATGGCCCTCCTAATCCAAGAGAGACTGTAACCTGCCATGGTAATACCGGAAGTCACATATTTTTGTGCAACTTCATATTCAGGGTTTCCATCCATGAGGACAGGCTGGGTCACAGGTTTGCTTCTTGAAAAGTCATCCGCAAGATAAGGCTTGAGTTGCATTACATGAAAAACAGGATGGATCCGAGACTATGATGCAGAGACAGAGAGAAACAGTAACAGGATTGATTTGTCTGATGATTAGAAAGGTGCCATAGAACTTTGGAGCCAATTTACAAGGGGTTAGCCCATCAGGTAAGTAATGAGAGGATCGCCAAATTGATCACCCACATAAAAGGGCGAATCTTTTATCTTCTTGTCAGCTGTATTGTTTACAGTTGCTCAAGTATTCTGTAAATATTTTGGAGCCGGAGTGTGCCCATCACTGAGTTGAGTCAGATGGCCATCCTCTGATGGAATGTTGTAGTGCTAAAAAACATATGTAGGGAAGATCCCAGGATGGTAGCCGTATGTGCAGCAGAAAGGGCTGTTCGGGATAGCAGTTTGAGTGGAATTGGTTTGGTATATGTAAACTCTGTGGTGAGGAAAAAGTCTAACCAATTGTCACCAGTAGTTGAAGAACAGCAGCACAGATATTGCATCAGTGTTTGGTGTATACGTTCCATCTGGCCATTTGTCTGCAGATGGTAACCAGAAGAGAGTGCCCGATGTGTTCCTAGGTTCTTGCAGAGGTGGGACAAGACTTTTGAGATCCACTGGGAGTCATTGGTTTTAGGAAGTCCATGTAATTGGAAAATGGAATGCAAAAATATGTTAGCCATCTCCATTGTGGTAGGTAGTTTCTTTAACAGAGGAACATTTTCCAATTTGGAAAAACTATCCACAGTTACCATAATAGTTGTGTAAGTATTGGATGCAGGCAGCTCCACAATGAAATCCGTGGAAAGGTGTCACGAGAGTTGAGTGGTTAAAGGATGCTATTGCAGTTTTCCATAGGGCGCTTCGAGGTTTCTCTTGTATTGTAGGCACATGGAACAGGAAGCCACATAGTCTCCAACATCCAACTTTAGAAGAGCCGACAGCAGACACTAAAGGCCTCACTAATTATTGTCCATCACTCTTCTCTCATTTCAGGCCAAAGCCAGTGAAAGTTGTGTAACTACTGAAAGCAAGCGTCCCCAAACAGCACGATCCTCCCCGCAATGAGAGACAATGAAGGACTCTCCCAAAATGGGAATAAAGCCAAGACAGAGTGCGGGTGAGCGTAAATGGGAGTTTATCACTCAGAATAGGGCATGCAAAGAACTCTGCAAACTCCGAGAGCGCTCTGTCTGACAATAGCAAAGACAGGCGTATATATTTACAAAAAACGTCATAAGAGCCTACACACTATAGGGGGCACAAGTTCAAGGGGATTGGGTGGCGACGACTAACTATAGGTGCTGCTGAGATGTGGTTGGCTTTGGCTGGAAGACGTCACTGGTCAGCCTCGTGGGTTGGGCTAGGCCTGGCAAGGTGGCAGAGTTCATCCGGGCGGTGTTGTTGTGCCATCGCGGCCAGTGTCAGAGATGAATGTCTTTTCCTGACTTATTTGCCCTAGGCCATGCACACCGCAGTCATTCAGTCATTTCAATATTATCTTCTTTAGTAAATCTTTCAATAGGTTATACCACAGGTTAATGCAACACAGGAGGAATGCACCTTGTGAGGGGTCTGGAGGTAATACGTCAAGACATGGTTACCAGTGTCCTGTTGACCGGGGCCTTAGGTCGAGGGGCTAAGCTTCAGGGCCTGGGACGGGCGGTACAGGTCTTTCTGCCTTGTTAGAAGTTGTTATGGATGTTCCGCTGTGTGTTGTCAAAGTGTTGGGTGTCCTGATTGCACAGGGCCATAAGTCTGAGATGGTCCGGTGGGTTGTGAGGTTTATGAGGGGGCGCGTGTGTTCAGGTAGAGGTTTACTGCTGTGCTGTAAATAATGCAGGTGGCGGGCGGCGGCCTTGGATGCTACAGAGGGGGTTACAAGTCTTTGAAGCGGCTCCAGTCTGGTTGGGGGAGGTAAAGCAGCGCGGCGCGGCCTCTGCTCTCATGCTTTGGCAGCCTTCGCAGGGTGGGAGGGGGAATGGCCTTGCACGTATTTCACAAAGGTATCTCCCTCGTGTGTTGCCGATTTAGGTAAAAACATCACAAACATTTGAACACTCTATAATACTTATTCAAAGCAATACAAAACATGCATTTAAACTTTGCTGGATGTGTCTCGATTATACCCAGTCTAAGCACCTTATTCATACATTATGTTTTAACAAGTACAGTATTTAGTTATATGCATATATATTTGCAGTAAGAGAGGTAGAATTAGGATTGGTGGAGAACATAGAAAGTAACCCGCCACTGTTCGTGACGGTGGTGGCACATGTGGGGCCTAGACATGCACATATGACATGCGCCTTCTCGTGCATCCTTCACATGGGCCCTCTGTATGGTTACATTCATCTTCTTGTGTCCTCTAGCAGCATTAGTTCAGTTATGGCGCGAGCCCATGGGGTGTAAGTTTCCCAGTGATACACGTAACAAATAGATTCCTGGTGCGTTCCTTTATTACTAGCACCCAACTGCAATGGTGTGGGCTCGCCATCGCTTATATCATGGAAGCATGCTTTCTTATATTTATATATTTTACAGGCTTTTGTAATATAAGGGATTTTGTGGAAGAAAGCATACTCTGCGAGTGGTCTCAACATCAATATATAAAGACTGTCTGCCATCGGATGACTATTTTTCTGTTCTTTTCATTGCCCAGGCCTGCTGGCCGGGTCATGCTGGGAGCGATGATACACTGCGGGAGGTGAACTGTTACAATGTTAGTGTATTACGCTAGCTCATGTCCGTCTTGTTCGTGGGAACGTGCTCGCAGCGGATCTGCCAGGGTGCTGCGGCAACAGGGATGACTGAAACTCTCCAAGGGTGGGGGCCGCGCTGCAGTGCGCTGAGCTCACACCATCTTTACCAGACAAAATGGTTTCTGGGCCTAGCTAAATTTTAATACATGTGGGCAATCAATACGTGCGGGCAATGTCTCCAGTGGGTGAACCCTCCATCACCTGGGCCCGGGTGGCATGAGGGGACGCCCAAAGAGCCATAGCCCTCACCTGGGGAGAAAGCGCAGGCGAGGGGGGTCTCCTGGACCAGTCCTCCCCTACATTTCCCCCCTTTCGTTACTAAAGTAACAAATTCTTTAAATCTTCTATCCTCCTACATTCTGCTTCGTCCATCACCGCCTCATCCCATGCAGGAGTTCCTTTGATGGGCATCCAGGCTCTGCACACCCCCCTTAAGCTCTCACCTCTCCGGGCGTATTCATCTGGGGTACACGTTAGATATATACATCCACCATCTCCTTCCAAATCTACCCAAACTTCCTCATACCATTCTAGTATACGGGGCTCTTTGATGGTGGTGTGCCACAACTTATCTACAATATCCTTATCGTGGTACATGGGCACCAGTTGGTACCTCGGTGTGTTATCTATCCCTGTTTGTACTTGTGCTTCTTGCACCGTTTTTATTGTACCGTGTGAGTTGCCCATTGTCACCATCATCATTGCACCATTTGGTACTGCGTTAGCACAAATTCGAAGACCCACCTGGCACAGGCAAAAAAGTAAAAGGAGGAACACCACAGCTGGTATCAAAAATTTCACAGTTGTTCCAAGCCATGAGGGGACCCAGGAGAAGATGTTGTCGAACCATGTACTGTCTTCTGCCCCACCTTCCATTTTCATTTTTTCTCCTAGGTTGTGGACTGCTTCGATCACATGGGACAGGGAGCCATTCTCTGCGTCTTCAGAAGGTACGAAAGTGCAGCAGGCACTTCCTATTTTTCAGCAAACACCGCCGTCCATTGCCGTCAACAGGTCCAGGACATACCTGTTTTGCATGGTCATTAGTCGTAAAGCTCTTAGTTCCACCTTTATTATATTGAACCCTTCTTCTGTGTCGTTTGCCAGCTGAATCAATTCCCAGCGGGTTATTTGGAGCCATTTTGCGTTTGCCCTTGCTTGGACACTTGAGACGAGCGAGGCAAAAAATGTTTCTGCTGAGCTGAATAATCGATATTTGTCTGGGATCTGAGCCAATAGTTCCGATGATGCCTTTGATATGTAATTTGATGCTCGTCGGTTACGGATCAGCACCTCTCCCTTGCTTCCGGAAGACAGGACATATATTTGTGACTCTGCAGTTGGTTGAGCCACACTCTGTCGCATGCGTTCCTGTGTCCTTTTGCTCCCATCGATGTGGCTTTCTGGTATCACCATTAGGGCTGAGTGCAGAGTGGCCATTGAGCAGCTGCCACTCCATGACGGGGGGAGGTGTAGGTATGCCTGGTTGCCGCATACCCAGTACGTGTCCATGAGGGCTGCAGTCCCTTTTCTTAGATCTGGGATGGTGAGGGTCTTGTTACAGTTCTTGTTTGTTCCCATGGGGGTCCTCCCTTCTCCTTTAAAACACAGTTCATAGTCCATTTCGCTCTGTAGTTTGAAAGGTTTTTCGATGGCGGTTACCCAAGTTAGTTTTGAAATGTGTTCTCTCCATACTGGTGTACATGTTTCTTTTATCCACTGCAATTTCTCCGGTGCCACACCTCTCAGTGCTTCCGCTTTGCACAGTACTTCTTCATCCTTCCGCTTGTTGTCAGAAAAAAGTGTCCCTTCTACTACAAAAAATGGTTCTTTTAAACATACCACCCCTGCCGTTTTTGGGTAACATGTTTTCTCGTTCTGCAGCATTTGAAAAGTCACTTCGTGTGCCTGAAAGGTGTTCTTAATCCTGCATAACGTGAGATGAAGGAGACATTGGGCATCTACAATTGGCAACTCTTTGGGTAACAATACTTTGGGTGTACCTGATGCGTGAGGGATGAGGGAACAGACATAACAGCTCTCGTTTGTTGTTTGTTTAGCTGTGGCACTCATATATGCATACCACTTATTTGTTTGATGGGGGTGTCGTGGGTCTTCCATCTTATCTAGACCTAGCCCATAGTACTCATCATACTTCCTCCTCCCTGCTTCCCTCTTCCGTCTGTTGGTCTTGTTCCTCATGTACTTCCCAACTCCCTGGGCAAGGGACAAGCTAGACCCCCCTTTCTCATTCCCGCCCCCCTTGGCCCATTCATCATATAATATTTCGTGCATTGCTAGTAGCTTTTCGTCTTCTTTCCTGACGTTATCTGGCAGGTTGTTTTTTAGTATGGGGGCAGGCTGGCTGGTGGGGGTGTTATACAACCATGATATGGCAGACGGGTTTCGGTCATTTAGACTGTGGGCATTGTAATTAGATACCCCTGGCGGAGACACTGTGTTGTTCTGCATTCCACCTTGTGGCTTTTTTCTTTGTAAGGTGACAGCACTGGATGGTGTGGTATGATACCCCCATACAAGTTTAGTTCCGTCCCATATCAAAAAATCACCTTCCCTAGTATTGACACTTGTAGTTGTATTGGGCCTGGTAGTGCTGTTAATCCGCCCAGTAGTGCTGTTACTCCCTCCCCCCTCGTTCATCTCGATAGAGATGAACGCTATAAACCAATATGTAACCAGGCCAAACATTATCATAAAAAAACAATGTGATGCATACAGATAATCCACACTCATACGAATATCTGCATCTCTCATGTACTAATTCTCTCATTCTACTAATTCTATCCGTTGCAGGCTGCCCTTTAGATGCCATGGAAGCTCCTGTTTGAGATTTAAAAGTGCATTAAGTGCATGCATGTAAACATTTTGTTAGCACCATCGGTGCCAATATATATTTGACGGGGAATGGAAGCGGGTGGGGATGCGGGGAGGGGTATTCACAGACAAGGGTGTATACAGGTCATAATTTGGTCATTTCATTAATTACATACAACTGAACACGATAAAAAAGGAAAACATTTTTTTTTTTTTTTAATATCCTTATCAGTTATTTTCCCATTCAAGTCCAGTGCTAACACACACACACACAAGTTCATATTCAGACATTCTGCTCAGTTGCATCGTTTGCTGTTGTCTGTGCCTCCTCATCTACCTCCTTTTGTATATTGTTGTATGCCTTCCGTACATCGGTCAAGTGCACCCAGTACCTCAAACCCTTCACCTTCACTGCCGTGGGCGTGCAAAATATTACCTCGTATGGGCCATGGAATCGTGGTGTATTCCACCGACGTACAAAGCTTCTGACATAAATTGAGTCGCCTGGCATCAGCTGTAGCTGTTGCTCTGGCTCCGTGACAGATCCTGTTACGTTTCCCTCTTCTCTGGTGAAGGGTGGGGAGAGTTGCTTTGATATGACGCGCGCTGCCCTTGTCAGTTTCCTTAAATAGTCTGTAAACTCATCTCCCAATATTGTGGCGCTTCTGTGAGCATCTGAGTGTTCGCGCAGTGGAGAGTGTGCTGTATTCATTCGTCTCCCAGTCACGATCTCGTGCGGGGACAAATGGTGGTCTTTGCTTGGCTGATTTTTCAATTCAAATAGCGCAAGGGGTAGACAGTAAATCCAATTCTTCTTCAATGAAAAGCATAGTTTTGATAACCTGCCCTTTAACAGTCCGTTCATCTTTTCCACTACGCCATTACTTTGCGGATGATAAATCTAACACAATTTATGTTTTATTCCCAATAATCAAGTAACTTCCTTGAAAAGCTCATTCACAAAATGAGTGCCGTTGTCTGAGCGAATCACGTCACAAATTCCCCAGCGCGGGAATACTTCCCTTACTAGGAACTTGGCGGCGCTTTTGGCGTCAGGTCGCGCACAGGGTCCTGCTTCCACCCACCTTGAAAATGGGCACACAACCACGATCATGTACCGCGCGCCATTACATCTTTCTCCCATGTCTGCGTAATCTATATGCAGTTCTCTGAATGGGCCAATGGGTTTAGGGATTGTTCCCCGGAGCGTGCGTAATGTCATTCCTGAATTGTATATTTGGCATGTTGTACATTCCATTGCCAATCGAGACACCTGCTCCTGGAGACAGGGCACGAACCATTCTTCCTGTATTTCCGCTGCGATGTGCTGTTTGGTATTATGTGCAGGGAAGTGTAGCTGTTGAAATGCAACTTCTAGTAACTGTAGTGGCATTACCACTTTCCCTGAGTTATTTTGCCGCCACAGTAGGTCTGTCCCCGACTGGCTGCACCCCCGTTTTGTCCACGTTAATTTTTCCTCTGCACTAGCTCCTTCCTGCAATTCTAGTATTTGTGATATGGGCATCATGTTGTACCCTTCTGGGGGCTCTTCGTTTCTCTTGTGCTTAAGCATGTACTCACCTTTGTCATATTTCTGAAAATAGGAAGCCTCCTTGGCGGCAGCGTCCGCTGCCGCGTTCCCCAAAGACACAACATCCGTGTTGGATGTATGGGCTTGGCACTTCACTATTGCTACTGCAGTAGGGTTTTGTAGGGCCTCAATTAACTCTTTCAACAATTCTGCATGCTGTACTGGTGTTCCGTCTGCCCGTCTAAATCCCCTACGCCCCCATCTTGCTAGACCTCCATGTACTGTCGTTGTCATGTAAGCTGAGTCTGTGTATATTGTCACTGCACAACCCTTTGCTGCATGTAGTGCTTCTATGAGCGCAATCAGTTCTGCTGCCTGTGCAGAGTAATGTGATGGGAGGCGGTACTGTACTAGTGTTTCATACTCACCGTCTTCTAACCTCACTACTGCCATGCCAACGTGTTTTTCTCCCGTGTCCACATCAATTGATGCAGACCCATCCACAAAGTACACTTCCCCCTCGCTTAGAGCGTTCTCACACACCACTGTGTCCTCCCCTCCTTCTCCTGTGTAGGTTGCGCAATCGTGGTTCTGCATATCCTCTAATGTGCACGCTTCTGTAATGAATGTGGCGGGGTTCACTATCTTGCATCTCACTATATGGATGTTGGCGCTGGACAATATAATCTCGTAGGCTGTCGCCCGCTGTGTGGTCAGTGTGCTTTTTGATCTCTCAAGTATTGCAAATAATGAATGTTCCACAAACAATGTCACAGGGCAACCCATTACTATTGTGGCACTTTTCTCAATCGCGAATGCGGCTGCAGCGAGTGATTGTTCGCACGCAAAATGACCCTGCATCACGGCATCTAAAGTACCACTATAGTAAGCCAATGGCTTGTGTCCTAAGGATGTTTTTTGTGTCAGTACTGCTGTCATGAGTGTTCCCTTGCAGTGTGAGAATAGGTAAAATTTGCGTCCATAATCAGGGTTTGCTAGTACTGGAGCGCTTGAAATTAGCTCTTTCAATGATTGAAATGATATGCTCATTTCTTCTGACCATTTTATTTTTTCATTCTCCTGTTGTGCTTCCTTGAGTGCTTGTAGGAGGGGCCTCGTGTATGCTGCATAGTCTAGTATCCATGCTCGGCAATAGTTGCACATCCCCAGAAATTTCTGCATCTCTTTCACTGTTGTGGGTTCTCCTACTGATCTTATTGCTTCTACCCTGTCTGGAATTATTCTTTTTCCATCTTTTGATATGAGCTGTCCCAGGTATAGGACCTCAGTCAGGCAGTACTGTAGCTTCTCCTTGTCTACTTTGTATCCCTTGTTGGCCAATAAAGTCAGGAGCGTTGTTGAATCTTTTCTACATGTTGCTTCGTCTTGTGCACACACTAATAAATCGTCTACATACTGAATAATCGTACTCTCAACTGATAGGTTTCCCAAGTCTTCATGCAATATGCGGTTGAATATGCTCGGACTCTCACAGTATCCCTGTGGTAGTCTACAGTGTTCATATCTTTTACCCCCCAGTGTGAAGGCTGTAAGGTATCTACTCTCTTCAGCCAGGGGTATTGAGAAAAATGCGTTTTTCAAGTCTACTACTGTGAAATGTGATGCTGCTTTCGGGATGCTGCATAGTATTGATGCAGGGTTCGGGACTAGAGGGAACTCCTTCTGAATTACATCATTGAGGGGGCATAAGTCCTGTATCATCCTCCAAGACCCTCCTTTCGCTTTTTTGATTGGATAAATACATGTGTTACATGGGGAGTTTGAAGGCACTATTATTCCTTGTGCTAGTAGTGCATTTATTGTTTCTTTTATCCCTTCTTCAGCTTCACGGGACAATGGATACTGTTTAACTCGGGGTAAAATTGCTCCTTGCTTTAGTTTTATTATCACAGGTTGTACTCCGTGCAACAGCCCTACATCATGGGGGCCTGTTGTCCATAAATTGTTTGGTACCAGTCTCATGTCGTCATCAAAAAATGACGGTGGTGTTCCTACCACTGCCATCAATTGGGCAGGGGTCTCCCTGGCTTGGATCAAAATGTCACAAGGCATCGCTATTTCCATTACTACCTCACCATCCCCTTCTGTGTCTGAAAAGAGATCCTCATCTGTTACCTCTCGTAGGGCGAGGTTGGCGTTTGTACACAGCACTGTGCGCCACTCGCATCCTTCCCTGTCCACTCCAATCACAGCGATCCTTTTCGCTGATACCTGCACAGCGTGCAAGTCCAACGATACCACTGATCCTGGTGCTGCGTTGGGACACACTATGGGGCGGAAGAGGAACTCTGCTGGAATCCTCCAGTCCATTCTTCTTAGCTCTGGAATTACGAGGGCCAAAGTTTTTAGTCCTTCAATAAACATTTCCTCATTTTGTGGCAGCCCTCGTATTTCCTGTGTGGTTGTGTAGGCTTGCACTACCAACATCGCACGCAAGGGGCATATCCCGGGTGTAGAACACACTATTCCTCTTTCAGTAAATGATATGGTCATGTTAAGTTTACTCAGAAGATCCCTCCCCAGCAAATTTATTGGGGATTGTTCGTAATACAGTAAGGGTGCCTTCACAGTCTTGCCCCCCACTGTTACATCCAAAGCTTCTGTGTAAGGAACTTCAATTACAGCCCCAGAGAACCCCTGCGTCTCTAACTTCCTGATAGATAACGGGAACCGGCCCTCTCTGACACATGATTTCTCCGCTCCCGAATCAACCATGAATATAAACTGCTTGTCGCCTATCTGCGCCCCTACCAATGGTTCCTCTGCTGCATTGTAGGTGGTAGATAGAACTGGACACGCAAGTGTTCTCTGTGGGCTGTCCTATGCGGGGTGTCTCATCGCCCCCCCCCTCATTAAAGACATTTCCTGGAACCACTGACATGCCGTTGTAAGGGGCTGGTGCGGGGGCCCCGTTTGCTGTTGTCGCGAAAGGATTACCTGGCGTATATTGCATGTTGTCATTGTTTTGTGGGTGGTTCTGTGTTCTATACTGGGGTCCCTGTTGCTGGCCAGCATTACCTTGGCCTGGGTTTCTTAGCTGCTGTTGTCCCATTGGGAGACCATATGAGCTTCCCGGGTGGGGATGGCCGTATTGTTCTACCTCTTGGAGCCCGTTGTTGGGTCTGCTTCTGCATTCTCTAGAGTAATGCCCCCATCGCCCGCAGTTCCAGCAACTCCCTTGTGCACCTCTAGGACCCTGCCACCCATTTCCTCCCATTCCCCCGTACCCCGTTCCACCTCCTCTTCGGCCCCTGTACCCACCTCGTCCCCCTCGAGGGGTCCACTCTTGCCACTGCGGACCTCCACCTTGCTCCTGCTCATTCCACTGCCACTGTCCTGTTCCCGCCCAATTAGTTGCCACCCTTCCTTGTAGTGCTATCAGCCCCTCCTCCTCATCGTCTCCCTCCCTGCTGTGTGGGAGCGCGGCTACTGCTGCTGCGACCTTCACCAACTTTGTCTGTACTAACTTTGCCTTGTCTGCCAATCTTTTCTGCGCCACCTCCTTCTCCCTCTCCTTTATTCGTTTACAATGGTGTACTATTATACTCTGAATTTCTGGCCATCCCTTTGCTTCAATACCTGCTATCTTGGCGAGCGCCTTCTGCACTTCCTTTGGGAGCCCTCTTTTTATAATGAAGTAAAATAAAGATGTCGATTGATACCAGGGCGTGCCCGTTTCTGCTCTCCACATCTCTTGAACCCGGAAAATGTAATCCATAGCCTCCTCCCCGTCATTCATTGTACACTGCATCACTGACTGTAAGTCCGGTGTGTCTGGGAATGTTTCGCGTAAGGCATCCCAAACCCTGGCACGCACTGTGTTAAAGGAGGCCCCATCATGGCGGTCACAATCTAACGTTACTCCCGGAAAACCGGCTTTAACCCATACTCTTTCAGCCTGATCGCCCACTGCTGATACGAGCAGACTTTTCACATCTCCTATAGCTAGGGGTACCCCAGCAGTATGTTTCTCAAAGGCGTATAGCCACTTACTTGCCCCTCCTGATAACGGGGGCAATAGCTTTAATAAGTTGGCTTTATCCATCTGTGCCCATGGGATATAGTTAGGCCTCCCTCCTCCCCTGTGTATCAACGGGAGCTGTAGCCTTTCTTTCGTCGTGGCATCCGGACCCGTTTTGGCTGTTAATGTTCCCAGTGATGCCATTTTCCCCACTCTGTTCCTTAGTCGCCCCGTCCACTCATCGTCCAGGGTTCTCACGGAACATGTACCATCCCCCCCTTCGCTTCCCCCTCCCATTGCCATGCTCAACCTGTCACTTTCTTCTAACTCATCCCTTATGTCACATAGTAATTCCTCTCTATCCCCCATAGGCCTTTCATCATTGTCAGTATCTCCCTCGCGTGTCTCTATTTCAATTATTCGTGTCGGTTCTTCTTCAATTCTGAACAGTATCTCACCTTTCTTCCACCCCTCTTCAAGTTTTCTAGTCTCACCTGGCGCTCTAGACGTGCGCCCTGATCTAGCCGCATTAAGTGCTGTTTGTCCGCACATGTCTTTTATCCTCGAGAGCTCATCTTTTGCTATTGAGAGTCTTGACTGTAAATCATCTGTGAGTTTCTCTATGTCCACCCTTTGTGTACTCGCCTGGCCTCGCTCCCTCGTACTTTCATATGGTGGGGGTGCAGTGGGCCGGTGGGGTGTAGTGGTTGTCGGGGGAGGCACATACGTCGGATCACTGTATCCTTCTGCGGGTACAGGCTTTTTTAATATCGGGTACAAACTTATTACCTCTACTGGTGGCGCTACACTTGACAATTCTTTGACATCTTTCTGTATCATCAGTGGATTGTCTGTGGTGGATGGGAGATCAGGATTTAATGCTGGTGTTTTAGGCGGCGGTATCTCTTCAAATAACCTCCAAAGATCTAATATTTCCCTCCTATTTTGCAACTGCTTTCCTTTGTACTTCAAATAAATGCATGTGGCCACCATATCCAGAACACTTTTATCAAATAACCCTCCCTCTGGCCATATCTGGGGTAACCCCTCTCCCTTCAACTCAGTTATCCATTGGTCATGATATTTCTTAATCCGTTTCGTGTACCCTGGGAGATTCTTACAAATATGTGATAAGGGTGTTTCAGCCCCCATCCCTGTGCCCTCCTAGTGCTTGTGTGTCTCTGTGTGTCTGCAACTACAATGTAAATGTAGTATCAATATATTTTTTTTTATTTTTTTTTTTATGCTACTTCACATTAAATGTTGGGCTCGTTTGGGCTCTCCCCCCTTCCCCTGATTGCACAATACAAAACTAGCTATACACAGGGCCTCATTACGACCCAGGCGGTAAGTTACCGCCTGGGCCGTGACTTTACCACCATGGCGTAAACTACGTTTACGCCATGGTGGTTGGCGGACTTACCGCCCCATTCCGAGTTTGGCGGGGCGGTAAGTCCCCAATCCCCATTTACCCTTCCCCATTCCCATTTTTGCCCCATAGGGCATAATGGGAGTGGGGAAGGCGTTAATTACGCCACCGTAAATTACGGTGGCGTAATTAACTCCATGGTCCCTTAGCACCATGGATTTTAACACCTGCTAAAAGCAGGTGTTAAAAGCACCATGGCGCTAGGGGACCTCGTAATCAGGCGGTAAGGGTCGGCGCTGTTAACGCTGCCGTAAACCCCTTACCGCCTGAGTTGTAATGAGGCCCACAGTGTCTACTCAGTTCTCTTGGGGGGGCACATACAAGGGCAACCCATCCTTTATTTCGACAATATCAATCCGGAAATCAAAAAAAGTACACACTCACTTCACTGTATCAACTTATCCGGTCACACTTACCATGACCATTTAACTATTATACATTTATAACCGTTATGCATATTCACAACATCAAATTGCCCCCTGACACATACGAGGTGCACACACCTCTTGGTAACACTCAATGCACCATTCAAGCTGCCCTCCCTTTCCTCCCTAGCCGGCCGTTCACTTCGTCTTATTTGGATAGATGGATGCGCATATGCATATATGTATATATTTTACCCTGCTCTCCCCCTTCTAGTAGGACCCTTTTTCTCTTAGTTTCTTCCCAAGTTCGTGCTAATCTCACTTTTTATTCTCCCCCTACCCCTAAAGAAAAAGAAAAGAAAGAAGTAATAGCGATCACTAATATATTCTCAGTGCCCCCTTTTGCTGAACACTTTTATCTTGTATTTCACTTCGTCATATATTCCCAGTACTAGTCAATATAGCACTATGCGGCGCCGCCTTCCACCCCCTTTCGGAGCTAGGTTCCCGTCACTTTTATCTCTTATTCACCTCTTAATCCTAATGGCCATATGCAAAGAAAAAGCAAGGAAATTTTAGGATGATCTTTAGTATATCTTCGTACCCCCTCTTCGTTCCCTGTCCTACACTTCTCTCCCCGCTCCCTTTACAATCGCTCACACTCAGTACTCACGTGCCCGTCTTGAAACTGGGTCCGTCCAGGCAGTGTCGCCGTCAGCTCAACAGTCAGCCCCAGATCCGGCGAGCGGTACTCAAAGGGGATTTTTCAACCGGGATCCCGTACCCTCTCTCTATTGAGTGCGCACTTCTTAGTGTACCGGTCGCCGTTGGCGGGCAGTCTCCCGGAGCCGGCTCACCGTGCGTATCCCTTTTCGACCGGAGATTCTCGTGCCAAAAGGGGACGGTTATAATGAGTTAGGAAGAAATAAAAATCACGCTATCGGGGTCACCACTGAAAGCAAGCGTCCCCAAACAGCACGATCCTCCCCGCAATGAGAGACAATGAAGGACTCTCCCAAAATGGGAATAAAGCCAAGACAGAGTGCGGGTGAGCGTAAATGGGAGTTTATCACTCAGAATAGGGCATGCAAAGAACTCTGCAAACTCTGAGAGCGCTCTGTCTGACAATAGCAAAGACAGGCGTATATATTTACAAAAAACGTCATAAGAGCCTACACACTATAGGGGGCACAAGTTCAAGGGGATTGGGTGGCTACGACTAACTATAGGTGCTGCTGCGATGTGGTTGGCTTTGGCTGGAAGACGTCACTGGTCAGCCTCGTGGGTTGGGCTGGGCCTGGCAAGGTGGCAGAGTTCATCCGGGCGGTGTTGTTGTGCCATCGTGGCCAGTGTCAGAGATGAATGTCTTTTCCTGACTTATTTGCCCTAGGCCATGCACACCGCAGTCATTCAGTCATTTCAATATTATCTTCTTTAGTAAATCTTTCAATAGGTTATACCACAGGTTAATGCAACACAGGAGGAATGCACCTTGTGAGGGGTCTGGAGGTAATACGTCAAGACATGGTTACCAGTGTCCTGTTGACCGGGGCCTTAGGTCGAGGGGCTAAGCTTCAGGGCCTGGGACGGGCGGTACAGGTCTTTCTGCCTTGTTAGAAGTTGTTATGGATGTTCCGCTGTGTGTTGTCAAAGTGTTGGGTGTCCTGATTGCACAGGGCCATAAGTCTGAGATGGTCCGGTGGGTTGTGAGGTTTACGAGGGGGCGCGTGTGTTCAGGTAGAGGTTTACTGCTGTTCTGTAAATAATGCAGGTGGCGGGCGGCGGCCTTGGATGCTACAGAGGGGGTTACAAGTCTTTGAAGCGGCTCCAGTCTGGTTGGGGGAGGTAAAGCAGCGCGGCGCGGCCTCTGCTCTCATGCTTTGGCAGCCTTCGCAGGGTGGGAGGGGGAATGGCCTTGCACGTATTTCACAAAGGTATCTCCCTCGTGTGTTGCCGATTTAGGTAAAAACATCACAAACATTTGAACACTCTATAATACTTATTCAAAGCAATACAAAACATGCATTTAAACTTTGCTGGATGTGTCTCGATTATACCCAGTCTGAGCACCTTATTCATACATTATGTTTTAACAAGTACAGTATTTAGTTATATGCATATATATTTGCAGTAAGAGAGGTAGAATTAGGATTGGTGGAGAACATAGAAAGTAACCCGCCACTGTTCGTGACGGTGGTGGCACATGTGGGGCCTAGACATGCACATATGACATGCGCCTTCTCGTGCATCCTTCACATGGGCCCTCTGTATGGTTACATTCGTCTTCTTGTGTCCTCTAGCAGCATTAGTTCAGTTATGGCGCGAGCCCATGGGGTGTAAGTTTCCCAGTGATACACGTAACAAATAGATTCCTGGTGCGTTCCTTTATTACTAGCACCCAACTGCAATGGTGTGGGCTCGCCATCGCTTATATCATGGAAGCATGCTTTCTTATATTTATATATTTTACAGGCTTTTGTAATATAAGGGATTTTGTGAAAGAAAGCATACTCTGCGAGTGGTCTCAACATTAATATATAAAGACTGTCTGCCATCGGATGACTATTTTTCTGTTCTTTTCATTGCCCAGGCCTGCTGGCCGGGTCATGCTGGGAGCGATGATACACTGCGGGAGGTGAACTGTAACAATGTTAGTGTATTACGCTAGCTCATGTCCGTCTTGTTCGTGGGAACGTGCTCGCAGCGGATCTGCCAGGGTGCTGCGGCAACAGGGATGACTGAAACTCTCCAAGGGTGGGGGCCGCACTGCAGTGCGCTGAGCTCACACCATCTTTACCAGACAAAATGGTTTCTGGGCCTAGCTAAATTTTAATACATGTGGGCAATCAATACGTGCGGGCAATGTCTCCAGTAGGTGAACCCTCCCTCACCTGGGGAGAAAGCGCAGGCGAGGGGGGTCTCCTGGACCAGTCCTCCCCTACACTACCCAACTCAACAAGTCATTTTCCAAATATAAAGTGCTTAGAGATTACTGACCCAGGCTTCAGGGGACATGTGTAGATGATGCTCTGTGCATTTCTAACACAGAGGGGACATGCTTGTTTCATACTATTCGACCTCTCAGTGCCTCTCAAGTTCTTAGTTCTTATTACTGACGAGGTATCAAAGAGGTACCATGCCAACGTTGAAGAGTATGGGGGAGATGTTTGTGTTATGAGGTTGTCCATAAGCATTGGCATTGGCGAAGACTTGAAATGTTCCAATATTTGCCAATTGACAGTGGTAATGCAGTTTTCTGTGGTTCCCCTGAATTATGACCTCAGGTAGCTGACCTAACCGAGCTCTGAATATTGTTATTTGTTGTTTTGTTTTGTCACATATGTTTTTGTTGATTATTCTTTGTGATTTTATGGTTACACATTTTATGTGGAGAAATGAGTTTTATTTATTTCATGCAACATTATTTAATGACAATAGAAGAACGGGATTAACATTGTGATGATTCTTGTCCTGAAATGAATTATGCATTATGCATTATGCAGCTAGAGAACATATATACTTTTGAGAATAACACATATATTTTTGTACACAAGATATTATTATTATTATTATTATTATTATTATTGTTATTGTTGTATTTATTGAGCATGGACCTAGCTTGGAGAAGCAACTGAATGCTTTACAGAGGTGTACAACTATACATATACACAACACAGCTCTTTACATATGTATACAACAGTACAAATGTATAACAGAGCACTTTTCAAATGTAATAAATGAATAGATATACAGCAGGGAGTAGGATACAGAGGGGTACAGAGGAGGTGTACAGCTGTACAGGGTGGCAGGGAGAAAAGAGGCAGACGACATCTAGTGAGCCAGGTGGCGCAGGGGGTGGGCTACGTGATGGTGTTACATGACAACTTGAGTGAACTGTTTTAATTAAGCTATGTATCATTGTTTCAATTATCTAATTCATCTCATGTGACACTACTTACTTGTCAGTACCTTATGAGTGATGCCCCAAGTGTAAATGAGTTAAGGGGCAAACACACCTATTGGTTCTGAATAATGTGGGCAAAGCAGTTCCATCTAAGCCAGGGGCACAACCCCCTCCCTACGTTCCATTCTAGGGCCTCCAAATTGCTTTCATATAACTGGCAGCATCTCCTCATCATTGTGGATTTGTTTTCTGTATAGGTGGAGGCTTACCCCTGCAGAAAGGCTGATGAAATAACGGTAGTGAACATTCTGATGTAAGATTTTATTCTGACCAGGGCACACATATTGTGTATTATATTGTGAAAGTACTATTGTCTCTTCTTAATATACAGCACACTCTGCATTGCCCACATCACCCCCCCCCCGTCTCTCGGGGCAGTAGAAATGAGGAATTTTAAAAAACAAGTTGGCAAAGGTATGTCAGGAGACAGGGACGAATTGGCTGGAGGCCCTTGCATTGGTTTTATTCAACATGAGAAGTACTCCAAATAAGAAGTTGTGGCTTAGTATTTATGAGGTCCTTAATGTATGAATATTGCAATTTCCTGCATCCCTCATAACAGCTGTGTCTAACGACTAACAGCTGTCTGATGATAAGCTTTTGGAGTACGTGAGTTTCCTTCATGACCAGGTCAAGGCTGCCCTTACGCAAGAACCATGCTAACCCGGACCACTAACTACAACCTGGTGGCAGCGTTCTAATAAACTAAAAAGAGCCACCAGCAAAGTCAGCCATGCCCCCCAACCCTCGGTGAAAGGGGCCACTTGTTGTTTTCTTGATCTCTAATTCAGCTTTAAAGGTGCAGGGGCATCTCACATGCGTGCACGTCTCCAACTACAAGTGACCGTAGACCTTGATAAATGAAATATATGTTTGTCACACTGTTTCCTTATGCTAATATGCTGCATCTTGGCTTTTACTATACCCAATATTAAAGGCTCTGAAGTGGCAGGGACATGTAACCTCACTAGCTAATTACTACTTCTGCTACCAAGAGTTGGACATAGTATAAAAAGGCCCATCCTTCATTGTCAGGGATGAAACTGTGGTTGGCATGGAGAATGGCAGTGTGAAGTGGATTTGTGGTTAGGATATATCCCGCAGCCAGTGGAATGCCCTTAATAAGTGGTCCTTTCCCCAAAATTTTGAATGTGGAGTCACAGTTTGAACTAATATGCCTGAAACCTAACGTTAGAAATAGTGCTGAACATGTAGTAGCCAAACCTATGACAATGTCTGAATCATTTGGACAATAACCAAAGCCTTCCCACTTCTCAGACCTCATGCATTATTGTTATGCCATCCTTTTTACTAGCAGGAGAAACTGGATGATCTCCAAGCTGATTTATTGGGACCCCCATGTACCGGTTAGTACGGTGATGACATCATGTTGACAGATTGGTGATAATACTAATGTAACCGCAGACATTGTGATTTGTCACATGCTATGCAGCAAGTACTGGTGCCAGGTTCTTGTGAGATTGATGAGGTAAGTGGAGAATTATGGTGCTACTTTTCTGAGTATACTAGACTCTAACAATGATACTAGAACAAATAAAGTTTTCTCTAATTCTATTAATGCTCACTGCTATTTCTCTGAGGATCTAGACAATAAAACTTTTTCTATGTTACAATGCTTGAAGTCACCTGAGGTCAAGTTTAGTGAATTCATGAAATATACTCGAGTGTACAATCAGACACTGTGGTATGATACCTTTTCAACATTAGATTGAACAGGATATTTGTTTCTGATGTTGAATGCTGTGTTAGCCACTGCTATGTTCACTGTTCCATTGTCTGCCTTTTAGGTTACCACTCATTTTCCTAACTGTGAGAATTGTGGGATATTTTGACCCACTCGACTGTGCTATGTTACATCACTTTACTGCATTGGTGCAAGGAATAGCACAAAATGGCTGCACTGACTCCTGTTCGCACCAAAATATTTAAACATGCGTTTTTGCCACAACCAGAAAATGGCCACACCCCCTGCCACACACATTTCAGGTGGGATGAAAGGGAGTACGCACTGCAGGGACGTGCTAGTGTGCTGTGCAACATTTAACATGGAGTGAAGTGAAAGAGGCAGCATTATTTTGCTGAAAACCCAAAAAGTCCTCTTTAAAATGACACTTTCTCAATCTTAAAAGTGCTGCTTGGCGCTAAATTCATCGGTTTCTCATAAACCACTGTGATTAAAAAGGCCCTGCAATACCCAGGATCATTAATTGTGTCTCAGAGGAACCGGGCCTCATTTGAATGACATTCCTGTCAAATGTATCCTTGAAAAATCCACCAGGGGCTTTGTTTTCATTTTACATGGAAACATGTCTATTTTCTTTGCAACAGTATCAAGAATCAGTTGTCCAGAGAAACACTTAAAATAGATGACTGCTAACTGTATCCATGCTGCAAAACAATTCCAGCACTCAAGACAAGAACTATAACTGCACAAAGTGTATATTTGCTGGAGATAAAAACCAGATTTAAAGAAATAGTAAAATGTGCTTTTTCCTGACTGAAGGGGGAAAATCGCCTATTTAAAAGTACATTGTTGTGTGAAGGCCTGATTTCTTAGAAATGTAAAAGGATTTGTTACTGTTAAAATACACCTATAAACTGTTTTAATTCTATAGGTTTAAAGTTAAGATTTAAAAGGAGAAAATCAAAGCTAAAACCCAGGCTGAGTTGGCAAACTATATTTAAAAAAAAATTGCTCTGCCAGTTGCTAGCCCTGAGAAAGGGTGACACCTCATACACTGCTGGCACAGGAAAGGCTAATTGCTAGCTTGGAGGCTTTGTTATGCTCACCTGGTCTCTGCAGAAGTGTTGGGGCACAGTTGCAGCCCTCCCTGAACTTGAATCACCCCCTTCAGGCCTCTCCTTCGGTAGAAAAGCTGTGAGCGGTGGTACATGGTGATATTGCTCTGGTGAATTATGGAAGATAAGCTCTCCATCCTGCTACTTCTGGCAGGGGCGTGTCGAATGGGATCTAGTTCCTTCACTGATCCCTGATAAGGATTAGTCCAGTCCAGCTGCGACGATGCTTCTCCTTATGATTGGTAGGTCTTTCTTGAGCTCTTGTGATGCTGTTCGTTCTGTTTCATGTCTTTATATGTTGCTCCTATTTATGCCCGCAATAATGTCTCTCTTCTCTTTTCTTCCCTTAGATGGAAATGCGGCCTCAATGCAGCTGTGAGCCGCGAGACGCGGCCGGATGGAAGATGGATGCTACCGCAATGTTTGACAGCAGGTAAATTATGGTTTAAGGAAAAGCACAAAGTATGGCGAAGGGCAACCTTAAACTGACTGTTTTTCCGATATCTAACCTTGACTTCTAGTTTTCCTTGCAGGCACTGCTGTCGACGATGGAGCGTGTCGTGCTGCGGTGCCAAGATGAAGATTTCAGCATTCCGGAAAGTGTAAAGATGAATACTTGGCTCACCGAAGAGATGTACAGGTAAGAACAGCTTCCCCCAGTTGGTAAGTATGCTGGCAGGAAGCAGGATGTCCAGGAAGCAGGATCTTCAAAGGTAAGTCTGACCTCAGGCAACGGTGAGCATTACGCTGCTTACAAGTGCAGAATAACGCAAAGTATCTGTCTTGAGGATCGGGGCAGCTTGTATAGCTGAGATCGTGGGCACGCCCATTAGGGCCGGATTACCAGCCACACCCTGCCACTCCTAGAGAGTGAACACGTGCAAAGGCAATCCATTAGCAGCCACCCCCAAGAATGCACTTGGGGCTGGTTAATGAATGGAATGTTCAAGGTTAATGCATCCTGCTTAATGGATGGAATGTTCAAGGTTAATGCATCTGAAGTGCTATGTCCATAATAAAAGCTTTTTGGTGTTAAATGGATGCTCTTGTTTACTTTTGTTCATTAGCCTGCACCAAAGGCACCAAGGCAGTGTCCACTCAGGTCTCCTGTGCATGCGACCCCTGCATGCCTGTGCCCCTGACTTCATGACCATGGCAGCTTTGAATACTCAGGACAGTGGGACTTCCCCAGTCACATCAGACATTCGTCCTTGCCCCAGGCTGAGACAATAGCAGGCAAGGACTCTCACCAGTCAAGTGTGAGGGGCAGGAAACTTCACTTAAGAGAGAGGCCACTCATCCTGCTTCAAAGGAATTGACATTTGCTTGCAGTTGGGGAAAAGAAAAAAAACTGATAAGTGACAATAGACATTTTGGTTTTAAAAAGCCTATTTGTAACTGAACTTTAAAGACATTTAACTTTGCAGCAAAAATGAGGAAAAATATGAAAAGTTGTAGTTTTAAATCTAATTTTATGCTCTGTATTTGAAAACTTGGTAGAACTCCTTACTGTACAAGGAACAGAAGTTGTAAAGAATGACAGATTGTGGGGAAAGTATTGATATTGCGCACATAACATTTTGTACACACATCCCAGGGGTAAACATGCATCTGTGTCCCAAGTAGGGAAATTTTAGGCCAAATCTTTCATGGTTAAAATTCCCAAAATATAGAAGAAAGGCAAAACCAGGTCCCACAGACTTTGGGTTTGGATTGAAGTATGACCCACACAATATGTAACCTGTGTATCTGATTTTCTCAGAGGTTATAACTGTCTAAATATGTATTTATGGGAAAATTAGATTTTGGTTCCAGTAGCTTGGGGAGGTTTCTAGTCACTGTAAAAATCATCCCATAAACATGACATACTTTTTTGTGATCCAATCAGCGAAGAGCAAGGCAGAAACTATGCTTTTGCCCAATTCTAGCATTTTGGGTGTGGGTAGTAAGCCTGCCCTGCCATATACTTTAGTGATGTCATTTGGCATGATAAATAAGGGAACCTGACAACACACAAGGAGACATTGATTCCTGATTTTTTTCTTGATCTCTTGCGTGGCTTCCTGTTCCTGATTTCTTCATCGTACTTGATCCTGATTCCAGATTTCATTGCAAAGCCAAGGCCTATGCATTGCTGATCCTTTTCAGCTAAGCCTCAGATTCTAAAAATCCCCCAAACCCAAGGGAAGCACCCTGATCCAACCTGGCTTGCCACTACTAGATGCATGCCTGCAAACTCACCATCTCACTGATCTCCAGTCTCCAGTAACCAGAAGGGCCAGTCCAGTGCAGTCCGGTGACTAGAACGGCCCAGATGATCCTATTCCGCCCGATTTGCCCAGCTGTCCTTAGTTAGACCCGATCCGTGTGATGACCAAAACCCTTGAAGGTCCAAAATCCTAAATTAAACTGGACTGTAAGTATTAATAGGAATCATAGAAAACCATAGTATACCTTTCCTCATCCCAATATCTAAACGGTATCGGGTAATAAAATTGCGATAAAAATGTCACCGGTAAAAATAATCTTGGCAAAAACTCTGTGGTTTGAACTGGTAATGGTGTACCTCGTTATACCATTTAAGGGGAGTAGGGGTTGCGGGGCTGACCCCCACTCCCTTTTAATGGTATAATGGGTCCAGAGGTTGCGGGTGTGTCCCCCGCATCCTTTACATGTTTGTGGCACAAAAAACAACAGCATTTTTGCCACAATCCTTTGTATTCACAACCATTTTTGCCGTGATTTTAAGACATGTAACCCTGTAAACCATCCTATCCTTAACTTAATCACTTGTAACATTGTCAGAATCCTTATTGCAATCCTATCTTTGATTTATCTTGCTAAGCACCATTTCTTTAGTCATTTTTATCTTGTGTAAATCTTACATTACCAATCCTACTTTGAGTGATCCGACTGGTTCGCTGGGGCAGACACTGGGGATCTGGTGCTGAAGTCATGAATTAACTCTCAAGCTTACTGTGTCCCTCTTGGTATTCTGGCCAGAATGCTCTAGCATTAAAATTATAGTAAATATTTTCTTGACCAAACTGAGTTTCCTTTCTGTTTTCATTGCCCGATTTTTCCGAAAACGCCTCTCGTTCAACCTTGCTCATCTTCATCAGTTTAATAGCTAGAGACTTCAATTCAACTCTGAATTATACCTAAGACCTATAGCTACATCCCGGAACTCCAAATTAGTGTATTTGACCAATTTTTCTTAAAAACCGTTTGGTTAATTTTAGGCGGGAACCCGCGTTTTTGCAAAGTTTTACACGTGTGATTTCTATTCTAAATTATTTTCAACCTTTCATTCAGATTCAAAGTGTTTACTTTTGCTCAAACTATAGCTCATGATTGTTGGTATCTTTCCAATGTTGCTCCCATAGAGATTTGTACTGATTTAGGGAATTTTGCACACATTCATTGTTGTACCCTGCCATTTCCAAATGTCATTTTAAAGTGTAAGAGTTCAAATCCGTTTTTCTCTCTTGTTTGGGGAGGGAGGGTTAGATTTGAATTCTATTTTCTATTCCTTATTCCTGATTACCTGCTGCTTCCTTATATCTAGTTAGAATTGTTTATTTGTGGGTTGAGGAATACTGCAGGGGGAGATCCTAACTTAAGTGCTATCTTTACAACCAAGCCAAAAGTGTTCTTTTCTCTGGTGTTTTATATTTGTGTTGCTAAAGTGTGAATTTAAGTGCATTACATACCTTCCTATCTGTTATTGTCATCACATTGGTTTTTGCTGACCCTATTAAAAGTATATGTTTGATTTGAATTTTAAATAAATAAATAAATATTACCTTTACCAACCAGCCTGGTCCATTCTGACCTGGGGTATTTGAGAAGGGGTGTGATATGAGTGGTATATCACTCAAAATATTTAACCTATAGACATAATAAAATACGCATTTCAGCTGTGCGCGGCATACTAGGCTGATACCAGGGTGTATCGCCCAATTGAAATACTTAACAGATGTGGGGGCTCGTGTCGTGATGTTGAGTTTGAGTTACCACTCGTGACAGTCTAGCACAGCGGACTAACCTGCAGGGTAGAGACACTTTACTTGGTTGGTGTACTGTGCCACACTGTACAAGCGCCTCCCAAAACAAATACCAGGCCGGTCTGTAAAAGTAAAAGTAAATCAGCCCAGAAATAAATAGTAAAGAAATTGATATTTCCAAAATGGCTGTTCCTGTAGAAATCAGTATGGCTAGGGAGCACCCCCTGCACAAACATTTTGTCTGGGTTGAGTGGCCAGAACAGAATGAACATGTCTGGCTGCAGGAAATCACAGAACAGGTCACTGCCATGAACCTGGATACATGGCAGGACAAGGGCCCATTACATAAAAGTCTTAGTGAATTGTACATGGCCCCAAAAAGTTAAAGAGGAGCAAAACAAAATTGCCAGAATTGTGGCTTACCTATACCTCCACATAGGAGTGATGTGGGAAAAGCACGCTGAAAACATAATTCTGGCACAGAATCAAATTGAAGCACTAGAGAGAATCCAGAATGATCTAGACTCTGCTGAACAAAGGCTACTGAAGCGCCCAGAATTAGAGGCAGAATCTAGAGATTATGTCACAATGTTAAATGAAGATCTGGCTCTCCTAAAGAAAGAGAATGCAGAGCAAGACACCCAATTACAGGCACTAAAAGAGGATTGTCAGGAAAGGGTTGACTCTCTGCAAGAGAGTCACCAGAAGTTAAATCAACAGATAAAATATAATAGGGTCTGCGCAGAACAGATAGTTACCCTACAAAACCAAATGGAAACCTTGGAAGAGGAAAATAATAAATTAATTATGAGACACCTACACTCTCAAACAGAATTTGATGAGGAGTGCCAGAAATCCAGTGCCATCAAAAAACAAAAGGATGACCTGGCTGAACAGAGGGGCATCCTAAATTAGGAGAGAGATGCCTTAGGCCAGGAAGTGAGCCAATTAAAAACCGAGCTATAGGGAAGAAAGCTGGCCCTCCAGGAGCTCAATGAATTAAAGACAAAGTATGGGAAGCTACTAAAGCACACCAGACGGGCGGAGGATGGTCTGGAAGGGAACACTTAGACCAAAGATGCTAAAACTCAGGAGATGAGTCTCCTGCTGCAGAAATTGGCCCAGTATTCCCAGGCCATGCAGGAAGTGCAGAGAGACAATGAGGCTCTCTGTGAAAAGAATGGTGGGCTCCACCAACAAGTTGCAATGCAAGAGCGAATCATTGAGACCAGTAAGTCCTTGATAGATTAACAAAAGGCTCAGATTTTTGCTCATCACCAGGAAATAGGGGCGGAAAAAGAAAGGGTAGAGAGGGACAGAGCAACTCCTGATCATCACATAAGGACCCCTGTACTCAGGGTCACAAACCCCTTCAATACCATGAACTCTGCCAGCTTCATGTCTACTGGCTCATATGAGCGTGGGGCATGGGGATGATAGAATTCAATAGAGTTGGGAAGATGGGACTGACAGATCAGCGCCCCCAAAATTGATGGACGGTTGTCCCTGTACAGATCCCCAAATCTTAGGGCTAATATCTCTGATCAGGAAGACTCCTATGAGGGGAGAGACAGGGAACTGGATCCACAAAACTACTGCCTTCCAAAAGATCAGTTTGTAAGATTTGGTGTGGAACTCCAGGAAATAAAGCCCAAAAAGAGTATCCTGAAGACCTCTACTCAGATTAGGGCAGTGGGGGAGGTACTCTGCCCATCCTGGGAGCAGGGGAGAGTCAGAAGACTTTTCTGAGCACAACAGGAATAGGGAAACTAGGCCCCAACATTCTACAAGCCCTTCTCAAGCTCGCAGAATCAGGGAGTGCCTAGAGGATCAAGAAGCCACCTCAAGTAGCAGTGTCTCTGAGTCTGAGGACAAGTGGACTCGGGTGACTAAAACCAAAAAGGCAAACAAAATTAAGAGAGTTATGCAAAAAGATACCCTTAAGTAGATCAAGGCCATTAGGAATGTTATAACTCCATATCATAAAAATGCTAATTATTCTATCTGGGAACACCTAGAATTATATGAACCGATGATGGACACTTTTCATCTGAAGGACAGCCAGAATTGCATACAGTTTGTGAAATGGACATTCTCTCCTGAATACTCCGGTTTCTTGGCGGGACTGGAGGATTAGAACCACTCAAGATGGTCCACCTACAGGGCAGCCATCTTAAAACATTTCTCTGCCCATAGAATCCCCCAAGAGTCCCGCAAGGTGGCCTACAATTTGCAGTGCAGCAAGATCAGGCCCCAAAAGAATTTGTGCAGGAGCTGAAACGTGTCTTTTAGCAAACCACCAGGAGGGTGTGCACAGATAGTCGGGAGTTCATCATCACCTTCTTCCATGCACTCCCCAAATAAATAATGACCCAGCTGGTGAGGGACTTTCATGAGAAAAGATCACAGGACTGGGTCATAGAACAGGCGACCCGTATTTATGAGGTACAAAAACCTGTAGATAGCAAAAACACAAACAAAACCCCCCAAACCAGCCAACACCCCTGCTGCTGCTAAGGTGGCGGAGCCAAAGAACCAGAAGGCCCTCGGGCCAATCCCAAACATGTGGTAGTCAGGGAGGTAATCCCACAAATGGGACCCCTAAGTCCCCTGATTACATTAGCCCCAGATAGATGGGTAACAAACCCATCCTGGGGTATGTGTGGACACCCCCAGGCCAAGGGGGAGATCCAACCAGGTAGGTACCACCCCAGGAAACTTCCCTCCTAACTTTCCCCAGGAGGGCAGTAATCCCCCAAATGCCAGGTTGGGTTTCTTTCCCCAGTACCCTCAAAACTTTAACCTACAGAACAACCCTCCTTTCTTTCCCCACTTTCGAGAGCCCAGACAGCTCAATCCGGGAGAGGGGAGGCCAAGGGTGGAGGGTTACCCAAATTTTACAAACCCAACGTACTATGGGAGAAGGGATAGTTACCCTTCCCGTGATTCGCCTAGGATGGACCAGAGACCCCGTAACAGCCGGATTGGGTGTCTCAACTGGAGCGCCGGGTCCAGATCCTGTCTCAGGATCTGGGTCGTATGTTGAGGACTCAGCAGAACCCTCAGATGAACATGGCGGCTCAGAACCCCCCAAACCAAGGGTCTGGTACTCCAGAACAATGACTGGGAGAGAACCCAGACAACTTACCAGTTCCAGAGGAGGAGGCATGGGGGGAATGAAGGTGTAAAGCCTTAGAGGAAGCTTCCTTCCCCACTCATGAAAAGCCCATGGAAACCCAGGAACTGGAACCAAAATCTCCTGCCCCCAAAAGTCTGCAACCCAAGGAACAGAGGGCGGGTGGGAGAAATAAAGAACCCAGAAAGGCCCATTCGGTGGAGGAGGTTAGTGTCCTCTAATTTGAAGGAGAGGGATCCTTAGAGGATTCTGGGAAAAACATCTTCTCCTTTAGGGACGGGGGAACTCCTCCCAAAGAAAAATGGTTCCCAAGAGATCCTAATGAAGACTGGGTGAATGTGGAGACTGAGTTAGAATCGCCCATCATTGAACCCCAGAATGATAATCAAGAAAACCACACTGCTCAAAGCCATTCTGGTGACTGTCTCAAAAAAGCAGAGACTGCCCAGAATCCAAAAAGGAGGAGCCCGAGTCTCCTCGAATCCCTGAGTGCGAAAGTTTCTTTTCAGATTTCCAAACTACCCCACTCCATTCTGGGGACAGCCTCCTAGAATGGGAGGGGCAGCCCAGAACCAGCACAAGAGAAACCCCAAACCTCACCAACCTATTCTGGTGACAGCCTCCAAAAAGAGGGGGCAGCCCAGAATCAGAACCAGGGGAGCCCAAAACACCCCCAATATCCAACTGTCATATTTTTCTTGCAGATCCCCAATTTCCCACACAGAATCATGCCCAAACTACCCCTGTGTCGGTATCAAGAATCAAGAAATTTACCAACCAACTGGCCCAAAATGCACATTATCTTTTCCCCCTTGAGGAGAAAGAGGGAAGATTTTATGGCCTGGTCCAAATACAAGGGCAGTGTTCAGTGCCAGCACTGGTGGACACTGGATCCCAAGCAACTCTTCTGTCAAAGAGGGCCTTTGATAAGCTGAATTCAGGAAGGGGGGGGAGAGATACCAGATCCCTCTCACCCCTCTTCCTGGACAACTTCAGAACTGCAATGGGGATTAAATTCCTGTTGAGGGGACTGCGGATCTGGAAATTAAAATTGGGCGACACAAGATGAAGCATTGGGTCATAGTCGTGGCACTGGAGGGAACCCCCTATCTATTAGGGAATTACATCCTCCCTAGGTTGTCTCCCCTAATAGGCTGTGTGAATAAGGAACTCAGGACCCAGACTAACAGGCCAATCAAATAAAAACAGAGTGACAACCATGTTAGTCTAAATGGGATATGACACATGGTTGAACAAAAACCAGATCAAATTAAGTTTCATCTTCAAAATAATAAAACACCCGACGTTACCATAATTGGTGTGGGACAACAAACTGGTGATGGGAACTCCTCTCTATTTCTGAAAATCAACCTTTCTTCCAGTTTCAGATGGCATTCCACACTGGAAGGAAATACTCTGAAATTTTATATCAATTCACAATGTGAAAATCCCAATTCTATAGCCAAAATTGATAACCAACCAGAACAATGTCTAGCTGGTGTTCAGAAGAATGGCGAACAGCTCTTCTTTCCAATTCAGTTAAATGACGGGAAGGAGTCTGTCCTAGCCCGGGTGGACTTGAATAGCGAAGAAAGCTTCATTAGCAATGTATTATTCAACAAACTCCCAAATGACCAGACCCTATCTGCTGTATAGTCAGTGTATCAATGGGTATGGGGCTTGGAAAACCCCCGTTCCAAACATCTTCTGCTTAGCAGTTGTATGATCAAAATTTCTAGAGGTGATAAAAGCATAGAACACAATTGTTGTGTTCCGTTCGCCTTTTACATGGGCAGTCACATCCTCAACCGACTTGAGATTGATTTGGATCCCAGTTATTTCCAAGCATGGTCCCAATTGGAGAGTACATCTCAGGGTCCTGGCAAGCCTAAAGAAAGCCTTCCGGTCAGCCCCAGTGCTACGGTAGGAAATTGAAGTTCAGAAATGGAGGAGAGGTCACCATCCCAGGCCTCGCCTACAGAATATGCATCCCCAAAGGTGACTTGACAGAGAAGAAGTGGGTCCACATCAATCAGCTAAAGAGTTGCCACCCCAGGCACACTTTGCAGCAAATAGAGGAGTCCATAGAAAACCCAGTGGGGTATACATCTGAAGTCTAGGAATATTTCAAATGGTCACTGAAAGCATGTTTATCCCACTGCTGTCACCCCGATTGGAGGACAGTTAGTGGGAAAATTGTCATAGCCAGTTTGTGTTCTATTTTATAGATTTGCACTGATTGTACCATCCTTACCAAGGAGGACCACCTCAGCGACCCGGAAGGAGAAACCCAGGGAAATCTGGAGTGTCACTCCACACCAGAAAAGAAAACCTGAGAGAGGGCTGTGGGTATCGCTCTACATTCCAACCAGAGCCAGCGAGGAGAGCGTGCCACATCATTCACTGATGGAAGAAGGACTCATACCCGACTGAATCTGCTTTTTCCAGAAAAGAAAGAAATTCCACATGCCCGACTCCCTCACGACTGGAAGACCAGACGAAGTCAGGGGGGAGTCTGTGGGATATTTTGGCCCACTCAGCTATGCTGTGTTACATCACTTTACTGCATTGGTGCAAGAAACAGCACAAAATGACCACGCTGACTCCTGTGCACGCCAAGATCTTTGCACAGCGTTTTTGTCACAACCAGAAAATGGCAGCACCCCCTGCCGCACACATTTCATGTGGGGTGAAACAGAGTACTCACTGCAGGTATGTGCCAGTGTGCTCTGCAACATTTAACATCATGGAGTGAAAGAGACAGCATTATTTTGCTGAAACCCCAAAAATACCTCTTTAAAATGACACTTTCTCAATCTTAAAAGTGATGCTTGGTGCTAAATTTATCAGTTTCTCATAAACCACTGTGATTAAAAAGGCCCAGCAATGCCTAGGATCATTCATTGTGTCTCAGAGGAACCGGGCCTCATTTGAATGACAGCTCCTGTCAAATGTATCCTTGAAAAATCAACCAGGGGCTTTGTTTTCATTTTACATGGAAAACACATCTATTTTCTTTGCAACAGTATCAAGAATCAGTTGTCCAGAGAAAGACTCAAAATAGATGCCTGTTAACTGTATCCATGCTGCAAAACAATTCCAGCACTCAAGACAAGAAATATAACTGCACAAAATGTATATTTGCTGGAGATGAAAACCAAATTTAAAGAATGGTAAAATGTGCTTTTTCCTGACTGAAGGAGGAAAATCGCCTATTTAAAAGTACATTGTTGTGTAAAGGCCCGATTACTTAGAAATGTAAAAGGATTTGTTACTGTTAAAAATACACATATAAACTGTTTTAATTCTATAGGTTTAAAGTTAAGATTTAAAAGGAGAAAATCAAAGCTAACACGTAGGCTGAGTTGGCAACTATATAAAAAAAGGCTTGCTCTGCCAGTTGCTAGCCCGAGAAAGGGTGACACCTCATAAACTGCTGGCACAGGAAAAGCTAATTGCTAGCTTGGAGGCTTTGAATTCCCAGGACAATGGGACTTCCCCAGTTGCATCAGACATTCGTCTTTGCTCCAGGCTAAGATAATAGCAGGCTAAGACTCTCATCTGTCAAGTGTGAGGGGCAGGAAACTTCCCTCAAGAGAGAGACCCCTCATCCTGCTTCAAAGGAATTGACATTTGCTTGCAGTTGGGGAAAAGAACAAAAAATGATAAGTGACAATAGACTTCAATTTGGATTTAAAAAGCCTATTTGTAACTGAACTTTAAAGACATTTAACTTGGCAGCAACAATATGAAAAGTTGTAGTTTTAAATCAGATTTTATGATCTGTATTTGAAAACCTGGTAGAACTCCTTACTGCACAACGAACAGAAGTTGTAAAGAATGACAGATTGTGGTGAAAGTATATATATAGTGCACATAACATTTTGTACACACATCCAGGAGTAAACGTGCATCTCTGTACCAAGTTGGGAAATTTTAGGACAAATCTTTCATGGGTAAAATTGCCAAAATGCAGCAGAAAGGCAAAACCAGGTTCCACAGACTTGGGGTTTGGACTGAAGTATGACACACAAAATATGTAAACTGTGTATCTGATTTTCTCAGATGTTTTAACTGTCTAAATATGTATTTATGGGAAAATGAGATTTTGGTTCCAGTGGCTAGGAGAGGTTTCTAGTCATCGTAAAAATCATTCCATCATCATTATTATTATTATTATTATTATTATTATTATTATTATTATTATTATTTATTATTATGCCATCCTTTTCTGTGAATCACTCAGCGAAGATCAAGGCGGAAACTATTTTCTTTCCCAATTCTAGCATTTTGGGTGTGGGTAGTAAGCCTGCCCCTGCCATATACTTTAGTGATGTCATTTGACATGATAAATAAGGGAACCTGACAACACACAAGGAGACAATGATTCCTGATTCTCTTCCTGATTTTCTGCGTAACGTCCTGTTCCTTATTTCTGCATCCTACTTGATCCTGATTCCAGATTTCATTGCAAAGCCAAGGCCTAGGCATTGCTGAACCCTTTTCAGCTAAGCCTCAGATTCTTAAAATCCCAAAAACCTAAGGGAAGCATCCTGATCCAACCTGGCTTGCTACTACTAGATACATGCCTGCAAATTCGCCGTCCCACTGATCTCCAGTCTCCAGTAACCAGAAGGGCCAGTCCAGTGCGGTCCAGTGCAGTCCAGTGCAGTCCGGTGACCAGAACGGCCCAGATGATCCTATTCCGCCCGATTTGGCCAGCTGTCCTTGGTTAGACCTGATCCGTGTGATGACCAGAACCCTTAACAGTCCAAAATCCTAAATTATAGTGGACTGTAAGTATTAATAGGAATCATAGAAAACCATAACATACCGTGCCTTGCCTCATCCCAATCTCTAAACCATCCTATCCTTAACTTAGGGCCTCATTACACGGATGGCGGAGAACCATGGCGCTGTTAGCGCCATGGTTCATGCCGGTAAAATACCGGCAACGCCTTGGCGGAAAGGGGAATTACCGCCCCATTCCAAAGTTGGCGGGGCGGTAATTCCCCCTTCCACCATTGCCCTTCCCCATTACCATTTTTGCCCCATAGGGCATAAAGGGAATGGGGAAGGCGCTAATTACGGTACCGCAAATTGCGGTACCGTAATAAGCTCCCTGGGTCCCTTTGCGGGTTGGTTTTTAACGCCTGCAAAAAGCAGGCGTTAAATCCCCCAACCCGCAAAGGGACCTCGTAGTACGGCGGCAAGGATTTACCGGTACCAGTATTTTACCGGTACCGGTAAATCCTTACCGCCATCCGTGTAATGAGGCCCTTAATCACTTATAACTTTGTCAGACTCCTTATTGCAATCCTATATTTGATTTATCTTGCGAAGCGCCATTTCTTTAGTCATTTTTATCTTTTGTAAATCTTAAATTATCAATCCTACTTTGAGTGATCCAACTGGTTCCGCCGGGGCGGACACTGGTGAACTGGAGTTGAAATCATGAATCAACTCTGTAACTTACTGTGTCCATCCTTGGTATTCTGGCCGGAATGCTCTAGCATAGAGTAACATTATAGTAAATATTTTCTTGTACAAACTGAGTTTCCTTTCTGTTTTCATTGCCTGATGTTTCCAAAAAGGCCTCTCATTCAACCTTGCATATCTTCATCAGTTTAATAGCAACTCTGAATTATACCTAAGACCTATAGCTACATCCTGTCCCAAATCAGTGTATTTCACTCGTTTTTGGTTAATTGTAGGTGGGAATTTGCGTTTTTGCAAAGTTTTACACGTGTGATTTCTATTCTAAATTATTTTCAACCTTCCATTCAAATTCAAAGTGTTTACCTTTGCTCAAACTATAGCTCATGATTGTTAGTATCTCTCCAATGTTGCTCCCATGAGATTTGTACTGATTTAGGGATTTTTGCACACATCCATTGTTTTACCCTGCCATTTCCAAATGTCATTTTAAAGTGTAAGATTTCAAATCTGTTTTTCTTGCTTGTTTGGGGAGGGAGGGATAGATTTGAATTCTATTTTCTTTTCCTTATTCCTGATTACCTGCTGCTTCCTTATATCTTGTTAAAATTGTTTATTTGTGGGTTGAGGAATATTGCAGGGGGAAATCCTAACTTAAGTGCTATCTTTCCAACCAAGCCAAAAGTGTTCTTTTCTCTGGTGTTTTATATTTGTGTTGCTGTAGTGTGAATTTAAGTGCATACATTACATACCTTCCTATCTGTTCTTGTCACCACATTGGTGATTGCTGCTCCCTATTAAAACTATATGTTTGATTTGAATTTTAAATAAATAAATAAATATTACCTTTACCAACCAGCCTCATTCCTGATCCATTGTGACCTGGGATATTTGAGAAGGGGTGTGATATGAGTGGTATATCACTCAAAATATTGAACCAATAGACATAATGAAATAAGCTTTTCAGCTGTGCACTGCATACTAGGCAGAGACCAGGGTGTATTGCCTGATTGTAATACTTAACAGAATTAGGATGCATCAGCAGAAATAGGAGCTGTTCAGAGTATTAGAGAAAATGGAAGTAGTGAACAAGATATGGAATGATGCGAATACTACACTTAAAGCTTGGGGTAGATATAAAGAAACAAATTGGATTGTCAGGTGGATCGTCTCGAAGAAGCCACCCGGCTTATGTCTGGGGCAGAGCTCACAAGTAGTAAAGCACACAGCGGGGAACTTCATGTTATCAGCACCTCTGCCAAATAACCCGAGGTGTACTGCAAAAGCTGATAACCAGTGTCCTAATAGCTGAAAAGAACTTGCAGTGGGATATGGCATGTGAAGAAGTGCAACACTACCTGAATTGCCAATTGCTAACTATTCAGGATAATGTGCGACAAAGTAGCTGGCCTATCTGAAACACTTGGTGCATACCAAAGTGCTTATGGCCATGGATAAACATCTGGAGATACAGTGGATGGTTCTGTGAAGCAAATGACTGCTCATTCACTGCACAGGGCCCAATCCAAGGTCTGTAGGCCACAGACAGCTGAATACTGCCTCTTCCATGGGACGGATTCAAGTGGATGACACACCGCAAAGTGTGGGAAGTGAAGCCACCTGACAATGCTGCCTGATATTTCATGTCTGCCTGGGAAATAGCCCCTTATTTGTAGTTTGGGACTGGTTCCAATTGAAAATTGTGGCCTTTTCAGCCACCCCAATTGCAATGTTTAAATGACTGCAGTGTGTGCTCCAGGGAAGAGGTGGAGAGTGGAAAACTGTCCCTGGTAAATTCCTTGCAAGTGCCCAAATAGATGGCTCTCACGCATGCCTGTCATTTAGCTGCCCAACAGTCAGTTAATATTCAAGCCAAATGACAGAATGCATTTGGTATAGCCGATGACATTGACCAACTGTGGAAAGAATTACCAATATGTGAAGGTCTTATTGGATGCTATGATGTTACCCAAGAAGATGGCAATTGTTAAGTGTGCTGTCCTTCAGTCCCTGAATCACCCGATTAGCTGTGGTAATGATTTTGCAGACCATACAGCCAAACTGACTGCCACACTAGACACTGCAGATGCCTATGTGTTGCCAGTTAAAGCCAATCCACAACCTTCTCCATATTGAACATCAGAAGAATTGGTTTTAATTGTGGTGAATACCCCCTCCATCAAGAAACACAACTGTATACAAAAAGAATTTCAGCTACACAAACACTAGCTGTGGAGAGATGGCCAGGGCTTCTTAGTGGCTCCCAAGATATTAGTTGCTCATCTTGTTTGATAGTACCATGGAGAAGCTCATATGGGGCAGGATGCAATGGTGTTGTTGATATTGCTGAACCGTTCTTAGTTCCCCTCCACCCCACGATTTCACTGATATGACTCATGAAACTGTCAGAGATGTATCACCTGTATGCTGAATAATATGGCAACGCAATTCCATCCAAGCCGGAGGCACATCGCCCTCCTTACAATTTGTAATGCTCCAAATTGCTTTCATGCAAATGGCAATCTCTTCCTGTCTCTGTGGATGTGTTTTCTGAATGGGTGAAAAAATGCCCATGCAGAATCAAACGCAATAATGGTAGTGAAAAGTTTGACAATAGAATGTATTCGATCAGGACACATAATTTGTGAAAATATTGTGAAAGTACTACTGTCAAATCTTAATATACAGCACAATTTCCATTGCCCACCTCCCCCTCAGTCTGTGGGGGCAGTAGAGAATAGGAATGGAGTTTTAAAAAACAAGTTGGGAAAGGTATGTCAGGAGACAGCGTTGGAGTGTCCAGAGGCCCTCCCATTGATGTTATTCATACTTATGAGGTTTCTATGGATCACTGATGTGATTGCCTGTATCCCCCTTAATGGCTGTGTCGAGCAACTTATATCTGTCTGATTATAAGCTATTGGAGCAAGTGAAGATTTTCATTTCTTCTGTCAGTTTCATTCACAACCAGGTCAAGGATGCCCTTGCACGAGCAGTAGTCTGATGGACAAAATTACAGAAAACATGAAAATGTGGCATTATGAGAATTGAACAATCATTTAGAAGTGCATGTTAGAAGTGTTACTATCAAATGCAAGCCTCGAATGGCGAAAGGCACTTCTGTGCAAGAGAACATCATTGTTATTAATGAAACATGCAATGGATACCAGGAGAATGTATCTCAGGCTTGCGCTGCTGAAAGACAATAGGAATTTATACAAAAGACGGTACAGGGGATGTAAGCGCTAGAGACGGAAGCGGCGAGGCTCATGGCAAAGACACATGAAAAAGTGAGTGTAACAAGGAGAAAAGGGCTGAATGCAGTGTCAGAGAAGGAGGAGGGATTTGGGCTTTTAAAATCATTTTGGAACTTGATTTTGATTGGGGTCGTTTTGGAGCTTTTCCTTCGGGAATGAGGCTATCTAGCTATCATTGAAATGGGGGCCTGAGGCCTTTCCTACTACGAGATGGTTTGTCAATCCCTAGTCTGCCTGGAAGTGTTTTGAACATTTAAATCCAATGCTGGGAGCGGGAAAGAAAATCCTGAATGTTTTCCTTGGTGGTGGATTTGTTGATTCAGTGTGGAAAAAGGAAAGATAAAAAATCCAGTCGCACTGTGAATGGTAACTTATATTGCAAGGATAGAATTAGCCACGTTTATAATGGATTGTCCAAGAATGTCGTTTTAACTTAAAGTAGCACTTTCATTAGCTTACTCCTACCGGTTGCTCATGAATCTGATGTCTTAAATTCAATTGCAATAAAGCATTTCCTTTTAATGAAAAGGCAGGCAAAGTGTGAATCAGTATTCTTGTCAGGCGTGTCTTTGATTGCTAATGGTGCAATAAGAGAACGTTAACTTGAAACAAGCCTGTGTAATTTTTCATGTTGTGGCTCATTCAGGCTGTGTTATTCTGAATGAGATAAGAGTGCATCTTCCCCATGTTGTTGAACAAATGCTCTATTTTTGCAATGCAGATCACGGTCTGATGAAAATAAAATGTTTGGTGCTGTGTAACCTCACGTGTTTGTGAAATGATTAATGTCTCAACATTCCTTGCAATACTGTTGAAAAGAAACGAGAGGGCAACCATTACTTTTTATTAATCATTTACTGTGTGGTACATGTATTATTGAATATTTGGTTGACACTGGCAAGAATGTTGCTGCTGAAAATTATGTTCACCTTATAGAACGTGTGAGAGTTTGTTTACTTTGATATTGATATTGATATTTTATTTCTATCGCGCTCATACACAAGTGTTTCCGAGCGCTATAAGTCAAGGGAGGGGAACAGGGGAGAACAAAACAACAATCTTACTAGGCCCAGTGACATTGAGAACGCCCAAGTACTGGGAAAGGGGGAGGGGAAAAGTGCATGGAAGTGGGGAGAAGTGGAAAGTGCGAAGCAAAGAGTAACTGATAAATAATAAATAAATAAATACATAATAAAGGCAACAAACAGTGGTAGTGCAGCCAGCAATTGGCAAGTGCTAGGTTTGAGGCAGCAGACAGGGTAGGTCTGATAAGTGCAGGAAGAAAAAGGGTGGGCTGTATGGTTACAGATACAGACCCCAGTGCAAGGGGTGGCCCAGAGGCAGTGCGGGCAGGTGGCAGGGTGAGCAGGTACCTGGGCCAGGAGGACAGGAGATGGCCAGGTGCACGGTGCCAAGAGAGAACAGATCAGCTGGGGAGAGGGGGAGAGAAGGCATAAGAAAAGAGGAAGGTCTTGAGGTGTTTAGGGTGGCAGGCAGGCTTTTCCAGAGGGAGGCCCCAGCCGAAGACAGAGATCTACCCCCAGCAAGTTTCTTTGAAAAACGACTGACCCTGAGGGAGTTAGAGGTAGAGGAGCCAAGAGCTCGAGAGAGGAGGTATTTGCAGAGGGATAGCTGAAGGTATTTTGGACCCATGCCCTAGAAAGCCTTGTGGACAATGCAGAGGGATTTGAATTTAATTCTTTCATCCACTGGGAGCCAATTGAGGGATTTCAGAGCTGGAGAGATACAATCCCGGGCTTGAGGCCAAGGACAAGTCTTGCAGTCCTGTTCTGGATTAGTTGCAGAGGGCGGAGAGTAGAGGCAGGTAGATTTAGGAAGAGGCTGTTACAATAGTTAAAGATAGCTCACCTAGAGATAACCAGAGCTTTGGAGACCATGAGCTTCTGGGGGAAGGAGAGGAAAGGCGGAGTACCTCTGAGGAGGTGCAGTAGGAAGTTTGACTTTTTAGAGACATCAGAGATGTGGGCGGAGAAGAAAAGTGTGGAATCAAAGATGCCCCCGAGGTTCTTAGCTTCACAGGTGGGGGTAGGAGGAGGGCCAAGGGAGGCCGGCCAGAGAGTGAGGGGAAAGGATGGTGAAGATGTGCCGATGAGGAGGATCTTGCCTTGCTGGCATTCAGACAAAGATCATTGGCGGCACACCAATCTTGAATGGCAGTTAGGCAATCAGAGATGAGAGAGGGAGAGGAGGTGGCCGAAAGAAGACTTGAAAATGAGTTGTGTCATCAGCGTAGCACTGGAAAGTTGAGCAGAAAATGGCAATGCAGTGGGTGAGAGTTGCCTGGTATTGGTTGAAAAGCCAGGATGAGTGGTTAGACCCCTGGGGAACACCACAGGTAGAGAAGAAGATAGATGATAGGAAGGACCCAAGTTAAACCTGGCATGGTCGATCAGAGAGGAAAGAGGCCAGCCAGGACAGAGCCTGATCAGTGATACCCAGGTTATCACGGAGACGGTTGAGCAGGATGGTATGGTTGATCGTGTCGAAGGAAGAAGAGAGATAGAAGAGGATGAGGACAGAGGGAATGTTAGAGTCAAGGTTGGAGATCAGATCTTCTCAGATGTTCAAGAGAGCAGTTTCCGTGCTTCTGACAGCTCTGAAGCCAGACTGGTTGTCATGGAGACAGCCAACAGAATTGGAATGAAGGTTAAGTTGAGAGATGGACAACTTTTCCAGGAGTTTCACCACAAAGGGGGTAATGGAAATTGGGCGATAGTTAGCTGGACAAGAAGGATCAACTGTGGGTTTCTTGAGAAGAGGATGCACAAGGGAGTGCTTCAGAGGGGAGGGGAAGGATCCTGAGGCAATGGAGTGGTTACAAAAATCAGCAAGGACCGGAGATAGGGTGTCAATGTGGTCCTTGATGGTTTTAGAGGAACAGCGATGAACCTGTTTTGAGGAGGCGTCCATAGCCTTGTCAAAACATGCCATGTTTTACATTTACATGATTGAATAATGTAGTGTAAGGGTGCATGGTGATTGGCAAAGACTTTTATTCAAGTAGAAAAAAAGAAGAAACCTATCTCTGCCTAATTCTAAGAGGGATTTCCCTGACTCTAATAAAAAACTATGGGATCGGTCAGAATGTCCAAGTAAATCAAAAGAGTCCACCGTTTTTTTCAAAACGCCTACTCCTATCCCTCACACGTATAATTAATAAGAAAAGGGCAGTGGGTCTTCTTAGTTCAGAAGAATGACACCCTTATCTGGACAATGAGCCACAGTTCCAATTGTAGGGAGGACTATGCCTGTGAGAATGACTCCGTTCTCCACACCTCACTTCCTTTCTGAAGAAACAAAACAACGTTCCAATTTGTGGTGCTGTAAGGGTTCAGTTCCAAAGCAAAAGGAAAAGTTCCAACTCAAACATCATTCCTTATTGACCATAGTTTTGTGTCACTATTGGGTTCCTGGTGAATGCCTCCCTTCTCCAGGTATTTGGTTCTGAATGTCCTCACAGTGCCCAAGAAATGACTCCCTTCCTCTGTCCTTCTTCTGATCGATTTCAAACAATCTTGGGGAATGACACCAGGAGGTATTGTTGCCTTCTCCTGAGGTCTCTTGACTTTATAGCACAAGGGCTGGCCAGAATGACTCCCTTCCCCCAGGCCCTTCTTAGACTTTCACAGTTCAATATTATCAGATGGAAATCCTCCCTTCCACTGGCTTGTTTTTCACTTCAAAAGTTCACAATTCACATGAGCTTCCTATCTTATAGTGTGAGTACCAGACATGTGTATACCTCTTGCCTTGTTGGAGTAGTCTGGGTTTACTATCCTGCCAGGTGCTGTGACTATGAAGATGACTTTGGTTGATCTTCATGAATGAGTGCACATCCCAGAGCCATAGGGTTCTCCCCTTTTGGTGTTGAAGGCCTGGTTCCCTATCTTGCCAGGTACTGTGACTAAGAAGATGACTTGAGTTTCTCTTCACAGAAGGATGTGGGCCCCAGACCCATGTGATTTCTTTTCCTTTGGTATTGCAGTTCTTTTTCACCAGGGGTCTTAGATTTTCCCCCAGAGGCTTCCTTTATGCCCCAGTTTTGTGGCTCCATCGTCTGACAGTGAACTCTGGTACCCCTTCCAACTGCCCCAGGAGCCCTCTGAACCTTTAGGGTATCTACTGGCTCATGCCGGCCGGTCTCTGTGTTCTTATTCCTCTGTTTCAGGCTTCTCTGGGCTTCTCCACTCTTCCGGCATGCTGCAGCATCTCCGTGGCACTAGTAGATTCTCAGCGGGCGCGTCTTCTTGCAACTGTGCTGTCCTTCTGCTTGGCTTGCCTGAACCCTCTCTGCTCTGCTTCACTGGATGCTCCTTCCACGCCTGACCAGGTTATTACTTCTCTGCCTCCCCGGTAAGCTTTCCTGCAGCTTCTTCGGTTCTCCGCAGAGCCGAGCGTTCCAAACACTCACAGGGTCCCCAGGGAGGGCCTCTCTCTCCTTCCTTGTTTCCCTCTTCTATTTTTAATGGGTTCTGCCCAACCAGATGCCAGGAAAAACTAGACTGTGCACTCATGTTCTCATGTGTGCTCTTTATGCTTCTGTACTTCTTCCTCATCCCAATACTAATCTTTAGCTCTTCCAGTCAGACTATTGGTCCATCCCTCATCTCACTACTTAAGGGATACATCTCCCTTGAGGAGTCCACACTCTTCTGCGTCCCAGTACTTCCTATATTGGTGATATGCCAAACACATACAGGAGTACTAGGGAAAGTGTTGGTGGAAGGGGGTAGGAAGGTGTGTTAGGGTTACATGGGCTATGGGATACAATGTTCTCCCCAGGTCGTCACTTATCCCACAGGGGGCTTCCCTCCCCATGAGATACATCCACAGAGTACCACCCCAGGGCGACTATCGGGTAGTGGCCTCACCTCATGGCCTCATGGGAAGGGACTCTGCCTAGGGAAGAAGTGAGTACATGAGGGGATTCATACCACTAGCCTTATCTATCCACAATTCCGATTTACAGTTATAGGCCAGAGGATGTATAGTGGAGATAGTGGAAAAGGTAGCACAAGGGGGAGAGACAAGTGCACCTTGCTACACTCCAGAAATAGGTGTTAGAAAAGCATTATGATAAAGTAATCAGTGAACACAGAGGTGTTAGCACAACTCTACAATAAATGCACTGTTCATTTTGCTGAGCTAAGGTGACAGTTGAGGTAGATCATTCTGTAACTGGTTGTCCATGATATCCCCAGATTCATTAGTCTCACCAAATCCCAGAAGTGGGGTAAGGGGATTGACCATGCTCAAGATTTCTCCAGAGTTTTAGGATACTATTTCTAAAACAATCTTTATTGAGCTATCTTTAACTACCCATTGTATGATGATAATGGTTGCTGTAGATACATTGATCTTTTTCTGACAGCACTGAAATGTGCTTGAATGTTTTGTGGTGAAGATGTATTCCCTTAGATATACTCCATAATACTATTTCCAACTAGGGTTCGAAGTCCATTTCATAATTTTGGAAGAGTGCAAATGCGAAATTGGTGGTTGAGTGTGCCCTCACTTACAGTTATCACCTTCAGAAATAATGGTCAGAAAGAAAGAATGAACCAAATGGTGAAGCAGTACTTACATTGTTTTTCAAATATCAAGCAGTCCAATTGGTAGGCTCATTGTGTACATCTGAGCTTGCACTTAATAATGCTATTGTGGTAATGTCTTGCTTTGTCTGTATTGGCTACTTTCCTAGGATTTGCTAGATGTTATTCCACCTTAAACTCTGGTTATGATGTGATATGATATGATATGGTATTTATAACACACCTATACACAAGTGTTTCAAAGCGTGACGAGACAAGGGAGGGGAAACAAAGGGAGGACAAGACAACGATCTTACTAGGCCTAGTGACATTGAGATTGCGCAAGTGCAGGGGGGAGGCAAGGGGGAAAGTGCCAGGGGAAGCTGGAGGGGGAGCAAGTGCAAGACACAGGATCAAACATCAAAGCACAAGTAGTGCGGCCAGCAGGTGGCAGTGCAAGGTTAGGTGCAGACAGCAAGTGTCAGATAAGTGCAGGTAGGGGGGACTGTAGGGATGCAGATACAGACCCAAGTGCAGGTTTCCCAGGAGGTATTACAGGTGTGAAACTGCGAGGGCAGGGACCTGGGCCCGTGGTTCAGAGTGTAGCCAGGTGACCAGTACTGTATCAGACAAGAGATCAGCGGGGGGAAGAGGAAGAGAAAAGGCAGAATCAAAGAGGAAACTCTTGAGATGCTTCCGGAACCGGAGATGGTTCTGCTCAAGTTTCAGAGAGGCAGGAAGGCTGTTCCAGAGGGAGGTGCCAGCCGAAGAGAGAGATCTGCCCCAGCTCGTTGGTTCATGTTTTTAATATGGTTTTGGGATGAACAGCAGTAGGTTTGGGGTATGGGACCCTGTAGAAATCAATGAAAGAATGTGGTGATACTTTTCATTGAGAGTTTGGCAACTCTGTTACCATTACAGCCACTCATATCGACAGCATATCTGTGGGATTAAGAGAGGTTGTAAGGCTGTGTTAGTTCCCGTTCATGGAGTCCATGGGATTTAATTTGGGTTTCGGAACATTCAGCATAGGCCGTAATTTGGAATAATAGTAAATCCTACATTTTTTGACGCTCAAGTGGTGAAAAAACCTCTTCCAGCAAAGTTGAAGTATTTCCTCCACTTGCGCTCAAAACTCGGAATATGAGTTTGCAGTAAATTGACAGGAAATCTCTTACCGCCATTATTTCCACTACTATTTACTGCAGCTTAATACTTTATTGCCCTTGCACACATACACACACACTGCTTGCACAGTTACTCAAGCATGCCCATACCTAGAACGCACACATATTGTCTAACACAGAAACGCACAATCCACTTCTATTCTTCTTATTATCATTACTATTATTATTATTATTACTGTATCGCTATTAGGTAGGGTGTAGAGTACTTAAATAAAACCAGCACTAAACATCAAACCGAAGTGACAAGATTTCTCATTTCTTTGCTTGATATACGCAACTTGTTTTGATAATCTACAGTATTAGATATCCAGTGCCCAGGTGTAGGCGGTTCTTACAAACAAACCCCCTGTGTATTAGGTGCGTGTGGATCTAGCTTCAGCAACCAAAGGCGCACGTTACACGTCATAGTCATAGGGAGAAATACATGGCCAGGGAAACAGATCACAAAGCATCTAAGTGTAACTTTCTCCTGCTATATGGAGCTGGTCTGTGGGATTCACCCTCTCTGCACACAGCCAGTGTGGGGTAATAAGTGGAGCACTGTAGGGGAGGACTGGCCGCGAGGCCCTCCTCACCTGCAGCCTTCTCCCCAGGTGAGGACCATGACTCGGTGGCCGTCCCCTCATGCCACCCGGGCCCAGGTGGAGGAGGGGTCACCCGCCGACGACATCGCCCACACATATCCGTTCCCTGCATATACCAAAATTCAGTTAGGCCTAGAAGCCATCTTGTTTAGCAAACATGGCGTGAGTTCAGCACACTGTAACGAGGCCCCCACCTTTGGAGGGCCTTTCATGCATCTCCGCCGCCGCAGTAGCCCTGGTAGATCCGCTGCGAGCGCGTTCCCATGAGAAAGTCGGGTATGAGCTAACCCGAGATGCTAACACTGTAACATTTTATCGTTCACAATGTAATATTGCACCCCGCATGACCTGGTCCGCGAGGCCGGGGTGACGGGAAAAAAGCTGAAGCATCACTATCTGAAGAAAGTAGAAAATAATTCAAGTATTGGTATCAACGAACTACCTCTGTTTAAACAGATCCTGTAAACTGTGAATAAACCATAAAGATGTAACGTTACATGATACCACCCCAGGTCTGGACTAGTGCTGCTATAACCACAGAGAAAGATGTCGACCAAATGTATAGCCTTTATCTGTATAAGTGTTCTTACAATTTTATGTAGAAACCTGAACTCATATATGTTTTCTTAATCACCTAAAGCAGCGAGCATCAATTTCTGTAGGCCATAACCTAGAACTACCTCGTGTAACGTCTAATGTACATAAAATAATCACACCATGTAGTAAATATAATGTTAGGTAACGAAAAGGTACTCGGACCGACTGTATTAAAGAAATGTGTAACGAAATTGAAATATATATGTGTGTTTAAATAACATCAAAATAAGGCGGAACATTATAAAAGTTCTGCATTCAAAAGTTAGCAACGCACGAGGAAAAAACCTTTGTGAATATATGCAAGGCCATTCTCCCTCCCACCCTACCAAGCCTGCCAGATAAAGAAGCTAAGGCCTGTGCCGCGCTCCCTCACCTCCCCCAACCAAGCTGGAGCCGCTTCAGAGAGTCAGAGGCCCCGGTACCGCACCCAAGGCCACAGCCCGCCACCTGTGTTATTTACAGCACGGTAATAAACCCACGTTTAAATCCACTGATCTACCAGCACCCTCTCGTAAATTCCACAACCCCCCCTAGACCACCCCAAGAATCATGACCCCGTGCAAAGACGACCCCCATCACTGGGACAAGACACAGAGACCCATTTATACAATAACTTCTAACGCGGCAGACAGACATGTATCATTCGGCTCAGGCCCCAGAGCCCAGCCCCTCGACCTAAAATACCGGTCAATAGGACACAGGTAAATCTCACCCCAACCGACAACCACCGGACCTCTCACGAGGTGCATTCCTCATGTGTTGCGTTTATTTTATAAGACAAACTGCTGAGCGATTTATTGATGAACTTAGATGTCGTTTCTTGAATAACTGCAGTGTGCATGGCCTAGGGCAAACGAGTCAGGAAAGGTATTCATCTTTGTCACAGGCTGCCCCAGCATACCAACACCGCTCGGATGACCTCAAGCTGGCCTGCCAGGCCCAACCCAACCCACGAGGCTGACCAGTGACGCCCTCACGCCAAGACCAACCACGCTGCAGCAACACCTATAGTTAGTCGACGCCACCCAATCCCAATTAACTTGTGCCCCCTATAGTGTGCAGGTTCTGATGACGTTTTTTGTATTAGAAATACGCCTGTCTTTGCTATTGTCAGACAGAGCGCTCTCGGAGGTTGCAGAGTTCTTTGCATGCCCTATTCTTTGGATAAACTCCCACTTACGCTCACCCGCACTCTGTCTTGGTCTTATTCCCACTACGGGAGAGTCCCTTATTGTCTCTCATTGCGGGGAGGATCGTGCTGAAATTGGGGGCGCTTCCTTTCAGTGGTGACCCCGATAGCGTGATATCTCCAAATTATTTTTCCTAACTCCTTTTTAACGACCCCCTTGTGGCACGAGAATCTCCGGTCGAGAAGGGATACGCACGGTGAGCCGGCTCCGGGAGGCTGCCCGCCAACGGCGACCGGCACAATAAGAAGTGCGCACTCAATGAGAAAGGGTACGGGATCCCGATTGGAAAAAAATCCCCTTTGAGTGCCGCTCGCCGGAGCCAGGGGCTGACCGTTGAGTTACCGGTGACACTGCCTGGACGGACCCAGTTTCGGAGACTATCGGTTCAAGACGGGCACGTGAGTACTGAGTGCGAGCGATCGTAAAGGGGAAGGGAGGGGAAATTGTGAACAGAAGAACGGGGACAGGTAGAGGAGAAGAATAACGGGGGTCTACTAAAGACGGGTCTTGAAACTTTCTTTATCTTTTCTTTGCATATGGCCATTAGGAGTAAGAAATAAGTGAAGTGGTAGAAGTGACGGAAACCTAGCTCCGAAAGGGGGTGGAAGGCGGCGCCGCATAGTGCTATCTAAACTAGTACTGGGAATATATGAAGAAGTAAGAAATAAGTTATTGGTGTCTGGCAAAGGGAGACACCGGGAATATTTTTTAGTGATTGCTACTCTCTCTATTTCTTTTTTCCATTCCACGGGGCAGGGGGAGAAAGCGAAAAGGGTATAAGGTAAATATACTCGTAGAAGAACTATAAAATAGGGAGCACATTTGTAGGAGAGGGGATTAAGTAGTGGCACGTACAGACGTGAATATAGTAACCTTAGCAGAAAAACAGGGACAGCTGGCCAGGGAGGAAAGGGAGAAAAAAAAAAAAAAAAGACGAGGTGTGAGTGGAAAAGCATTGTGAAGGGTGCGCGCACCGTGTGAGTGTTGGAGGCGACCGGTTGACCGCGAGGTGGCGCCAGAGAGTGTTGACCATAACTAGTACTTGATCAGTTGCAAGCGGAATCACATGAGAGTGTATGGGAATGGGAAGGAGATGAGCTATGGTGAGTGAGAAAGGATTTGCGCAGTGAATAAAATTGGGTGATAATTTTTGAGACGTCCGCTCTTGTCTGTGCCATAAAGGTATACATACACATATCTACACCTAACTAAAAGTAAAGAAGGTGGACACGGCTGTGTTAGTGATTTAGAGGATGGGGGCCGAAACTCCCTTGTCACACATTTGTAAGAGCTTACCGGGATACGCTGAACGAATAAATAAATATCACGATCAATGGGTAACAGAATTGAAAGGGGAGGGTCTGCCCCAGATTTGGCCCGAGGGAGGGTCTTTTGACAAAAGCGTTCTTGATATGGTACGAGCATGCATTAGCCTCAAGTATAAGGGGAAACAATGGCAAAATAGGAAGGAGATATTAGACCTCTGGAGATTGTTTGAGGAAGTACCCCCACCCAAAGCTCCGGCACCAAATATTGATCTACCTTCCACCACAGATAATCCACTGATGATTCCAAGAGAGGAAAAGGAACAGCTACGTACAGAACAACCTGCGGAGGTGATTAGTTTGTACCCGATATTGCCTAAACCAGCCCCCGCAGCAGGATATAGCGACCCTACTTATGTGCCTCCCCCCACAACTGGTACACCACAAAGACCAACAGCCCCCCCGCCATACGAAAGCACCAGAGAGCGCGCCCAGGGAAGCACACAGAGGGTGGATATAGAGAAGCTAACGAGTGACTTAGAGTCGAGGCTTACTGTGGCAAGGGATGAACTCTCAAGAATAAAAGACATATGTGAGCGCACGGCGTGCGCCCCTACACAATCAGGACGCACGTCTAGAGCGTCAAGCGAAAGTAGACAAATTGAGGAAGGATGGAAAAAGGGGGAAATACTGTTCAGAATTGAGGAAGAGCCGACACGAATAATAGAGGTAGGAGCAGTAGAAGGGAGCATTGGTGATGTATCACGAGAGAGAGGGATCAGAGAGGACTTGTTATGTGATGTCAGAGGAGGGTTGGATGAGAGTGATAGGTTGAGTATGGCAGTAGGAGGGGAAAGCGAGGAGGTGGACGGTGCATGTTCGCTAGGGACTATAGACGACGAATGGATGGGACGACTAAGAAATAGGGTGGGGAAGATGGCGTCATTGGAGTCAGCAGCGACTAAGGAAAGGGAGGGTGCAACCGCAAAAGGGAAGTTACAACTTCCATTGATACACAGAGGGGGGGGGAGACCAAACTATATACCATGGGCTCAGATGGATAAGGCTAATTTAATGAAATTATTGCCCCAGCTGTCAGGAGGGGCGAGCAAGTGGATATATGCATTTGAGAAACATACCGCCGGCATACCGTTGGCAGTAGGCGATGTGAAAAGCCTACTAGTAACCGCAGTAGGAGATCAAGCGGACAGAGTATGGGCTAAGGCTGGTTTCCCGGCCGTGACGTTGGACTGTGATCGCCATGATGGGGCTTCCTTTAATACAGTACGAGCAAGGGTGTGGGACGCACTGCGGGAGACATTCCCAGATACCCCTGATTTACAGTCAGTAATGCAATGTACAATGAATGACGGGGAGGATGCTATGGATTACATTCTCCGGGTGCAGGAGATGTGGAGAGCGGAAACGGGCACGCCCTGGCACCAATCCACATCTCTATTTTATTTTATCATTAAGAGAGGGCTCCCAAAAGTGGTGCAGAAGGCACTCGATAAAATAGCAGGCGTTGAGGCAAAGGGGTGGCCAGAGATCCAAAGTATAATAGTGCACCATTGCAAAAGGATCAAAGAGAGAGAGAGGGAAGTAGCACAGAAAAGGTTGGCAGACGAGGCGAAGTTGGTACAATCAAAACTGGTGAAGGTTGCAGCAGCGGTAGCAGGGCTCCCACTCATGAGGGAGGGAGACGAAGGAGAGGAGGGGCAAATAGCAATACAAGGAAGAATAGCAGCAAATTGGGCAGGACAAGGACAACGACAGTGGACTGAGCAGGAGCAGAACGGAGGTCCAACGTGGCAAGAGTGGGCCCCAAGAGGGGGAAGAGGTGGGTACAGGGGCCGAAGAGGAGGACAAGGGTATGGAGGAATGGGAGGAAATGGGTGGCAGGGTCCCAGAGGTCCACAGGGGAGCTGCTGGAATTGTGGGAGATGGGGGCACTACTCAAGAGAGTGCAGGAGCAGACAAAACAACGGGTTCCAGGAGACAGAACAGTACGGTCACCCCCACCCAGGAAGCCCCTACGGCCTCCCCATGGGACAATACCAACAACCAGAAAATGTAGGACAAAGAAGTAATGCACAACTACACGGACATCAGTACAGAACACAAAACCACCCACAGAATAATGACAATATGCAATACACGCCAGGTAACACTTTCGCCACAGTAGCTAACGGAGCGCCTGCTCCCGCACCTTACAGCGGGGTGTCAGTAGTCTCGGGGAACATTTTTGATCAAGGGGGGGCAATGAGACACCCCGCATAGGACAGCCCACAGAGAGCACTTGCGTGTCCAGTACTATCTACGACCCACAATGCATCAGAGGAACCATTGATAGGAGCGCAGATAGGAGACAAGCAGTTCATATTCATGGTGGATTCGGGAGCGGAGAAATCATGCATTAGAGAGGGCCGGTTCCCGTTATCTAATAGAACGTTAGAGATGCAGGGGTTCTCTGGGGCTGTAATTGAAGTTCCTTACACAGAGGCATTGGATGTGACAGTGGGGGGTAAAACAGTGAAAGCACCCTTACTGTACTATGAACACTCTCCCATTAATTTGCTGGGGAGAGATCTCTTAAGCAAACTAAATATGACAATATCATTCACAGGGAGCGGTATCGTATGTTCGACGCCAGGCATATGCCCCCTCCGCATATTAGCAGTAATACACGGCCACACAATCATGCAAGAGATCAGAGGGTTACCAAGAAACGAGGAGATGTTTGTTGAGGGCATGAGAACATAGGCTCTCATAGTACCAGAACTAAAAAGGATGGATTGGAGGATTCCAGCCGAATTCCTCTTCCGCCCCATAGCAAGCCCCGACACTGCTCCCGGGTCAGTGCTATCGTTGGATTTACACGCAGTACACGTGTCAGCAAACAGAATATGTGTGATTGGCGTTGACATGGAAGGATGTGAGTGGCGGACAGTACTGTGTACAAATGCAAATATCCCACTGAGGGAGCTCTCGGACGAGGAGCTATTTTCTGACACTGAGACAGATGGCGAAATAGTGATGGAACTAGCAATGCCGTGTGACATTGTAGTTACAGCCAGAAAAACTCAAGTTGAATTAATGGCAGTAGTAGGAGCACCACATGCATTTTTTGATGACGACATGAGGTTAGTACCCACTAACATATGGACAAATGGCCCCCATGATGTGGGGTTATTACATGGGGTTCAGCCTGTGGTAATAAAACTGAAACCGGGAGCAATTCTACCCTGGGTAAAACAATATCCATTGTCACGCGAAGCAGAAGAAGGGATCAGAGAGACACTAGATGCACTGCTAGCACAAGGAATAATAGTGCCCTCAAACTCCCCATGCAACACATGCATTTACCCGATTAAAAAGGCGAAGGGAGGTTCATGGAGGATGATACAGGATTTACGCCCACTCAATGATGTGATTCAGAAGGAGTTCCCTTTAGTCCCGAACCCGGCGACAATACTGTGCAACATTCCGAAAACGGCATCCCACTTCACAGTTATTGACTTAAAAAATGCATTTTTCTCGATTCCCTTAGCAGAAGAGAGCAGGTACTTAACAGCGTTTACACTAGGGGGGAGGAGGTTCGAACACTGCAGACTACCACAAGGATATTGCGAGAGCCCAAGCATATTCAACAGGGTACTACATGAAGATCTGGGGAATTTGTCTGTAGAAAGCACAGTGATTCAATACGTTGATGATTTATTGATTTGTGCACAAACTGAGGAAGAGTGCAGAAAGGACTCAATAACACTCCTGACATTATTGGCCAATAAAGGGTACAAGGTGGACAAGGGGAAGTTACAATACTGTCTGACAGAGGTCCTATACTTGGGACAGCTGATATCAAAGGATGGCAAGCGGATCATACCAGACAGGGCACAGGCGATTAGAGCAGTTGGGGAGCCCAAAACAGTAAAAGAGATGCAGAAATTTCTGGGTATGTGCAACTATTGCCGAGCATGGATATTGGATTATGCAGCATACACAAGGCCCTTGTTACAGGCACTAAAAGAGGCACAGCAGGAAAACAAACACATAGAATGGACAGAAGAGATGAACACAGCATTTAACTCACTAAAAGAGCTGATATCAAGCGCTCCAGTACTAGCAAATCCAGATTATGGGCGCGAATTCTTCTTATTCTCACACTGCAAAGGAACACTGATGACAGCAGTACTGACACAAAAGACATCGTTAGGGCACAAACCACTGGCTTACTATAGTGGCACCCTAGACGCAGTAATGCAAGGTCATTTCGCGTACGAGCAATCCCTAGCTGCAGCCGCGTTCGCGATTGAGAAAAGTGCCACGATAGTGATGGGCTGTCCTGTGACACTGTTTGTGGAACACTCACTCTTTGCAATATTAGAGCGATCAAAGAGCACATTGACGACACAGCGCGCCACAGCATATGAAATAATACTGTCCAGCGCAAACATCCACATAGTAAGATGTAAAACAGTGAACCCGGCCACATTCATCACAGAGGCGTGCACCGTAGAGGACATGCAGAACCACAACTGCGCTACATACACAGGTGACGAAGGTCAGGATCAAGTGATTTTTGAGAATGCCCTGAACGAGGGAGAGGTGTATTTCGTGGACGGGTCAGCTTCAATAGACATGGAGACAGGAGAGAAACATGTGGGTATGGCAGTTGTACGATTAGAGGAAGATGAATACGAGACACTAGTGCAACACCGCCTCCCATCACACTATTCAGCACAAGCAGCAGAACTAATAGCGCTAATAGAAGCATTGCATGCCGCCAAGGGGTGCGCAGTGACAATATATACCGACTCAGCATACATGACAACAACAGTACACGGCGGGTTGGCACGGTGGGGGCGGAGAGGGTTTCGACGAGCAGATGGAACACCGGTTCAGCATGCAGAATTATTGAAAGAACTGATTGAGGCCCTGCAAGACCCCACGGCAGTGGCCATCGTAAAATGCCAAGCCCACACCACAAATACAGATTTTATATCTTTGGGGAACGCGGCAGCAGACGCCGCTGCCAAAGAAGCTTCGTATTTACAGAAAGGTGTAGTAGGAGAGTACATGTTGCACCACACAGCAAGCCAAGAGGTCCCCACAGGATACAACATGATGCCCACACAGGAAATAATAGAGCTGCAAGAGGGAGCTAGTGCAGAAGAAAAATTGCTGTGGACTAAGAGGGGATGCAGCAAATCGCCGACTGATTTATTGTGGCGACAAAAAAGTTCAGGAAAAGCGGTAATGCCAGTTACATTGTTAGAAATAGCATTTCAACAACTACACTTTCCCGCACATAACGCAAAGCAACACATAATGGCGGACATACAAGAAGATTGGTTTGCACCTTGCCTCCATGAACACATCACAAGGCTGGCTTTAGAATGCACGACATGTCAGATTTACAACTCAGGTATGACATTGCGCACACTGAGAGGAACGATACCAAAACCAAATGGCCCATTCAGAGAGCTCCACATTGATTATGTAGACATGGGAGAAAGATGTAACGGGGCTCGCTACATGATTGTGGTTGTATGTCCATTTTCGAGGTGGGTGGAGGCAGGCCCCTGTGCGCGCCCTGATGCGAAGGGCGCCGCAAAGTTCCTAGTGCGGGAAGTGTTCCCGCGCTGGGGGATTTGCGAAGTTATTCGCTCAGACAACGGCACGCATTTTGTTAATGAACTATTCAAGGAAGTGACTACGCTACTGGGAATAAAGCACAAATTATGTTCGATTTATCATCCTCAAAGTAATGGCGTAGTGGAAAAGATGAACGGTCTGTTAAAAAGCAGATTGTCAAAATTGTGTTTTTCCCTTAAAAAGACCTGGATGTACTGCCTGCCTTTGGCCCTGTTTGAGTTACGAAATCAGCCAAGTAAAGACCACCATTTGTCCCCGCATGAGATCGTCACGGGAAGGAGAATGCACACAGTGCATTCGCCTCTCCGTGAACGTTCTGATGCACACAGAAGTGCAGCGATATTGGGAGAGGAGTTCACAGAGTATTTGAAAAAACTGACACGGGCAGCGCGCGTAATTGCGAAGCAACTAGCCCCCCCCTCTACAAGAGAGGAGGGGAACACAACAGAAACAGAGACACTGCCTGAAAAACCATTACAACTAATGCCTGGTGACCTCATATATGTCAGAAGTTTTGTGCGAAGGTGGAATGCGCCACGTTTCCATGGCCCTTATGAGGTAGTGTTTTGCACACCCACAGCAGTAAAGGTGAAGGGCCTACGATACTGGGTACATTTGACAGACGTACGCAGAGCCTATAGCGCCGTGGAAGGTGAGGTACAGGACGAGGCACAGGCAACTGCGGACAATGAAGTTGTGCAGAATGAATGATGGGAATTTTGTGTGCATTAAGTGATGAACCTTGAACGCGACTGGCGCACGACAAGTGTACTGAAATAAATATGTGTATATATATATATAATTTTTTACAACTTTTGAAGGTTTTTGTGGGGTTTTTTTGGTTTTGGAGAAGTTTTTTTTTTTCCTCTCGACTTTCTTCTTTATATATGAAATAATGTACGGATAGTAATGATTGTAAGGTTACCTTGTCTGTGGACACACCCCCTCCCTCACCCACTCCCATACTTTGTCGAAAAAATGTCACAACGTTATAAATGTTTACATGCTTGTACTTAATGCACTTTTATGTTTCAAACAGGATTTACTATGGCATCGAATGGGCAGCCTGCAACTAATAGATTTGTTAGATTTAGAGAAATGTTAGTAGATAGATTGACATATTCATACGAATGTGGTTTATCAATGTGTGTTATTGTGTTCTTCATCTCAATATTTTGCCTAGTGACATATTGGGTCATAGCGTTCATCTCTACCGAGATGAACGAGGGGGGAGGGGGGAGTAACACCACCCTTGCCCCTGGCACGAATTCAATTACAAGTATGAATATTAAAGAAGGTGATTTTTTGGTCTGGGATGGATCACGCCTTGTATGGGGTTACTACACTGCACCACCCACTGCTGCCCCGTCACAATCAAGATATAAAGATATGGAAAATGACACAATGCCCCTACCTGAAATATATAACAGCCCCACTACCCTTCCCGCCCCGATACAAAACAGCGATTTGTTGTTTATTGAGGAAAATGGAAAAGTAATTACGATGACGGAACACAAGCTCCTATATGAGGAATTGGAAAAGGGGGGTGGGAATGAGAGAGGGGGGCCTATTATTTCACCTATCGAAACTAAAAGGTATAGGAGGGGGGAGAGAAGTAGGCGAAGAAGAGAGACAAGCAGGAGGGGGTATGATGAGTATTATGGGTTAGGATTAGACAAGATGGAAGACCCACGACACCCCCACCAAGCAAATAAATGGTATGCAGATATGAGTACAACAGCTAAACAGACAACCAATGAAAGCTGCTATGTCTGTTCGCTCATCCCCCATGCATCAGGTACACCCAAAGTGTTGTTGCCAAGAGAATTGCCCATTGTGGATGCCCAATGTCTCCTTCATCTCACACTGTGTAGAATAAAGAACACCTTCCAAGCACACGATGTCTCTTTCAAAATGATACAGGACAACAAAACGTGCTATTCAAAAGCGTCTGGAGTGGTCTGTCTTAAAGAACCTTTCTTTGCAATACAAGGGACGCTGTTTTCCGAAAACAAATGGAAAGATGAAGAAGTACTGTGCAAAGCGGAAGCACTGAGAGGTGTCCAACCAGACAAGCTGCGGTGGATGGAAAAAACGTGCTTACCAATATGGAAAGAACACATCTCTAAACTAACATGGGTAACAGCGATGGAGAAACCCTTCAAGCTACAAAGTGAAATACAAAACGAACTATGTTTCAAGGGAGAAGGAAAAGTGGCAATGGGAACGAATAAAAACTGTAACAAAACTCTCACCATCCCAGACATGAAAAAAGGAACAGCAGCACTAATGGACACATACTGGGTATGCGGGAATCAGGCTTACTTGCACCTTCCCCAGGCATGGAGTGGCAGCTGCTCAATGGCCACTTTGCATTCGGCCCTAATGGTGATTCCAGAAAGTCACGTCGACGAAAATAAAAGGACGCAAGGAAACGTGAACAAGGATGCGACGTCTCCCACTGCAGAAGCGCACCTCTATGTCCTGTCCTCCGGAGGGAAAGAAGAGGAGCTATCACGGAACAAGCGAGCATCAAACTACATATCACAAGCATCATCCGATTTATTGGCACAGATCCCAGACAGGTATCGCCTGTTCAGCTCCGTGGAAACATTTTTTGCTTCACTAGTTTCAAGTGTCCAAGCAAGAGCAAATGCAAAATGGCTCCAGATCACACGGTGGGAACTGATTCAGCTGGCCAATGACACTGAAGAAGGGTTCAACATAATAAAGGTGGAACTACGAGCTCTGCGACTAATGACCATGCAGAACAGGTATGTTCTGGACCTGCTAACAGCGATCGATGGAGGTGTTTGCCGAAAAATAGGAAGTGCGTGCTGCACGTTCGTACCTTCTGAAGACGCAGAAAATGGGTCCCTGTCCCACGTCATTGAAGCAGTACATAACCTGGGAGAGAAGATGAAGCTGGAAGGTGGGGCTAAAGATAGCTCATGGTTCGACAATATCTTCTCCTGGGTTCCCTCATGGCTTGGAATGGCGATGAAGTTCTTGATACCAGTTGTGGTGGTCCTCCTCGTGGTGTTCTGCCTGTGCCAGGTGGGCCTCCGATGTTGTGCTAACGCAGTCCCTAACGGTGCAATGATGATGGTGACAATGGGCAACTCTGGTGGTACGATTAAGGCGACACAAGAAGTACATGTACAGACAGGAACAGATAACACTCCCAGATACCAGTTAGTGCCTATGTGCCGTGATAAGTACATAGTAGATAAACTATGGCACACCACTATCAAAGAACCCCGAGACGTGGAACTGGAATGGTATGAGGAGGTCTGGGTAGACTTGGAAGAAACTGGTGACTGTATATATTTAACATGTACACCAGATGAGTATGCTAGGAGAGGTGAGAGTTTGAGGGGGGTATGCAGAGCCTGGATGCCTAGAAAAGGAACACCTGCATGGGATGACGCAGTAATAGAGGAGCAAGAATGTAGAAGATTAGAAGAGCTAAAGAATTCGTTACTTTAGTAACGAAAGGGGGGAAATGTAGGGGAGGACTGGCCGCGAGGCCCTCCTCACCTGCAGCCTTCTCCCCAGGTGAGGACCATGACTCGGTGGCCGTCCCCTCATGCCACCCGGGCCCAGGTGGAGGAGGGGTCACCCGCCGACGACATCGCCCACACATATCCGTTCCCTGCATATACCAAAATTCAGTTAGGCCTAGAAGCCATCTTGTTTAGCAAACATGGCGTGAGTTCAGCACACTGTAACGAGGCCCCCACCTTTGGAGGGCCTTTCATGCATCTCCGCCGCCGCAGTAGCCCTGGTAGATCCGCTGCGAGCGCGTTCCCATGAGAAAGTCGGGTATGAGCTAACCCGAGATGCTAACACTGTAACATTTTATCGTTCACAATGTAATATTGCACCCCGCATGACCTGGTCCGCGAGGCCGGGGTGACGGGAAAAAAGCTGAAGCATCACTATCTGAAGAAAGTAGAAAATAATTCAAGTATTGGTATCAACGAACTACCTCTGTTTAAACAGATCCTGTAAACTGTGAATAAACCATAAAGATGTAACGTTACATGATACCACCCCAGGTCTGGACTAGTGCTGCTATAACCACAGAGAAAGATGTCGACCAAATGTATAGCCTTTATCTGTATAAGTGTTCTTACAATTTTATGTAGAAACCTGAACTCATATATGTTTTCTTAATCACCTAAAGCAGCGAGCATCAATTTCTGTAGGCCATAACCTAGAACTACCTCGTGTAACGTCTAATGTACATAAAATAATCACACCATGTAGTAAATATAATGTTAGGTAACGAAAAGGTACTCGGACCGACTGTATTAAAGAAATGTGTAACGAAATTGAAATATATATGTGTGTTTAAATAACATCAAAATAAGGCGGAACATTATAAAAGTTCTGCATTCAAAAGTTAGCAACGCACGAGGAAAAAACCTTTGTGAATATATGCAAGGCCATTCTCCCTCCCACCCTACCAAGCCTGCCAGATAAAGAAGCTAAGGCCTGTGCCGCGCTCCCTCACCTCCCCCAACCAAGCTGGAGCCGCTTCAGAGAGTCAGAGGCCCCGGTACCGCACCCAAGGCCACAGCCCGCCACCTGTGTTATTTACAGCACGGTAATAAACCCACGTTTAAATCCACTGATCTACCAGCACCCTCTCGTAAATTCCACAACCCCCCCTAGACCACCCCAAGAATCATGACCCCGTGCAAAGACGACCCCCATCACTGGGACAAGACACAGAGACCCATTTATACAATAACTTCTAACGCGGCAGACAGACATGTATCATTCGGCTCAGGCCCCAGAGCCCAGCCCCTCGACCTAAAATACCGGTCAATAGGACACAGGTAAATCTCACCCCAACCGACAACCACCGGACCTCTCACGAGGTGCATTCCTCATGTGTTGCGTTTATTTTATAAGACAAACTGCTGAGCGATTTATTGATGAACTTAGATGTCGTTTCTTGAATAACTGCAGTGTGCATGGCCTAGGGCAAACGAGTCAGGAAAGGTATTCATCTTTGTCACAGGCTGCCCCAGCATACCAACACCGCTCGGATGACCTCAAGCTGGCCTGCCAGGCCCAACCCAACCCACGAGGCTGACCAGTGACGCCCTCACGCCAAGACCAACCACGCTGCAGCAACACCTATAGTTAGTCGACGCCACCCAATCCCAATTAACTTGTGCCCCCTATAGTGTGTAGGTTCTGATGACGTTTTTTGTATTAGAAATACGCCTGTCTTTGCTATTGTCAGACAGAGCGCTCTCGGAGGTTGCAGAGTTCTTTGCATGCCCTATTCTTTGGATAAACTCCCACTTACGCTCACCCGCACTCTGTCTTGGTCTTACTCCCACTACGGGAGAGTCCCTTATTGTCTCTCATTGCGGGGAGGATCGTGCTGAAATTGGGGGCGCTTCCTTTCAGCACACAGATGAGAATCTAGCAGCCAAACAGCCATCACTGAGCTGCAGCCAACAGCACGGTGCCAGGATGGAGCTGCGCGACTCAGCAACATACACCTAGGTGCAATTTATTTTTCAAAATGAATGATGACTAACGTTTCAGCCCAGCAGGCGGCAGGTTGGGAAGGGCATACCAGGCGTGGAAGTGTAGTCCACTTCCAGGACCCCCACTGCCGAGGTTTTCAGTTCTGAATTTGGTGTAGTAGTTGGAGGTTCTTTTTTGTTTGTTTTACTGAGGCCACTTTAGGTGATGTTGAAATGCAGTTCCTATTCCTATTTGGGGTGAATATGTGGTCAGCATTAATGAGTATGTTGAGGCTTTTAACCCCTTTTCCCTGGTTGTAGTGGGCCCTGTAGACGGTGGAAAAGTGAGGGTAGCAATGAACTGCGAGCAATAACACCATTGTTTTTGATCAGTTAAAGTACATAAAATGTTCACTTATGCACTCCTGGATCTGATCATATCAATTAATCAGCTTAGCTTGGTAGTGGCCAAGGTCCCCGAGGAGAGTCATTGGCTGTGATTGATTGGTGTTCAGATGGAAAGGGATGTTGTTGTTCTGAAACAACAATACCAGATGCCTCATATAGGCACTGAACAACCAAGAGGACATTGAGAAAACTTAAGGAACCAACCAAGACTGAATTAGATATGTGAGGAAGAAGTCCACAGCCTATGGGCCTCATCACGAGTTGGGCGGTAGCTCTTAAATGCAGAGGTAACGGTGTTACTGCACATTTAAGGGTCAGCCCAATCTTGAGTCTTGCGGGTTTACCACCAGCTGATAGCTGGGGGTAAACACAACGGGAAAATGCCAATTTTCGGTGCAATTACCACCAGCGATATTACTGGTTGGTAATTGCGTTGAAATTTCCAATTGGGGAATGGGGAGTAACAATTAGCGACAACCCGTGATCCAGCCAGGATACCGCCCAACTCATGATGAGGCCCTGTATCTGGGTGAAACAGTAAGTTGGGAAGAAAGCTATCCAATGTAGGGCATACCGTTGGATTCCTGGGTAATGTTGCAGCTGAGATCGTAAAGTGGTGTGGTCCATCGTGCCTTAGACTGCAGAGAAGTAAAGCAGAATAAGGGCATTAGGTTAGCTCGCTTTCAGTGAGTTGGGCCTTCCTAAGCATTTATTCAGTACTTCTGGCAGGTCTGTAGTCAGATTGTCTGCCATGTTGGAGGTCAGGTGCTTCTGTATGTTCTGAGATTTGTTTGCAATCAAGATACATTTCTTATAGGTCTGTGGTTGGACATACATTAGATGTCTGCATTTGCTTTTTTTCAGACGTAGAGTGTGGGTCATAGCTTTTAGAGTGCTTAGATTTCCTGACGTTAAAGAGAAATTGCATAATTTGGTGAGATGGATCTGTTCTTTCATGAGCTTAGAGATTTGAGCCTTAGCAATGTTTCCTTGTCACACACATTTGGAGAGATCCTCAGTGGTGACTGGGAGAAACTGAACAAACGTGGAAGAGGCAGCAGTAATCCTAATACTTTGGAGGAAGTCAATATTCTGTATAGTGATCTTTTCTAAATGTTTCCTAATCTTGGGGCATCAGTTATATCTTGTGTGAGTGGTTTCAACTTCGTACACCACCACTTGCCACTACACCCTCCACTTTGAAATCACCACTCTCATGGAGGCAACCTCTGCTGAAAATCAAGTTACTACTGCACAGAGTGGTTCCTGTTGATTCCTGTTGATCAAGGTCCCTGAAACCACTACCTATGCACAATATATCTTGTTTCCCTTCACATTCACTTTTCTTATCATGAGCAATGGTGCTTGGGCTCCACATGCACAGCCATGCCACTTAAGATGGAAACATTACTAGTTCACCACAACGTGTCAGCATCTAGTGTTTGGCACTTCTTAGTGGTGTACCGGGCTCCCGGGCCCTACGTAACATTTTTTAATCCATTCTTAGACCTGGTGGCTGCTCTCCAGATAAATATGCCAATTTGCTGGTGCTTGGAGATTTCAATATGCGACTTAACGTCTCTTCTTTCATCTACGCTCACAGAGGTTTGTGAGGCATTGCTGGATGTGGGCATCCATCAATTTATAGCAGAGAGCCCACGCATAACAAGGGTGGGATTTTGGATTTGATTTTCTCAGGGGCAGATAGTATTATGGTTACATCAGTTAAGCAAATGGTTTGGTCTGACCATAGCCTTATTTTCGTTAAAGTTAAGAGGTGGTTGGCAGTGCCTAGTAAAATAGTTTTGGCGCCTTCGATGAGATGCAACTGGTGCTCGGTGGACCGCCAACATTTACTGCCCCTAACTCTGGATAAATGTAAAGGTTCTACCAGTATTAATCTGTCCTCCCTTTCGCTTATTTTTAATGAGGTAGCTGACCAGGTAGCCCAGTTGAAATTGGTGCAAGCACGGAGGGCCCCTTCTGAGCCCTGTTTCACCGACCAACTGAAACTTGTTTGCTTGTGAGGCAAGCGGAGTGTAAATGGCGACGATCTTATGGCTCGTCTGAGAAAGCCACACTGTGATTAACTGTTAAAAGTTATCATAAAGACATTCTGTCTGTCAAAGAAGCGTTCTTTACCCAGAAAGTAGAATGTGCATTGAGCAAGTCTAAGCAACTTTTCTTGGTGGCAAAATCGTTCTCATCTCTACTTTCCCATTTTTTGGAAACTTCTCTATTCTTTGACTCCTTTCCATCTGGATTTTTTCTGGGGTTGGGCACAGAGAATGTCCTGGTGTCCGTAGTGGACGATCCGACTATGCTGGTGGATTAGGGTTGAGTGGAGGCCCTGATCCTGTTAGATCTGTCAGCGGCCTTCAACAGCGTTAACCACTTAGTCCTAGATTCCCGGCTGGTCACGGCTGGCCATGGGTCTGTCCTGTCATGATTCACCTCATTTCTGTCTGAGAGGAGCTCGTCCCTGTGCGTTCACCCTTTCTATCATCAGCACGTGTCCTCAATTGTGGTGTTCCTCAGGGCTCTGCCTTGTCCCCTATGCTTTTTAACATCTATGGTTAGTCGCTAGTTTGCCTCATCCGCTCCCACGGGTTTAGGTGTTACTCTTACGCCAACGACACCGAGGTACTGGTCCGGAGCTGTGTGAATGCCTCTCTGCACTGGGAGAGTGGATGAGTGAAAACTGCCTTAAACTGAACGGGGACAAGATGGAAGTCCTGGTAGTGGGTTCCCCCTCTGGATCTCTTCTTTGGACTCCTTCACTCTGGCCTGCCATGCTCTGTGAGCTTCTTGTCCCTGTGACGGTTGTTAGAATTCTGGGGGTGCTGCTTTCATCTTCACTTTCCATGTCTCCACAGATGGGTGCAGTATGCAAGGTAGCGCACTTTCTGTTGAGAGTCTTGCGGAAGGTGCTCCACTTCCTTTCTCCTAGACTGCAGGCAATGGTAGTGGCTTTGTGGCTTTGTTAATAACGTATAGACTATTGTAATGGTGTGTACTTGGCTCAACATTTGGGCACTATTCATCGTTTACAGCTACTGCAAAATTTAGCAGCCAGAATAGCTACTGACTCTCCGTATGGAGCCCCCAATAGCTCAAATAAATACATTTAACTCACTTTGCCTGGTTCACCGGGGCCTATATGGACAGAGTACCTAAGGGACACATTCTGAGGGGGCAGAATACCTAAGGGAAAAATTCCACCACTACATGCCGGTTAGGTCACTTCGCTCCAGTGAAGCTAATCTTCTGGTCAGTGCTAAAATTCGACGGTCTGATGTGGGAGGCCGTGCTTTCTCATTTGCAGTCTCTAAGTTGTGGAATCAATTGCTTTTCAGTTTTAGTTACAGTATTGCTCCACACTTTAGAAGACTGCGCCACACTTGTTGATGCGGGCGAGATAATGTATCTTTATTGTATTGCCCTTTATGGCTAACACGTGTTTCGACACACCAGTGTCTTTATCAAATCAGGGCTAATAACACAACTATATTCTCATGTGGTTAGATTCACAGAAAAAGCATATGTTTTAAAATAATGTGAAAATAAAGCACATGCAATCACAAAGCATATTAAATGCAAATGAATTAAAGTAAAAGTTAAAGTAAAATGAAGTGAAATAATCATGGTATGATGTAAACACAGAAAAAAGGGGAGGGGGAAGGGGAGGAGGTTTAAGGTAAGTACATAAGAACAGTGTAGGAAAAGAAGATAGAAACAACACATTAATAGTTATTTCAAATCACATATATATAGAGAGATCATACAAAGTATCATTGATGCTGTGTAAAATACAGATAATGGGCCTTACCTATATTCTAAATCTAGTTTTGCAATTTATCGAAGCAAAAACAGTCACAGGATGAATCCCCCTGTGGGAAAAGGTGCCAAAAAAATCCCCTAGTCGAACATCAGTGAAGATGCATGTGGTTAAAGTCCTAGGTTCTAGTATTCGGGTCAGCAAAACGATGATAAAACTCAATTGAGCATAACTAATGTAATTGGGTGTCGCTCTTTATAGCATAAGGACATAAGTGGTACAGAAATGGCGAGTATGCTTTTGAAAAATGGCGCAGCGTGTATGGGTTTGCTGAAAAACAGTTGTGCTCAATTGAGCATGACTAATGCAATCGGGTGTCGCTCTTTATAGGATAAGAGCATAACTGGTGAGAAAATGGCGAGTATGCTATAGAAAAATGGGGGCACCGATTAAGAGTTTTCTGAAAACCAGATGTGCTGAAGAATCGACCGATGGTGTTTGAACAGTGCAATGTACTAAATGGTATCTGTAAGAATATCCATGTGGTAGGTATATTAGGATTTATTGTTCGTGGTGATTTAACTTTTGAAATAATTTTGCTCGCAAATTGCCATAATGTAAAAGCAATTAAATGGTTAAGCCTAATAGGAGTGAATCTAATGAGGTGATCGCCAAAAGACTTTGGATATATAGCGCCGGGCTAATCATGATAACAGCTTGGAGTAAAGCCAGCGGTGACTGGAGTTACAAATGTGTAGTGAAGCCTTATGTTAGACATTCAGTGTGCACTACTGAATCACAGACCAGCTGCTGAGTCTAAGTTAGTTCCAGGCAAGGCTTTATTCACATATGTACAAATCTGTACATTACTCCAGTTACTCTTATTATAGTTACAGCACGCGTAGACAATGACAGGGACATGGGAAGGTATAAACATCACTAACAAAGGAGCTGACCCACCGGCCATCCATTCAACCCAGCTCAGGCCCCCAACTGACACTCACAGAACATTCACACACAGATCCACCCAACATTCTCCTGAGCTGCATTGATGCACCAACATTCTACAGCAAGCATCCAGGCCAGTGGCAATACAAGACTACATTACAACATCTCCCTTTCATACCAGACTCACCACAGAACATCTCCCTTCCATAACAGACTCACCACAACATCTCCCCATCACCAAAACATCTAACCAACAATCACCTTCCATTTGGACCTGCCACATCCAAACACAGAGCCTGCCACACTCTGGCACCAACCATACACAGCCAAGGGAACCAATCATACATTCGGGTGAGGAAAAACAGGGGGGGATCACGCATTTGCCCCACCACGGACCCGGTGTCACCACAAACATGACACCCTGGGGAAACATGGTCCAAGTCCAACCAACTAACACACAACAAGAGGTGTTGCCATGACAGGTCAACAATTGCAGAGGGCTACTTAGATCACTCCTCTTCCTCTTAACACCATCACATCACATCCGAATACAAATCGCTCCCACTTATCTCCCTAATACATCCCACAGAATCACCAACACGCAGAAAAGCAACTACCACCTAAACCAACAAACAACTACAACCATTCAAGGAGAACATCCGTACATATCACATATCACCAATATCATTCAAACCAGAAACTACCAGACCCATGCCAAGACACCGAAAAACAAATGAAATGCTCCTGGTAGCATTAACTTTTTGTTTAACATTGCTCTAATAATTAAAACTATAACAACTTAAAATAAATTTGGGTACCCTACCAACCTATACATTGTTTATTTTCCTTAGTGCACTGTATATACATTTCAAATTCACATTAAGCGTAAATTTTAAGGCCTTTCTTCTTTTACTCAATATTCTTAGCTCAAAACACTACACTTTAAAGGAATTTGCATAGCCTTTATAGACTTCAAACCTCCTGTAACTTTTACTCATAAGTGCGCATCTAAAAAACATTTCTTCACCATCCATACTTTTATGGATGTCCCCATAGACTTTGCATTTTAAATTTTGCATAAACTTCACCTTTTGATATAAGTGCGCAATTATTGAAAAATTTCCGCACCATCCAACCAACAAAAAAACTTGGAGGATGTCCCCAACAACATGACCTCAGCCACACCTGCAAAACTAAGCGGTGTGGCCTACAGAAAATTATAAATGTTCCTTTTAATGTGACTTTACCTTCCTATAACAACAGGACCTCAACCACACCTGCAAACCAAGCGGTGTGGCCTACAGAAAATTAAAATTTTCCTTTTACTGTGTCATGCAATAAACATATGAATTCGACTTTTCCTTCCTTTGCTTATTTTTCCAATATTCACCAATATAAAATTATTGGGCCACAACACAAAACAACATTCCACAGGACAACGGCCCATACATAGCTTAGGATGTCACCATAATTACTAGTATCACCATACTTCAAAAATTGTAATTAGTTTCACAATACTTCAAAAATTGAAATTCGATCCTTAGATCAATTCCCCAGCATTGTTGAATCAACATTAATAACATTTAAAAAAAAATGATTCACAGTCCCTAAATCATACTGTACGAAAATGATTTCCACTGATAAAATATTAGAAGTCACTGTTCAATTGTTGAAGCTAAACAAAACATGCTGCATTATATATTCCAGCATTATATAATCCAGTCTCATATGCAGCTTCACATGAAATCATTTCCATATACCCTGTAAATAAATAATGTTATGCAAATAACTTCAGTACATTACTCATTCCTACTGCAATCAACAGCATGTTACCATGTACCATACTCATTCCCTAAATGATCGATCTGCAAAACATTAAGTATAAAATATAAGCAAATCTCTTTCCTTTCAAATCCGATGGCGAAATGACAATGCTCCCTTCAATAGTCCTACCATATAAACACAGCTGCACAAATCTAATTCAAATGTGCAGATTTAAAATCAAATAAAATGCTTCCTCCAATCCTTGTACTGGAAGCACACTCCTTCTTTAAATGTGCACACAGAAGGCAGTCCACATTCCTTCCGTGTGCGTCCCCACGCTGATAGACGTACGCACGCCCTTTCATTTAATGTTGTTTCCTTAATGTGCCTGAATGAAAGGACTTAAACGTCAGGCTGTCAACTGCCAAAGAATTACGAGCGGATTCACAAATAATGTTCACAGCTCCGCTTCAGCTTCGCCAATACCCCAAGGATTCCATTCTACGTCATCATTCTGCCTGACAGCACCGAGCAGAGCGGACCTCGCAGGAGTTACATTATCAACTGTCACTTCACACACAGCATTGTTCAAAGGGCAAGTTCCATGCTGCCCACCTGTTTACCAAAAACATCCCACTCATAAGGCTTCACGGTTTTTTTTTTTTTTTTTTTTTTAGTTCCAGGCAAGGCTTTATTCTGTGGGATGTATGAGGGAGTCAAGTGGGAGCGATTTGTATTTGGATGTGATGTGAGGGTGTAAGAGGAAGAGGAGTGATCTAAGTAGCCCTCTGCAATTGTTGACCTGTCATGGCAACACCTCTTGTTGTGTGTTAGTTGGTTGGACTTGGACTATGCTTCCCCAGGGTGTCATGTTTGTGGTGACACCGGGTCCGTGGTGGAGCAAATGCGTGATCCCCCCTGTTTTTCCCCACCTGAATGTATGATTGGTTTCCTTGGCTGTGTATGGTTGGTGCCAGAGTGTGGCAGGCTCTGTGTTTGGATGTGGCAGGTCCAAATGGAAGGTGATAGTTTGGTTAGATGTTTTGGTGATGGGGAGATGTTATGTTGAGTGTGATGAGTCTGTTATGGAAGGGAGATGTTAAGTGTGGTAAGTCTGGTATGAAAGGGAGATGTTGTAATGTTGTATTGTCTTGCCACTGGCCTTTATGCTTGCTGTAGAATGTTGGTGCATGAATGTAGCTCAGGAGAATGTTGGGTGGATCTGTGTGTGAATGTATCCCATCCTCGTCGCCATTTGTAGTGAAGCCTTATGTTAGACATTCAGTGTGCACTACTGAATCACAGACCAGCTGCTGAGTCTAAGTTAGTTCCAGGCAAGGCTTTATTCACATATGTACAAATCTGTACATTACTCCAGTTACTCTTATTATAGTTACAGCACGCGTAGACAATGACAGGGACATGGGAAGGTATAAACATCACTAACAAAGGAGCTGACCCACCGGCCATCCATTCAACCCAGCTCAGGCCCCCAACTGACACTCACAGAACATTCACACACAGATCCACCCAACATTCTCCTGAGCTGCATTGATGCACCAACATTCTACAGCAAGCATCCAGGCCAGTGGCAATACAAGACTACATTACAACAAAATGTGCTCGTGCATATAGAAAGCGCCGATTTATTGCTGCCTTCGCGTTTGATTAAAAAACGCTCGCTTCCCGAAGGTAATGACAAAATGAATGCTGCAATCGTGATGCGATCAATCGTACGATCGTGTTTGTACGTATACTAAGGGAGACCAATAATAAAGCCTGTTCAGGCACGTAGAGTTATGAGTACAGGAGCTTACCTTACAGCACGTACAAAATCTCCTGCCGTCTGAAGAAATCACTGTAACATCTGGTAAACGTTTACATATGTTGTATAGGTAACCCCAGTCCTACAACTATTTCCATTAAGTTCCAAACGGGAGGTCAGGCAAGAAAACGGGTGCCATGTTAAGATGTATTAGTAGTACTATTGTGAAAAACATTAGTTTAGGAATATACGGTGGTAGACCCACGGGTTAATGAAGCTAATGCAAATATTGGATAAGATCGAAAGTACAGGCTGGGTTATATGGAACAATTGCTCCATAATGCTGGAGCACAACAGTAATTGGGGTAATCTGCAATCGTCCCATGTGTGATAAATGGCCGGTTAGTAGTTATAAACAGGAGTGCTCGGAATCAATACGGGTCTCCATACATGCTGGGAGATGATTGTAGGAAAAATAGTGGGGAAATAAAGGACACATCCCTGGATAAACATCTTGAATAGAACTAATTAGAAAACACACACATCCTGCATATATCATATGGAACTAAAGATGTTTTAAACAAAGGTTAATTATAGTGTTAACACTGAAACAGAGGCGCGCTGTAAAAAAAAAAACATGTAGTACAACACATTAGATTGATATCCCACAGATTGATGTTTAGGAGATATTTGTTAAGTGTGAAGTAAAATATTAGGGAAATAAAGAACACATCCCTGGATAAACATCTTGAATAGAACTAATTAGAAAACACACACATCCTGCATATGTCATATGAAACAAAAGATGTTGTAAGCAAAGGTTAATTATAGTGTTAACACTGAGACAGAGGCGCGCTGCCAAAAACAATATAGTACAACACATTGGATTGATATCACACAGATTGATATTTAGAAAATACTTGTTACGTGTAAAGTACACTAAGGAATATTGGTGTAGGTAACAAATTAAAATCCACATAAAGAATCCTAGAGGAAATATGCCATCTCATGGTCCTGATTAAGGCCAAACTCTGTAGCTCTAAATTTGCAGATGGTTTGGGCTTCTATCTGGCGTAGGAGGACTTCTCTATTTCCTCCCCTCTCGCCCAGAGAAGCCTGTCTGAGTCCAATAAATCTCACATTCATTTTATCGTCCAACTGATGTTTCGTTTGCCAATGTTGGGCAAGGGGCAGTGTAGAGTCAGATTTGCTCATTGCATAAACATGCTCCCGGATTCTATATCTCAGTTCCCTGATAGTGCTGCCAATATATATACGTGCACATGTGCATATTATGGCATAGACTATGTATTTGCTGCGACAGTTAATACTATCTTTGATCAAAAAAGTAGTTCCTCTTGAGTCGGTAAAGTTCTCTGTGTCCTTGTGCGCCATTTTGCACATGGCACACGATCCACACTTCCTAAATCCTGTTGGTAGTTTAGGTAACCATAGATCTGGTCTAGGTGTTGGTAACTTCGGCAGTAGGGATGGGCTAAGGATGTTTTTAAGAGATCTGGCTTTTTTGAAGATTAATTTCGGTTTTTCATCAATAAGACCTTTGAGGTGATCATCGAGTTTAAGTAGATGCCAGTTCTTATTCAGTATTTTCCTAATTTCAAAGTTGTTGTGCAAAAAAGTTGTAATGAAGCTTATTTTGTTATCTACTTCTGTTCTTTGGCGTTTTTTGGGTATGAGGGTTGTATCCCTACTCATAGTGTTGACTTTTGTGTGTGCCAGTTCTATATGTTTTTTATTATAGCCTCTCTGGCGAAATCGGTATTTAAGAAGGTCACATTCCTGAGCGAAGTCATTGGTGTTACCACAATTTCTCCGGGCTCTTACAAACTCCCCCTTAGGTATATTTCTTATCACTGAATTTTGGTGACAACTTGATGCGAATAGGGTTGAGTTTGCCTCAGTTGCTTTGTGAAAAGTGTTGGTCAGTAAATGACCGTCCTTCACATATATGGTAAGATCCAAGAAATCTAAACTGGTGTTACTTGATGGTCCTGAGAGAAAAATCCCTTCTGCATTAGTGTTAAGCCGATCTTTGAATTCAATTAGATCTTGGTCATTACCATTTCAGATAAGCAAGATATCGTCAATAAATCTGGTCCACATCACAATCTTATCTTTCGCATTCAGATCTGTATAAACATATTTGTCCTAAAATTGACTCATGAAAAGTTTTGCAAGAGCGGGTGCGTATTTAACGCCCATAGCCACTCCCTGTTTCTGCTTATAATAACTTTGGTTGAACAAAAAGATATTATTTTCCAACGTTATTATCATCATTTCTTTCAGCATGGTCACATATTGGTAATGTGAAGCTGTTTCCCCACAAAATGTATAGTCAATAGTTTGAATGGCTGCTTCATGTCTGATGGAGGTATATAGGGCTCGGACATCCCAGGTGACGAGTTTGTATGTTTCCTTCCAGTGGATAAGTTTGAGTTTCTTAATTACATCAGTGGAGTCTTTACAGAAAGCTCTAATTGCAGGTAAACGTGGACTAAGTATGTTGTCAATAAACTCACTGATTTTCTCTGTGACCCAACCCATACCGCTAACAATCGGTCTTCCTTTCGGTACCTTATCAAATGTTTTGTGCACTTTGGGTAGAAAATAAATGGTCGGGACCACAGGGTGTGAGACAAATAGGTAAGCTTTTTCATCAGCTGTAATAAGGCCTTTCCTTTCCCAAGATTGTATCTGTTCTGCTATCTGGTTTTTAATTTCCATAGTAGGGTTTGACTGAAGTTCTTCATAGCAAAGGGGGTTGTTAGATGATTTAGGGCCATCTGTATGTAGTCTGTACGGTCCATGATTCTTATTTTTCCCCCTTTGTCAGCTTCTTTAATTACTATGGACTGGTCCATTTGTAGGTTGTTCAAAGCTTTAGGGCCTCATTACACGGAAGGCGGTAAGGGTTAACGGTCACCGGTAAGGCTACCGGTGACCATTAATCCTTACCGCCTTACTACGAGGTCCCTTTGCGGGACCCGACCTTAACGGCTGGTGTAGACCAGCCGTTAAAGTTGGGACCCTCAAATGGACCTTGGTGCTGATTACGGTACCGCAATTTGCGGTACCGTAATTAGCTCCTGCCCCATTTTACCCTATGGGGCAAAAATGGGGAAGGGCCATGGAGAAAGGGGGAATTACCGCCCTGCCAACCTTGGAATGGGGTGGTAATTCCCCTTTCCTCCATGGTGGTAGCGGTATGGTACCGGTGGCAACCATGGTGCTAGTAGCACCATGGTTTACCGCCTACCCTGTAATGAGGCCCTTAGTCTCCGCCAAGGTAAGATTGTTCTGTTTGATGTTGGATGTCGAAACACGTGTTATCCATAAAGGGCAATACAATAAAGATGCATTATCTCACCAGCATCAACAAATGTGGTGCAGTCTTCTAAAGTGTGGAGCAATACTGTAACTGTTTTCGCTAGGGGTTGGGATTCATAAGTCCCCTTTTTCTGCACCACACTCGCTGCGACACTTTTTGAATTGTATGAAAAACCAGGCGCAAGAAAATGTTTCCGTTGGCACAAAACTCATCCCCTAAATTTTAACCTGCTTTTCAGTTTTAGTTTACTATTTCGGGCGTAATCCCGGTATCCTCAAGCCAAGATGCCCTTCGTGGTGAAGGTGCACGTTAGAAATGCCAATAACATAACATAATTTAACGCTAGTGCCCCAAGTGCAGGGCATGGCCTTCAACCATGCCCCCGGGCTCCCTAATCCACCCAATGTAGCCAAGGTTTCCATGGGAACTGACTATCCTCCTGAATTGGACACTTGGCCTCGCCTTAGGCCAGGCCAAATGGCATGTTACCCAACCATTGAGGGTCCCTGAACCAACAGTAACACTACGAGCCACTGCTGGCCTGAAGGCTTCAAGCCATGTCTGAGACATGTTTTGGGCCAGTAGACCTAGCTGGTTGACCGTGGGTCAAAACTGGACCATAGTGCCAATAGAGGGTGTTACTGTTTGCCAATGTTTGGGCCCTGCAACAAACATAATAATTATTTATTTCTTTTTTTTGGAGCTATAATTCACTCCTCTTGGATGCTACTCACCCTATCTGGCAGGAGGGGAACACAGAGGGGCAAAACAACCACAGGAGGCAGGAAACTGCTGTTTCTTTTAATATGATGTCCTATTTGCCATCTTGGGCTACCACTCACCTCCCTAAGTGGAGAGCTGCATTATGCTCCATTTCTGAATTATTGCAGCACAGGGTCAACCGTGCCCCACATAAAGCCAGCAATAACAATGGCAGGAACTTGGAAGAATGTCCCAAATCAAATAGATTGCATTGTGCAACTAGCCAAATCTGGTTGCCCCTCAATTAAACTGTCTGATGTTTGTTGGTTCAGGAACACCAACCTCAGATCAGTATCATGAAAACTACTCTTTGGGCCTGCAACAGCTCAGGCACACCTAGATATCACTTTCAGGATTTTGGCTTGATTTAGCTAGATTGAAAACAAACCCCTGGGCAGATTTGTTCAACGCAAGTGGAAGCTTGATATCAGAAGCAGATAACCACCCCTCCACCCTCCGCAAAGGATTTGCAAGAATACTTCCAGATGTTTGTGCTGTGGGTGAGAACAGGGTTTTCTCTATTAAACATTGCAAATTTTGCAACCCTTTTTAATCCCCCCTCCACCCTGTCATGGACACTATATTTGATTTGGAAAGTTTCTTGAACATTCAGCATTTGTGTTCATGTTAGAGCTTCAAAAAGTGCCCTTGTCGGGGAAAGAGGCACTGAGACCCGGCTGCAAGAGTTCAAAGGATGGTTTATTTCTCCAGCTAGGAAATAACCCAAAAACTCTCTCCCACATTTACATCAGTGCTAGTATATATATTAATTAAAGTAACTCTAACAAAAAATGCTAAATGGACCTGATTGGCCAGGCGGTGTGGTGCTGTAGGTGTGGGTGGCATCTCTTCCTCCTGGTTGGCTGAGTGGCTGATGAGATGACGGACGTCAAACATCTTGTGCTCCACGCAGGTCAGGGTCCGGTCACTGTGGTCACTACCTAAGCTAATATGTTACACACTAAATAACAAATTATTTAAAACATTTTATGCTACTTGTCACATTTCTACATAAGTCACACACAATGATTATTGTCAGTACAATTGGGTCATTCGTGGCTTTATTTGGAGGCCTTGACCTTATTGTGCATGTAGAAGAATCAGGCTATGTTTCGCATTTTTACCTAGGTTTCAAACTCATTAGTACAAGTAAAAGCATATATAGTAGTAAAGGTGTGCAGTCATAATGTCGACAGTCAAAATGTCGACAGTCAAAATGTCGACAAATAAATGTCGAAAAACAATAATGTCGACAAACAAAAATGTCGACATTTTTCGATATTTTTTTGAAATTGTGTAATTAGTGTAAGAATAAATAAATAAATAAATATATAATAGATTGTGTTGAGTATGAGGGGTGGGAGGGTGGTTGAAGGGGGTGTGGGGGGGGTGGCAGGGGGGTGTTGGGTGAGGGGAGGTTGGGGGGGGGACCCCCCAATAGTAAATGATACTCTTTTTTGTTATTTATTTATTGAAAAAATAAATAAATAAATAAATATATAATTAGAATGTGTTCAGTATGAGGGGTGGGAGGGTGGTGGTGGGGGGTGTGGGGGGGGTGTTGGGTGAGGGGGGGTTGGGGGGGGGACCCCCCCCAATAGTAAATGATACTCTTTTTTGTTATTTATTTATTGAATAAATAAATAAATAAATAAATATATAATTAGGATGTGTTGAGTATGAGGGGTGGGAGGGTGGTGGTGGGGGTGTGGGGGGGTTGCAGGAGGGTGTTGGGTGAGGTGTTGATAGTTTTAAGGGTTTATAGTCATAATGTCAAAAAAAAAAAATGTCGACATTTTTTTTTCGAAAAAATGACTTTTTGCATTATAAGTATAGGATGTCGACATTATTGTTTTCGACATTTTTTTTTCGACATTTTTGTCTGTCGACATTTTTTTTCGACATTATGACTATAAACCGTAGTAAAAGTGCTTAAGGTTAGTAAGGAGTGCATTGGGTGGGTTTCGCAGCACAGGCGAGGGTCTGGCACTTGAAAGAAATACCTTACAGGGGGTGCAGGGTCAGGATGGCAATAAATTGTTCTAATGGGGGTGGGTGGCTTGCACGTTTATGAGGACAAATCGAGCAGAAAGTGCTGAGCTCATCCTGGTTCACATGCCGGTTCTCAGATGAACAGTGATCTCAGAGGAAGAAAACTGTAGCATATTGATTGTTGCAACTTTCTCCAGCTTCAGCGTGAGAATGGAAGCACAGAGCTTTCCTTCGCAGGGGGACTGCAAGGGTGGGGGCCAGCCAGCTGCCTGCGCGCCTTGTGTGTGTGTGTGTGTTTGTCCTTGGCTGCTGCGGTGGAAGGGGAGCTGAGCATTGCTGTACTATCGCAGTGAGGCCTGTTTACCCAAGATGGAGTTGAAAGGGGGCACACAAGATGGATGCCCCGTGTCCTGCTCAGTAGTCCCATCTATGTAGCAGTCAACCGTGGTTAACTTCACATAAGGGCAAGGGGCAATCCCACTACCGGAGGCACGTGGTCCAAGCCTCGTACTGAGGAGCATACGACGCGAGGGGGCCTAAGGACCCCTCGCTCCCATACAAGGGACCACCCATCGAAATTGGGAAACTCCATTAACATTCACAAGGCCTTTGCTGATGAGGGGAGGGAGAGGCTTTCAATGTTTGAGACTGCAATGAGGTTGACTGGACTCTTGAGGCTAACTAAAGAGGAATGTGGCTTGGCTTCAGGCCTATATTGAGGCAATTAAAGCCTCGAAATCTGGCCTGAGATTGGCTTTCAAGGTGGGGAACACGGTTGAGTTTTTTGTTGACGTTGAGCCTGAACAGGAGATTGAACAGCGTCCAATGTGTGAGAATCTATTAAGGTCAAAGGAACCTTTCAGGCTGTCCAGAGGGACACTAGATCCAATGGGTGGGTCCAATGGATGTCACGGATCTCGTGGCTATTTTTAGCATGGCTTGGCTAATTTTGATGTTAGGTCGCCCAGGAATGGACTACATTCCAAAGAATGAAAATCCATACATCCATGTCTCAAACAAAGATTTTTAGCAGTATTGCAGGATGAGGATAATTGCAACTGTGTCTGATAAACACATCTCCACTGCCAGAGAGGACAATATAGTTTGAGACATAATGGAAACATTTTAAAAATTAAATACGTTTGCACTGGTGTAACCTACTGACCACAGGCTTCAGTGTATGCTTGGGTCCTCCTTTCGGCCCTCTGAGGTCAAAACAAGGATTTCTAAGTTTGTTTGGGAATAGTATCTTTAAAAAGAACTTTGCAGGGGTAATGTGGCTTCACGTCGATCAAAATGGATGCCTAACCACTGGCTTTAGCTTTCCTTCCAGTTCTTTAGATAGCAGTGCTGCTGTCTTTGTGTTGGATGGGGCAGTATTTACGGATCCTAGTGAGCCCTCTATAAAGCTTCTCTGTGCTTACTCTGGGTGTCCTACAATTCGTTTTTGGCCACTGCTTCAGAGAATGGCGTGCTTCCCAGCCCATGAGGTAGTAGGCGGGCAGAAGTTGTCGATGTTTTGTTCCTCACTGCTGGTCTGAATTGCTCATATTCTAGCAGCTGCGATGCTCAGTGGCAAAATCAGAAATAACTGTGTCCCATATTTTCGCCCTTTCTCACTAATCTGATATAACATTCTCCAGACATATTGGCCCTCATTAGGACCCTGGCGCTAAGTGTTTAACGTCGCCGTAAAAGGCTGCGGCGCCGTTAAACACTTAGCGCCTAATTACGAGGTCCCTTTGCGGGACCCGACCTTAACGGCTGGTCTACACCAGCCGTTAAAGTAGGGACCCGCAAAGGGACCTTGATGGCAATTACGGTACCGCAATTTGCGGTACCGTAATTGCCGCCTTCCCCATTCCTATTGAGCCCTATGGGGCAAAAATGGAAACGGGGAAGGGCCATGGCGACATTGGGAATTACCGCCCCGCCAACCTCGGAATGGGGTGGTAATTCCCCATTCCGGATGGCGGTTACCCCATTCTCAGAACACGACTTCTTAAAGGTTAGTGCACCATCAAAAGCTTGCAGAAATATAGAATCCCAAATGTTGGTGATTCAGAATGACTGTACCAGAACCATAGAAATAGAGAAAATACTTTTATTACAAACTTATTACAGACAATATGCTAAAAAACATCTTAAAATTACTAAATTGCAGATGTAATGTGGTTGAAAGAGAAAAAACTAATTTCAAACAGTAAGTGGGGTCAGTACGTGAATGGATTGCATCATCACAGGTTGGGTAGAAGCAGACATATATTGTAGGCTAAAGTGTCTTTTAGCTAGCTTCTCAGATAGTCGACATATGTTTCGGCATACTGCGTATGACAAGACACTATCTAATTTTTGATGCATGTGCAGATGGCTTGGCTTCTCTCCCTACTTTTGGTTATGAAAGTGTGTGGCAATTCTTTCTAGGGTATACTACACATATCTGTCAGTTGAATCCACATTTCCCGCTTTTGTGGTCTGGTTGGTGTTCTCAACTGGGATATCAGCCTTGCCTGCCTTCTGGCAAGTTCATTCACTTTTTGCAAGATTAGTATCTGGTCTCGTCTTCAGCTACTATATAGCCTTGAAAAAAGAAACCATCTACTTTGGAACAGAAAACTTGAAATGAAATTGAATTACTTGCAACTGTTCTGGCAGCGGCAATTTTCTTCTTTGAAAATGTATTTGTCATTGTTTTAAATCACTTCAAAGTTAAAATAAATAGCAACTACACAGTGTCACAGTATTTCCATCACAACCACTAGACCCCTGTTAGGTTCTCCTTGACAATCTGTACCAGATTACCCTAAAAGAATTCTGATACTCCTCCCCTTCAATTGTCTCCCAGTAATTCACACATCGTTTATACCCCTGCACTCCTGTCATATACATAACCCTCTATCACTCCTCTATGGATGTCATTGGGACCCGTCCTCAGGTGACCAATACTGCAAGTCATAACACTGTATCTTTACCAGGGGTTAAGTCTTAAAAATTAAAGTGGAGGGACTCATCAACAAATGCAATGGGATGTGACGTCGAAAGAAATTAGCATATCAAGGTGAAATATGCACATTTCATTAAATGGGCTTGGAATAACCACCCAAATTGAACAGGACGAATGGCATTTGTCTTTCATAAAATCAACACACACACAAAACCAAGAGAGGATATTTTCTTCTAATAGTGTTTTTGAAAACTTTAAAAGATGTGCACATTTTAAACTCCAAGAACCAATACAAATGTTTTCTCTGGGACTTGAAGTACCGAAATGGGACATTTCACATTTAGTTATTTGTTATTTTTCATTGTATTATATAGTGCAGTGGTGAAGTCTCCAGCCTACAAATCTACCGACTGCGGTTTGATCCCAAGGTTTGCTTTAATTTATAAATTCAAAGAGGACATTCAATGTTTATCATTTTAGCTGGGGAGGACTAAGTCCCCCCTCTGAATAAAGTGGGTGGGCTCTGACCCCCCGCGTGTACCCTTGACTTGAGCCCCGATCTTTACCCACTTCCCTCCACTATAGCATCAGTATTATAGTTGTCCAGAGCCAAATATTCCCTTAGTGGGCCCATATATCCTTAGGCCTATTTCTAGGGGGCAGCCAAGCTGCGTTTTGCTACTCTTTCAGTTCACAGTTCGCCATGCACCTCAGTCAGTATTTGAATGTGGGGGCCGGGCCTTTACTCCATGCTATGGCTATCAATGATCGAGTGGCCAAGGTGCAATGCTAACAAACCTCTTTCTGAGTTGGCCCTTTCCTTCGAAGACTACTTGCAAACCGGCCAGGGACTCATCTGTGACATATTCAGGTATCACCTTGCTCATGGCATCAATGATATGCCGCCATAATGTGTTCAATTCCCCACATTGCCATACCAAATGTAAGAAATCAGCCGGCCGCTGGTGGCATCTGTCACACTCTGTGTGTCTACTAAGATAGTATATGTGAACCTGCAGGGGAATACATTTGATACATTTGATGAAAAAACTTTTAACGGGTCAGTTGGTATCTATTATTCATGGATATCCTGCTAGTCGGCTTGTACGCAACCTTCCACTGTTGATCTGTTATTGCCACATTGAGTATTTCATTCCATTTCTCCCTAGCCTTATCTTCAGTATCAATCTTTAGCATTTTGATCATCCCATACAGAGAAGAAATTCATTTGGTGTATCAGGGAACTTCTAGGTACTAGGTTCACCTGGTAAACTCAGCGAATATGTTTGTTTTGCATGATAAAATCTATAACATAGGACTGTACTTACCGCATTACATGACCCCCACTACATCAGTTGACCCAGCGTTAGTAGCTTTCCTTCATAAAATGATTCCTGCATAGTGTGAATTCCCAATCCCACAAAGTGTACCCTAAATATCTTCACGTACGTCACCTCTATCCCACGTACCCATAAATAGAGAGGTTTGGGGAATATAGGTGTTCCTCACCTATAACTTTTGCCATCTCATCCCATGCCAGGCATGTTATATCCACTGGCTATGTTTCGTTACGGGTAACCTGCCGCTTGCCCCATAACACAGATTTCAGATCATCAGAATTTGACATTGCCCTCTCAATCCCCACATGTATTAGCTCCGTTGTTGGGGACCACCACTACGTAGCATATTGTATCTTTGCAGACAAATAATATACATACATTTATGGATAATCTAAATCCCTTTCATATGCTTTAGTTAAGACATCATATGCAATTCTGCCCTACTTACCCACCCGGGCCAATCCAAGCATCAGGCTTCTAACCTGTAACCAAAACGCTGCAGGCAGTGCCATAAAACACATTATTAAAAATGTACACATTTTGTGAACTACCGCAGGTATCGACAACCAAAGCATCGACAGCCATACCATCTAAACAAATGCATAGAAAAAAGCATCTAATGCATTTTTTTAGATAGTAAAGGGTTTAGTTTAATAAAAATGGGTTTTAAAGGTTAAAAAAGGGGTATTAGGGGACCCCCATTAAAAAAGAAATGAGAAAAAAATGCATTAGATGCTTTTTTTCCAATGCTTTTTTTTCTCGATGGCATGGCATTAGATGCTTTGGCTGTCGATGGAATGACTATAAACCCAATCACCATCTTTTCCAAGTTTCTCAAGTGTTTTTACCTAATTTTCTACATACAGGGTGGAATTTTCAGTAGCCAAAACTATACCCAAATAACTGATACCCTGTCGGCACCACTTAAAATCAGTCACTATTTCTTCCCGTGGTACCCCCGGGGTCAAGGGGAAGATCTCTGACTTATCCAAGTTCATGTTCAACCCTGATAATTTGCCAAATTTATGTAAATACTGAACTACAGCTGAGAGGTTTCGCTTGGGGTCTTTTACATATAGCATTATGTCATCTGCGTAGTGTTGGGTGTCTTGACCCACGTTCAAGTTATTATGCTGCAACATTTGGTGCTGTGTGCTTAGAAAATCCAAGATGGCCGAAAAGCCCACATTTGCGCCAGAATCCAGGAAAACCGCGCAGTTTTGCACACACCAAAATGGTCCCCTGACCTGCACCCACCAGTGCAAACAAAGATGGTTCTGTTCAAAATCTGTTTTTATTAATGTCAAAAATTGCTAAGATCATGGGCCCGGAACCACCAAACAAAAATCCAACTCTGGTTGAGTGTTTTACTTTACTCTACTGCAGATCCACATCAATGCCATGTCAAGCAAGGATCATATACTATCAAGTAAAATTCTTTCTTTTGGAAATGTGTTAATTCAAGACAGCTGTCAAAAATAGGTGCAGTACCGGCATTGGACACTGACCGGCGCTGGCGCTCTATAAATCCTGACAGGAGAGCTGTCTTGCAGAACGGTGCAGTGAACAGAAGGGGGTGTTATGTAATTAAAAGTTCAAAAGACTTGCTTTTCCTGAGAACCATTATCACCTCAAAGACACACACCACAGCCCAGGATATCACATGGCCCTGTTGATTGAGAGGAGGAGTTTCCCCTGCAGCCTGCAGGACACAACACAATAGACCCTTTCAATTGAATGGGGTATGCTGATTTTGGGTGTGGACAGTAAACAGTCTTCTGGAGAAAGGAGAGGCCTGTGATCTCTGACTCACCAAGCTTCTGGGGGCGGGCCAGACTGGATTGTGGATTCATATTGCAGCAAATATATGTTTAAGTTAAATGCTTCTGAAATATTGTATTAAGCTTACAGAAATGTACAATTTGGAGATCCTTAATATGGAAAATGCCCTATGATTTGAGACCAAACTCCACTTTGTGCGGTGTTCTGGGACCGAACCCCGCTATTTATTAATATTGCAGACACTGTGTTTAGGATAGAGACATAGTAATTTCCAGTAATATGCTCAGGGAAGGGGTGCAGGTCTGTGTAAATTTTGAGGAAAAACCAATTTGGCGAAAGTCACTAAAAAGCACAAAATGTTGCCATTTTTGAACCCAGGCTCTTAGGGGGATCAGAGTTGGGCAAGAGTGTATCTTAATTTAATCTGTGATAGGTGTATGTAATTTCAACGACGTGTGTACCTTGGAAACCTGTTAGTTATGAAAAAATCATTTTCTAAGTAAAAGCAAAGGGGCGTTTCTTCAATAGATTGTAAAATGATGACTCACTCTGACACACTATCCCTTCTCAAATCAGGTCACAGAGAATACTTGACCTATCAAATCATGAGAGGGTTGGGCATGCAGAATGAGCCGACCCACCCACTTTCAAAAGGCATAAAAAGAGCAACTGAAAGCCAGACAGGGACATTCACTTTCCACTTTCTTGTGAAGCATTTTGCTGGACCAGACAATATCCAGAAGGACCATCTCCAGAACTTAGAATCCAGACTTCAGAACTTTTTCAGCAGGCCTCAAAATATTTTGCAAATTATTCAAACAGCCGGGCGGAGCTGTTTGATTCTGGCTAGAACCCTGTGCCAGTACCCAGAAAGCAGTGCTGTATCCAGAATCCACTTGATCCATACCAGCAGAACCAGAGACCCAGACCAGATCGCTGTGAGCAGAACCGGTACTAAAGACCGCCCATGGCGAGAGAACCGGAGTCCAGTCCAACCTGACCAGACCTTGATGGCCTATTTCAAAATTAGGAGTGAGTATCCAGCCAGAACTGTGCAGAACCCATCTCTTAGCTTAAAATAATCTGATTCAAAACATTTGAACCTGTCCAGTATTGCATCATAGGAATCGTGTGTTCATTCTGTCATTTCAAAGCTGTAAAAGTGTCATTTTGTCATTCTGAAGTTTACTTTCATTTCGAGAAACTACCTTCACTAAATCGTCCGTATCGTTTAAATCGTAGGTGCTAGGAACGAGATGTAACTTCCATTTTAAAGCTAAGATTCCAACAAGCCTAAAGACTTTCTACTCCTTATAGTTTTTCCGTAATCACGCTCGACGCACTTGGAAAAAGTGCCGCGATTTGCGATTTGGTCCAATTAGCTCCTGTCAAAATAGCCGCTTTTGCTTGAACTGCTAAAATTCGTTTTCAACCTTCTAATCCCTCATTGAGCATCGCAAGTGTGACTTGAACTAATCTTAAATAGCTATCACCTACCCTGAACCTCCTACAGGGAATTAAAATCATTTTTAGAATATTTTTCCCTTCTTTGCATACCACATTTAAAGGATTTTGCCTGTGTTTTAAAATCATCCCTGTTCTCTAAACTTGCTAGGGGGGGAACTGAAATTCGTATTGTATTGTGATTGTATTCCTGAAAACCGTGTGCTTCACTTCCATCTCCTGATATTGCATAGGGAGGAAGTGAATTGCCACCAGGGGACAAGTGAACATATTATCTCTTGTGAAACCCTATCAGTTATTTCTGTACTGCATTTTCTTTCCATCATTGTTTTTCCTTGAAACCATAAAAGCATTCTCAGTTACCTTTTCCTTCCTATACCAACTCCTAAGTAATTAAATAAGCGTACAATTGTCATATTATCCATTGTTGATCACCGTCATATTCTTAAGTGTGATATCAAGTGTGATATATATATATATACATTGTTTCATTTTTCCAATAAACCTTTTAAATTGCAAAACAAACCTACTTCTTGGCTCAGTGAGGTCAGGGGGATTCAAAGAGAGGGGCGTTATATAAGGGTTTACCATCCAGAGTATAACTTGTCATAAAAATATATAAATAAGGGCTTCCCTTGGGCGTCCAAGGCGAGGCACTGACTTAGTGGGATTGCTGAATTGAAGTCAAGTAACAGTAGAGTGAGACAATATGTAATTGAGAATATATCTTAATCCCTCTATGCCTATGATTCTCTCTGATGTAACAGGCCAGAGGCTTTATAGCCAGTGCAAAGAGATGGGGAGAAAGGGCAACTATGTCTTGTCCCCCGAGATGGGTATGTAGCTCCTGACAACAAGTTGTTTGTCAACCCCATTGCTCTAGCAGAGGAGTAGAGCAGAGGTACCCATTGCACGCAGATGTTGCCCAACCCAGACCTATGGAGCTCCTCAAACAGAAAGGGCCACTCTTTTGAATCAAACGCCTTTTCTGCATAGAGAAAGGTGACCATAGCTGGTATTGATGTTAAAGGGCAAACAGTCTCCTCAAGTTGTTCAGAGCCGATCTGCCTGGGATAAACACAGCTTGATCTGGGAAAACCAACAAGGGCATGAATGGCTGTAGCCGACTCACCAATAGTCAAGCTAAGCTGTCATTATCCATGTTCACCAGGGACAGTGGTCTGTGCAAGGCACATTTTGGCAGATCTTTAATGGGTTTTAATAATACTGTTAGAAGGGCAGAACGCGTTGATTCCGGTAGGATACCTGTACTAAGTGCAGATTCGTACATTTGTAGGAGGTGTGGCGTGAGCTCCTCCACATATTCTTCATAAAACTCTGCTGAGAGGCCTTCTGTCCCCAGGGGGCTGGTAATTCGGTAGAGACTGTATCATTTTTCTAATTTCTTCCACTCTCGGGGATAAATTCAAAAGCAGAGCCTTCTCTGGTTCTATACAATCCATGGCCACATGGTCTAAAAGCACACATACCTCTGTCAGATCAGCCTTTATCTGAGTTGTATAGAGAGAGTCATAGAAGTCTTTAAAGACCCCATGAATGCTTTTATTGTCGCTGACCACTTCACCTACCCAACTTTCCACTTCTACAATATTTACAGGTGTTCTCTCTCCTTTTGAATGGTCCACACCAGAGATTTGCGGCTGCTGCTGGTCTGACCAGATATTTGATCACCCTGGTGGCTGCAAATTCCCTCCTTGCCTCTTGCAGCCATTGCATAACTACAATACCCCTGCCTCCTGTCTGTCTAGCATCCAGGTCCTTAATTTTGCCCTCCCGTGTTCCTAGATTACTTTGCAAAGCTTTCAGTACCCCTCCTTCCCTAGAGATAGACCTACCCCTAATATAGACCTTGGATGCCTTCCATAGCACACTGGGGTCCAGAACTGAACCAGTGTTTTGCTGGAAGTATTGTTTGATATCCTGTGTGGTCTCATCCCTAAACACTGGGTCTTCCAATGCATGATTTTTGAACCTCTACATTGGGATTGTAGGTCTGGGATTCCCCTCAAATAAATATGATTTGGACTGTAGAGTGGTCAGATAAAGGTCTAGGGAGTATTTTTGCATCCACTTGACATCTCAATGGCCCTTCTTCCAAGTTGGGCGCAAAGGGATACCGGGCACCGTTATGGACATCGGTGCCAGTAATCCCTTTGCGCCCTATTCCGAGGTCCCTTAGCGGGTCCCTTCCTTAATGCCTGATTTTACCAGGCATTATGGACAGGGCCCGTTAAGGGACTTCAGAGCTAATAACGGTACTGCAATTTCCGGTACCGTTATTAGCGCCTTCCCCCTTCCCATTGAGACCTATGGGGGCTGAAATGGGAATGGGGAATGGCTTTTTCAATGGGGATTTACCGGTCACGCAAAGGTCAGAATAGACCGGTAAGTCCCCATTGAACCAGGGCGGACTCGGTACCGGTATTGGAGGTAGTCATGACGCCTCCAAATTCGGAATGAGGACCAATGTGTCTGGTGTGGACATTATATAAACTATGCTAGAGGCAGTGTCGTATGCCCGAATAGTAATCTCTCACTAAGGGGTTCTGGTATCTCCATGCATTCACCATCCTGTGATATTCTGCTATCCTTCTCCATGTCTCAACAGGATCTCTGGAGATTTACCAAAGCAGTGTTGGCCCTTTCCATGGCAAGAGTAAGCAAGAACTTAAAATCCTCAGCCCATATTATTTCATAATCCTTGTATTTGTGAATATGACTGACATATTTCTGAAAGAACTCCAGAGAATCTACATTCGGAGCATATATATTTATCATATATATGTGTAGTACCTGCTGCTAGCTCATGCCTTAGCCATGCACCTACTGCTGCACCTTGTGTTGTACCTGCTGCTAGCCCATGCCTTAGCCTTGCACCAAGTGTTGCTCCTTGTGTCGTACCTGCTGCTAGTTCATGCCCTAGCCCAACTTGCTCTCACGCACATACCAGAGCACCTCCCACTCCTCTTATCCCCAACCTTGAATGTGACAACACCCAAAAAAGTACCCTCAACCTTCCACTGATCAATGCATACTCACTACCCACACCCTAGATATCCACGACCACCTACCAGCCAATAACCTAGATGGTGTTGCTATCACAGAAACCTGGCTCTATGCAGCCTCAGGCCCTGCTCTAGCAGTGGCCATCTCTCCTCACTACTCTATTTTTAGATGTGACAGACTAGTCGCCAGAGGTGAAGGGGCCACTTTTATAGCTAAGAAACACCTACTCATCAGGCAGCTGAACACTTCACACAACGAAGCCTGCAACATGTTATCACTAAAACTAACAATTAGCCCGACCAACACCATTACGATCCACATCATATATCGACCTCAGGGTGCCACAGACATCTTTGAAGTAGACCTCCTTCAGACACTAAGTCACAACCTCAAGCTCTCCTCACAAGTAACACTCCTAGGAGACTTCACTCTTGGACTTAAAGACGATACCGACCTATCAGCATCCTCTCTCGCCAATTCACTGCTCTCTCTAGGCTTCTGTCAACAAATCAACAACCCCACGCACATTAAAGGTTGAACGCTTGACTGAATAGTTGACCTCAACTGCAATATCAGCATACAAAATAACACTCCATACCCATGGTGTAACCACCATATAATCACTTTTGCCATCCTGGTAACGAAACCTCCAAAACCTCTCGCCAAGTGATTACCACCCTCCATAGCCCGTAACTCAATACAACTCACTAGAAAAAACATCCTACCTTTCCTGGACCCGTTCAATTTGCAATCCACCTGCACCTCAGACCCTTAAGTCTTAGCTGAACACTACACCAGCAAACTAACCGATGCTGTTAATGCTCTCGCCCCATTAACCCACAGGAGAGCCAAACCCTTTGTGCACTTTAATGCATGGTACTCCCAAGAGTTTGCTGACCTTAGGTCCAAGAAAACAACAGCAGAAACATGTTGGAAAAACTCCCCTATGGACACCATTCAACACCCTGGCCAAACAGTACAAACAGGCCATCACTGTAGCCAAAGCCTCCACGTATAACTCTAGAAAAACCAATGCCAACTCTAACATGCGCAAGCTATTCACCAACAGAGACCTGGAATCACCCATCCCTCATGCCTCATCTGAGAAAAAAAGACCTTGTCTGGTGTGCCAGTATACACAATGCCATGTTGCAAAAAATTGGCATGCTACAGAAATAAATAGCCGTCAACAAGCCACCACGAAACTTACGCCACAAAACACCCCTAACAATCAAAGCCCTCAATTGTGGTACATCTGACACTCCTCAGTTTATATTTAACAATATAACCACCATAGACACACTACATATCTTGAAAAGCCTTAAGATCTCGAGATGCAAAGGAGACGCTTGCCCAGCCCCACTCATCAAAGACTGCGCAGAAGTACTTGCCCCTTTCATCACAACATTCATCAATGCTTCATTCACAGCAGGAATAGTCCGATCCCTGCTGAAAGAAGCCTGTGTCGTACCATTACTAAAAAAACCTTCCCTAGACATGGCCATCCCGAATAACTATATTCCCATTACCACAGTCCCATTAATTCTCAAAATCCTGAACAGACTTGCCTATATAAAGATTCAACACCATCTAGAATCTAACCAAATCCAAGGTGCGCGACAAACAGGAAGGTAGTGAGTCGGCACTACTTGATCTGAAAAACCAAATGGACGACATTAGAGACAAGGGAAAACAGACCCTGCTGCTTCTCTTAGACCCATCCGCAGCCTTCGACCTGGTAGATCACTGTATCTTATGTCACCATCTCACTTCTGCAGCTGCCTCCTCTCATGAAGCAGCAGCTTGGATCACCTCCTTCCTAGAAGGTCGAGTTATCAAGGTATTCCCTGACCAAGCTAGCACAGCACCCACTACCATCGCCTGTGGAGCACTCCAAGTCTCTGTGTCTCTCCCACACTGTATAATATCTTTACTAAGCCTCTCTTCGACCTCCTAGACACGCAGGGTATTATCTACACAAACTACACGGATGATACACAAATCCTCCTCCCACTATCAGGCAATTACACTGAAGATTCTGCCTTGCTAAAAGCCACAAACACCACCATCCAGGCATGGATGACAACCCACGGCCTTTGCCTCAACAATGAAAGGACAGAACTACTTCTAGTCGGTCCACACTCAATCCTAAACAAATTGGACACAGATTACACTGCCTTCAACAAAGACGGTATGATGATCACAGTATCATCGGCTGTGAAGACCTTTGGGGTTTACTTAGATGCTACCCCCCCTCTCCCGCCAAGTAAATTCCATATCCTCATCTGAAGCATATGCCACTAAACTCCTCATCGCAGCCAGACCATATCTATCTGAATATAACTGCTTAACTATTGGAGAAGCGGTGACATGCGCAAATTTGGACTACTGCAACATCCTTTTCGCCCACACATACTCACACAACATACACAAGCTCCAGATGATTCAAAATAATGCTTTACGAGCGCATTAAACCTACCTTGACATCACCACATATCTGAGGCCAGGAAAGCAGTACACTTGCTTCCGATACGGCAAAGAATCCTCTTCAAGACACTCACCATTAACCACAGGTGCATATCAAAAGCAGCCACACGATACCTAGCTCCGAAAATGTCTCTCCATCAGACAGGCAGGCCTACCAGAACACCTTACACCTAAAGGCTCATCCAACCAAATTTCAAGTGATTCAGGGCGGTAGCCTCAGATTTCCCAGTCCTTGCTGCAAAACATTGGAACGATCTCCCGCAGCCCCTAAGAGCAGAACATTCTTACTGGGCCTTATGAAAAGCCCTAAGAACCAGGCTATGCACCTGAATTAGTTGATTATCACCCTGCCATCACCACCCAAATCAGTAGTCTAGGCGTTGAAATTGTACTTATCTCTGTAACCTATGAACAGAAATTGTATATTTTCCTATTATTATGTACCCTACCTATCCATATGTACCACTGACTAATCTTGTTCTAAGGACTTTCCCAGCCGATGGGCTCCATGTAACTGGATTGTAGCACCCTGATGCCTGTGCGCTTTCTAAATGCAAATAAAATAAATAAATAAATAAATAAATCATCACAACTTTGAGACCCACAATTTTCCCCACTAAAATGAAATAACAACCTTCCCTATCACTAATGTGGTCGTGTCATTTAAAGCCCAAGGAGGTATGGGTATAGGCTGCCCCCCCTCTAGAATGCGTGGCGGATGACGCACTTTAAATATGTATACCTCAGCCCTGTACTCCAGTCAGCACCCCCTTCTGAATCAGATGTGCGTCTTGTAGCATGAGAGTTCTCACCTGTTGTCTTCTTACATAAATCTTGTATCATTTGTGTACATTCTGATATTCCAAGACATTATTGTGATATTATCCAGCATCTCCCATTCAATAATTTATTAAGTTTACAATAAAAAAAACAATAAGAACGTACATCAAATACATAATGTCTCACTGAAAACAGCATAACGTAATGAGTTAAACATATTAAACATCACATAATATCAAACCCATCAAAAGAAGTATTATCCTGTGAAACACAATATTCCAACCAACAGGTATACACAAAACAACACAAATGGCAAGAGAAAGAAAGAAGACAAAAAAAAAAATTGAAACCCCCTACATCTTATTTCCCCTCCCCCAAATGACACATCCAACAAGGCAGATCCACAATCATATCAATCATAAATGGCCAAAAAATGTCCCCATACTCTCACGTATTCCTCGTTTTTATCTTTACACTCCATTGAAACCTTATCATACTGTGATAAAACATGCAATTCGGTTAGCCACATTAAGAAAGCTCCCCTAGCAAGAGGCTCTGGCATTGCCCCAAATGCAGACAGGAGTGGCTTTTTTTAAGGAAAACACTGTCATCATGTAAAAACCACACTGCTTGGGGTTGGAGGGCGATGAAGATCTCAAAATTGTTTGTCGTAATAATGAGGAATGGATGGGAAGGGAGGCCAGCATAAAAGACAATAAGCTTTTGGGGGAAATATGGAATAGTCCTGGTTACCAGGGACTTTAATGGGCCAGTGCGTGCAAAAGAAATGTTTTGGGCAGGAGCTTTAGCCCTGGCCAATGCATGAAAATTATAGCATGGAACACTCATGGACATAACCACTTTTGTACTAATGTAAAACTGTGTGATATTATCCAGCCTCTCCCATTCAAGTATATCAATTGTGCGAATGTTTTGCACCTTCATTCCACTTCCCCCTAGACTCACCACTATAAACCGGAACATAAAGAGCTCAAATGTTTGCCTATCTCCGTCTTCCTTTAGACTAACGGTGTACACTGTGCATAAACAAATAAACCTCCCTAAAACCAGATCCTCCCTACCCATGCCAGAAACTTCAACATACTGGCTTAAACTCGCGCCCCCCAATAGACCTCGTAACTCCCCTAACTCGCTCTTACTGCTCTGGAGAGTTGTGTGCATAAACTGCTGCCCCACCATGTGGCTTCCGATTCACTTCCAGATATGTTTCCCAGACACCACTTTTGATGTATTATTCCCCCTGTTCTGCTCCCAATGTCGGCACAGTCTTAGCAAAATGTCCATTATATATCCCTAACAGTAGCTTCGCTTTCTCAGCAGAGTGCCGTTTAATGTTACTGGGAGTTCCCGGCCAGCACCTTTGCAAACTTTTCCGCTGCTCTCTGGTCTGTAAAGAATACTGGTTTACCTTCATGTGTGACCATCAGTTATGCTGGATACAGCATAGCATAGCGCACACCCTTCCTGTGTAATATATTATTGGCCTATTGGAATGCTTTCTGCTGCTTTCAGCTGAACATCCATATCACGATAGCCAAATATGCAAGGAATGATTGAACGCTCAGGGGCTCCCAGTGCCAGCCTCATAGCAATGATCGGTGCACCCTTTCGACCAGGAAAAGGGCTGAAACTTCAGGAGTGTCCAAAACCACTATAAGCAGTCACTCGGAACGTGTCCATGTTGTCAATCGCAGTTGTTTCTGGTACTCCAACAATGCGCACATTGTTGCGCCAGGACCTCCCTTCCAGGACATGATTTTTAGCTGCAACCTTTTTCACAATCTGCTGTAGTTATGCGACTTCACTCAGCAGCTTCATAATCTTGTCTTCTCGCTCACCAATCGTCTGCTCCATCTCAGTCATACATCCACATAGCTTTTCTATCCGCTGATATATCCACTTTACACGTTAGGGTATTGATCTTCCACCCAGCGTGTCTGTACTGTCCTTCAGCGTAATCAGCATTTGGTTCAGCATTGTACCGTCCACCCTCGTTGCGCCTAGAGACTGGTCGGGGGTCAGTGCTTGGGAGGGATCAGTTTTTCGTAAAGTGGTCCATCTTGGCTTGTTCTTTGGGGTTTATCATGCCTTTTATTACCCAGGAGATATCTCTCTCCTCTGTTGAGCCACACTCAGAGGGTCCACAACCTCCTGCACATGCACATTTCCCCTTGATGGATGGCAGAGGGTGCTGATATTGTGCCTCTCCCCCGCTTTCTTGCTTTCAGCCCACCACTGGCACCAAACAGACGGTGCCCCAATGCTATATTGTAGCGCAGTGAGCCGCTCCTGGGCCGTCCTTCCACACCGCAAGGCTGACCTCGCTGACCAATGTCATCCCGGCCTCTCCCCCAGCACACAGATCACTGTGGCCCACTTACTGATACCTGGCAGAAGGGCATCGGCTCAGCACATCTGACACAGCCGCAATCCGCCACTTTAACAGGCCCAAGGCCAAACTGCCACTTCACAGTGGTCGCCACACATCAGACCTTCCCCTGGGGACAAATCAGGGCAGAGTTACCGACAGGAAAGGAGGTTTTTCTGCAGGACATGCAGTCGGCAACAGGAGTACACTCAAGATGTGGCCATCTTGCAGCTCCCGCAAAAGTACCCCCTTCTGTCAGCAGTAATTATACCTTTCTAACATGCATTCTATTTCTAAAAATATTGTTTTCTCTTTTGAGCTTTTGAGCAGTAGAGTGGTGCAGGTAGCTGACTCGTTTCGGTCTCTCAACCCCCTTTCTCTTATCTTATTTATAATTTGACTTCCTGTCACTGTAGAGTATTTACCTCTACTTGCCAATTCACTTATATTATTTGTGTTGTCCGTTTGCATTACTTAGCATATGTTAGTCAAATGTTTCTTCTTTGTTTCACTTTTATGAACTTTTGTTTGTCCCCTCCTTTTCACTTGGACAGACACTGACTGAGATACCATTATTATAGTACTATACTGCCGCTTTGAATGTTGCATGCATGTTGTTGTTCATAGTATAAGATCTTCCCCATAAGAGGAAACCACCAGGTTTTAATTCCCTCCCATTTGTCCCAGTGAACTATTATACATACGTATATACCCACATATATAATACATACGTATATACCCACACACACACAAGAAAACAGCAAGGGAAGACATGACAGAATTCTAAATATCTTATATTATTGTATGTGAGAAATCACCTTAAATGGGTGCCTAGTGCCTGAAATGGGAGCTAATCCTATGGGCCACAGTGGCCATTTCTATCATAGGCTCACAATTGCTGATAAAGTATCTAGCCATGAGGTTAAGGACATGCGCAAAGTAGGGGATGCTGATGTGGAAGGCAACAAGGATATTTGATCCAGTGTCTCCTGCAACAAAACTCAACAGAAATATGAGACTTTAGCCACTGTGCCTCACCCTTCGTCACATTCTCCAGATGTAAACTCCCCTATGGTTTCTTTTCTGAAACTCTTGTAAGTACCACATTGTCTGGTGCCAAACTGCATGCACATGCTTCCCTTATGAATACACCTGGAACCGTTCTTAAATGAAGGAAAGACCACATAGTGTGCTGTGATATCCATGTACTCAGTGCTCTGATGCTGGTCCATGTGTTCATGCCAAAGTTGACTTTGTGTGCCAAAGACTGCTGTAGTACCTGACCCACTGTAGCCATAATCTAATTTTTCTACTGCTTTGAGTGAGACAAATACATGAGCCTTGAACGTCCCAGACATGATCGGCTTTTCCCATAAACTGCCGGACCAAGGGTTTAATACAGAGGAATAGGAAAGAGGTCTGTTGTCAAAGTTAGCCAGGTTAGCAGCATGCAGGCAGTCTCTGTAATAGTTTTTGTGATATTCCTGCCCATGCTCAAACACATTCACATCACTGGCATGATAAAAAAAGGCCGGTTACTGCCATGTGCTTTAGGAGTTAAGGCATTACAACTTGATGTCCTACTTCCAAGAATTAACACATCTGTAGTATTCACAGGGGTAATTGGGCAAACTGGCGGAGGTGTGTTGCTTGTCTGTTGGTATGGGCAGGAGGAACTTTAAATGTGTTACGTCTTCCCATATCTGTCCATGGTGTCTCAGCATATGGCATCACATTGATCTGGCATCCAAGTTGGTCCCCATATTCCACTGACTTCTGAAAGAGTGTGCAAGTGGCCAGATGTGGCTGTTGTTTATTGTTTGTGAGATACTTCAACACTTTAGACTTTTGTTATGAGCTAGCTCACAGGCTGTGTTCATTTGGGCAACATGGTGTGGCTGTTGTGGCGCTGGTTATGTTCTGAATGTAACATCATTATGTGATGTGCTTTCTGATCTGTGACAGAAACGCTATCTCTCCAAGAGACTGAACACACGTGGGGCAAGGGGGCTTCTAATAGTACTAAAGTCTCTGCATCTGTAATGTCATACTTATTGTCCTCCTCCGTAGTGCTGCATTCCAACTGTAGTGCTGCATTCCAACTGTAATGCTCATTCCCATCTGGACTTTTATGGATCATAACTTTTGCATGGATCCTTATCATCATGATTGTTGGACTTATCAGTGGATAAGTCTAGAGCAAACAAGGAATTTTCAAACTCCTACCAGTGTTCAACTCAGTGTGTTTTGTTCCTGAACTTCTGTGAGTAAGAATCCACCCATTGTGCCCCTAGGATAATGATGGAGCTGAAGATGTATGTCCTTCTCTGTCAATCTTGGTGGATGTTCATCAATGTAGTGCAGAACCCTTGCATTTACTTGGACCGGTCGGTGCTTGTGTACCACAGGAATCTGTGATGGAGGTGTGGAATGTTAATTGGCTGATAACTTAATTTGACCCCATGCAATTCTGCCTTTCCAATATACACAGCAGGTTCTGTTACAGGAGTGGAAAGACCATCAACAGCACCTCTTCCCCTGCCTCTGGCGTTTGGGTTCCGTCATGTTTTTCCTAATGTTTCATCCACCACCCTGAATCTCTACTGCTTCCAGTAAAATCAGGTAAGTATGATTCTCCCACCACCTTCCATAACTGATTCCTGCTGCCTTCCCTTCCTTCTCCCTTTTGTCAAAAGATGGTATGATATGATATGATATGATATGATATGATATGATATGATATGATATGAGCTACAAGGATTGTCACAACCACACTGCTGAATTTTTCAAGTAGCACAAAATTGGTTATTCGAATGCTATGAATGGTTTATACCATGCTAATATGTGTACGATGTACTGATTCAATGATGCACTAATTCAATATGGTCATGTTAAATTGTTGATACTAGCCTGGAAGAAGCCCTGAGGTCGAAACACGTGTCGGCTGTATTCAACACATAAGACTCTTCATAAATACAATTTTGCATTTGCGCAGTGTGGTTGCGTCAATCCTTGTAGCTCATTACTTTGTGTATACCCTGGGCAGGGGACTCCCCGTTTCGACTCAGCGGTCTGCAGCAGTTATACAATTGGCTATTGACTAGGTTGCACCTGAGATGTATGTATTGGCTATTGCCTCGAAAAGCGCTTAGGGTTCCAGTCTCTTCGGACCCGGTTGGTTGTGTTCATATGATATGATATGGCATTTATAACACACCTGTACACAAGTGTTTCTAGGCCCCACAAGAAAAGGGAGGGAATACATCGGGAGGAAACAAGACAACAATCCTACGAGGCCTTGTGTCATTCAGATCGAGCAAGAGCAACAATGGAAGTACATGGGGAAGGAGAGGGGGAAGTACAAGGGAGAGAAAAAGGGGTAGTGCGAAAAGGGCAGCATGGCTCTGAATAAGTGCAGCCAGGTAAGCGTGGTTCTAGGTAAATGCAAAGAGGCGGGGGTGCAGGGGTTACATTTACACCCCCTAAGAGCATGGTTGGACAGGAGAAAGTGCAAAGGAAGATTGGTTGCAGAGGGGCCTGGTACACAGTGAGACTCTGAGGAAACCAAGCAACCAGTCGGCACAGCAGACAGGTACGTTAGCAAGGGAGTGAGCGAGAGAAGGCAGAGGAGAAAAGGAGGGTCTTGAGCTGCTTATGGAACTTCAGGTGATCCTGCTCAACTCTGCGACGGGCAGGGACGCCATTCCACAGGGAGGCACCTGCAGAGGTGAGAGATCTACTGCACACTCTTTGCCTGGAGAAGCATCCAAACAGTTGGACGTAGCACAGCGAAGGGCTCTAGTAGGAGATATTTCAGAAGAGACAGTTGGATGTAGTGCAGGCCCCGGCCCCAGAATACCTTGTGGACAATGCAGAGGGTCTTGAACTTGATCCTTGCAGCCACTGGGAGCCAGTGGAGAGATTTCAGGGCTGTAGAGAGACGGTGCCTGGGCTTGAGGCCAAGGATAGGTCATGCAGTCCTCTTCTGGATTTGTTGCAGAGGGTGCAGAGTAGAGGTAGGAAGATTGAGAAAGAGGCTGTTGCAATAGTCCAGACTGGAGAGCGCCAGGGCTCTGGAGACCGTGAGCTTCTGGAGAAAGTGAGAGAAGGTAGAATACCTCTGAGGAGGTGTAGCTGGAAGTGGGCCGTTTTGGCAAGATCCATGATGTGAGGAGAGAAGCAGAGAGTGTAGTTGGAGATGAAGCCAAGGTTTTTTGCCTCACAGGAAGGCAAGGGTAGAGGGTCCAAGGATGGCGCCCAGAGTGAGAGAGGGAAAGTGGGAGCAGCAGTCTCAATGAGAAGGATCTCTGTCTTACTGGCATTAAGGGAAAGATCTTTGGAGGCCCACCAATCCTGAATTGCGGATAGACAGTCAGGAATGAGCGAGGAGGAGAGAAGGCTGGGGTAAGCCTGAAAGAGAGATGAGTGTCATCCGCATAACAGTTAGAGGAGAAGGTGGAGAACAGGTGGGCCAAAGGGGTCAGATAGACATTGAACAGCCAGGGTGAGCGGATAGAGCCCTGGTGGACCACATGTGGTGAGAGAGGTGGTGGAGAGAAAGGACCCAAGTTGGACTTGGGAGGGATGTACCAAGAGGAGGAGGTCTGCCACCCCAGGGCATGATCCCTTATGCCCAACTTCACACAGAGTCTGTTGATCAAGGTGGCATGATTGACCATGTTCAAAGCAGAGGAAAGGTCAAGGAGCATGAGAACAGAGGGAGAGCTGGAGTCGAGGTTAGAGAGCAGATCTTCGCAGGTGTTCAGGAGAGCAGTTTCCGTGGCTCTGGCTGCTCTGAAGCCAGACTGATGGTCATGGAGGCAACCAACAGATTCAGTGTGGAGGATAAACTGGAGATGGCCAGCTTTTCCAGGAGTTTGCCCAGAAAAGAAGTGATAGAAATTGGGCGATAGTTTGCCAGACATGTAGTATCGGCAGAAGGCTCTTTTAGGAGGGGGTGCACAAGGGAGTGCTTGAGGGAGAGGGGAAAGATCCAGTGGCAAAAGAGTAGTTGCAGAAATCAGCCAACGCTGGAGCGAGGTTGGCAATGTGGTCCTTGATGGTTCTGGAGGAGCAGGGGAGCACCTGTTTGGATGATACTTTCATAGTCTCGGGAGGATAGCTCAGGGGCAACGTGATTGCCTTGGAAGCAAGACAACGCTGAGCAACACAGTTTCGATCCCCGGGTCCACGCTTAGAAACCGCTGGGTATTAAGCACGTTTTAAATAACCAATTATAATTATAATTATTATAGATCAGTCTTGTCTAGAGACATCATCAGGTGTTGTCAGAGCGAGGAAGTAAAAAGGAAGAGGAGAAGTAAGGCGGCCAAAGGAGGCCTCAGAGAGGTAGAGGGGAAGGAAGAGGAAAGCGAGGACAGGATCTCCTGAGTATTACTGTTGAAATGAGAGGCCAGAGCTGTACAGACAGTCTGGGAGGGAACAGGAGAGGTGGAGACTGCAGTAGGATTGGCCAGCTCCTTGTAGATTTTAAAGAGTGTTGCCATGTTGTTAGAGGCCACAGAGACACAGGCTTGGATATGGACCCTCTTCTTGGAGAAGACAGAGAGTCTGTATTGCCTTTGGAGCAGCACTTTCTCTTAGCCACCCTGCACTTGCGTTTCATGGTGGCGAGGTCGGAGCCGTACCAAGGGTTGCACTTTGTGGTAGGCTTCAAACTGATTCTCATGACAGAGGCAAGAATGTCCAGAGTGATGGAAATAGAAAAATGCAGGTTAGTGAGGACTGTGTGAGAGTGTGAGTCAGCCACAGGAGTAGGAAGATTAGAGAAAGTAGAGGCAAAGGCGTCCACTGACACTCGCTTCATGGGAAGAATGACAGAGAAGGAAGGAGGCAGTGCTGGGGTAAGATTTGCTAGAGGGGCAAGAAGTTTCAGGTGAGAGCAGAGCAGAACGTGGTCAGTCCAAGAGAGAGGAGTGAGGAGAGGGTTAGAGAGGGGGATGTCTGAGGAGATGAGAACATCCAAGGTGTGTCCAACAGAGTGGGCTGACCAGAGAGAAGGATGAAAAGGGAGAGAGAGTCGCATAGGTTGTGGAACAGACCAGAGGAGGGATTAGAAGGATTAGGTGGATGTTGAGGTCTCAGAGGAGCAGAAGTTGAGAGGTTGAGGCAGGGCGGGAAGAAGAGAGGCCAGCCCATTCTGAGAGGAAGAGGGTGGCCTGGCCAGGTGGTCTGTTGATGGTGGCCACAGTCAGAGAGAGACCAGCAGAGATAGAGAGACTCCAGGCTAAGCATTTAAAGGAGGAGTAGGTCTGTGTAGGAATGATAGAAGCAGGTACCCATTCCGGAAAGGACAGGGCCACTCCACCTCCGGGACAGTTGGTTCTGGGCTCAGAGAGGATCATGCAGCCCTCAGGGAGGAAATCGTCAAAACCTGTGACAGAGTTGGCCATGAACCATGTCTCAGTGAGAGCGAGGACATCCAGATCAAGGTCTTCGAGGAGGTGGCATATGTGAGAAGATGTTTGACAGCAGAGCGAGATTTGAGAGTAGCTATGTGGAGCTTCTGGGAAAGACTTCTGGGGTGGGGTGCAGGAGTGAGGTACACCCAGTGGAGGCAGTAGAAGGGCCCAAGGGTGGGCAGTGGCAGTAGAAAGAGGTGGCAAAGGGGTCAGTGCGGAGGAGGAGGTGGGTTCCAGAGAGGCAGCGGAGGTGGAAGGAGGTGGCAGGGGGACAAGAGAGGTGTTAGAAGGAGTGGCAGGAGAACAGGTGAAATTAATGAGATTCAGGAGATGCCTATCAAGAAGGAAGAGAATGGGCTGAGAGCCCTGGACCATGACGGTAGTATTTAGATAGACATTGATGATGGTATTGGAGGAATGGAAGGGGCCACAAGGATCTCCCAGCAGGTGTCACCATTAATGGGAGAGGAGGAGAAAGGAGAGAGAGCAGAGACCATATGAAGGGTCATGAGGTCTGGAGAGGGAACGACAAAGAGGATGTCACTGAGAGTCTGTAGATGTCTTGTCCTCCCACTTCAAGAGAAGGACACTGACCGGTGACTCACCTACCTCCACAAATCTCTGGTGCACCCTTACAGCAAAATCAGGCAAATGTCACTCTCTAACAAACTGCCTTGACGGCTTCCTACAACTTCTCCTTCCAATTGTACATGAAGGGACACGTCCAAGTGACAGGTACTGAGTGGTGTGTGTGATCCACCTCCCTGAATCTCTGCTTCTCCCTCAGAGCAAAATCAGGCACTCGTGACTCTCAGAAAAGCTGCCCTCAGGGATTCCTGCCTCCTCCTGCTCATCCTCCCAGGTGTCACCTGATGGCATGTGCCTTGTTCACTTACTTCAAAATACAGACAATGACTAGTGTATCACCCACCACCCCAAATCTGATCCTCCGTCCCAAGAAAATCAGTGAAGCCTGACTCACCCACAAGCTTCCCTATGGGATTTCGGTTTCCTACCACTCCACCTCTGAGGTGTCATGCTATGGCATGTATCATGTCAACTCAGTTCAAGAGACAGACACTGACTAATGTGTCACCCACCGCCAACATTTCTAGTGCCCCCTCCATGGAAAATCAGGCATGCATGCCCAATCCACAAGCTGCCCTCAAGGATACCCAGCCTTATCTGCTCCTCCCCTATGTGTCAACGAATAGCTTCTGTCTCATCCACTCACTTCAAGAAACAAACACTGGCAGGTGTAGCACCCGCCTCCTGGAATCTCTGCTGTTCTCTCATGACAAATCAGGCAAGTGTACTCACCTATTCGCGGCCCTGAGGGACTCCATGCACCTCTTGCTCCCCCTACCAGCCCTCACCTGATGGAGGGTGTCTCGTCTACTCACTTCAAAAGACAGACACTGGCTGTTGCTTCAACTCCATCAACAGTACTCTTTTGATCACACCAGTATTGTTAAGCCACTTCAAATCATTGAATGCATGACACACCATTGTGTATGCAAAACCTACCCTGAATCTAGTGGTCTGCTGTTGTTTTCCTGCAGTAAATTACTTTGTGGTAATTTACTGCTTGGAAATTACTTTGAATTATTTTGAAAATATATATATTACATGGCCTGTGGTAGCAGCCATGTAGTCATGGTTAAGTTGCTCTACTCATAGGAAGAGCACTTTTTGGGTGTGTAGGGGAGGAATGGCCACGAGGCCCTCCTCACCTACAGCTCCCTCCCCAGGTGAGGACCATGGCTCGGTGGGAGCACCCTCATGCCACCCGGGCCCAGGTGGAGGGGGGTTCACCCGCCGACGACATTGCCCACACGCACCCTGTCTTTGCATTTACCGAAACTTAAGTTAGGCCTAGACGCCATCGTGCACAGCAAACATGGTGTGAGTTCAGCACACTGTAACGAGGCCCCCACCTTTGGAGGGCCTTTCATGCATCTCTGCCGCCTCAGCAGCCCTGGCAGGTCCGCTGCGAGCGCGTTCCCATGAGAAAGTCGGAGATGAGCTAAACCCGAGATGCCAACACGGCAACATTATATTAGTAACAATGTGATATTGCACCCCGTATGACCCAGACCGCAAGGCCGGGGCAACGGGGAAAAAAGCTGAAGCATCACTATCTGAAGAAGGTAGAAAATAGTTCAAGTATTGGTGTTAATGAACTACCTCTGTTTAAAATGTGAACGAACCATAAAAATGTAACGTTATATGATATCCCTCCAGGTCTGGACTAATGCTGCTATAACCACGAAGAAAGATGTTGACCAAACGTGTAACCTCTATTTGTAAAAGTGTTTTTCAATAGTATGTAGAAACTTGAACTCATATATGTTTTGAATCACCCAAAGCGGCGAGCATCAATCTCTGTAGGCCATAACCTAGATATCCCTCGTATAACGTCTAATGTACATACAATACGCACACAATGTAGTGAACATAATGTTAGGTAATGAAAAGGTACTGGAACCGACTGTATTAAAGAAATGTGTAACGAAAATGAAATATATATATATATATATGTGTGTCTGAATAACGTTAAAATGAGGCAGAACAGTATAAAACTTCTGCATTCACTGATCAGCAACGCACGAGGAAAATACCTTTGTGAGTATATGCAAGGTCATTCCCTCTCCCACCCCACCAAGCCTGCCAGATAAAAAAGCTAAGACTTGTGCTGCGCTCCCTCACCTCCCCCAACCAAGCTGGCGTTACTTCAGAGAGTCAGAGGCCCCGGCGCCGCAACCAAGGCCACAGCCCGCCACCTGTGTTATTTACAGCACGGTAATAAACCCACGGATGAACCCACTGATCTACCAGCACCCTCTCATAAATCCCCACGAACCCCCCCAAGAATCCTGACCCCGTGTAAGGACGACCCCCATCATTGGGACAAGACACAGAGACCCATCTATATAATAACTTCTAACGCAGCAGACAGACATGTATCACTCGGCCCAGGTCCCAGAGCCCCGTCCCGTGACCTAAAATACCGGTCAATAAGACTCAGGTAAATCTCACCCCAACCAACAACCACCAGACCTCTCACGAGGTGCATTCCTCATGTGTTGTGTTTATTTTATAAGATAAGCTAGTGAAGCGATTTATTAATGAACGTAAATGTCATTTTCTGAATAACTGCAGTGTGCATGGCCTAGGGCAAATGAGACAGGAAAGGTATTCGTTATTGTCACAGGCTGCCCCAGCACATCAACACCGCATGGATGACCTCAAGCCGGCCTGCCAGGCCCAACCCAACCCACGAGGCTGACCAGTGACGTCGTCCCGCCAAGACCAACCCCGCGCCAGCAACACTTATAGTTAGTCGACACCACCCAATCCCAATTGACTTGTGCCCCCTATAGTGTTTAGGTGTTGATGACGTTTTTTGTATTAGAAATACGCCTGTCTTTGCTATTGTCAGGCAGAGCGCTCTCGTAGGTTGCAGAGTTCTTTGCATGCCTTATCCTTGGATAAACTCCCACTTACGCTCACCCGCACTCTGTCTTGGTCTTATTCCCACTACGGGAGAGTCCCTTATTGTCTCTCATTACGGGGAGGATCGTGCTGAATTGGGGGCGCTTCCTTTCAGTGGTGACCCCGATAGCGTGATATCTCCAAACTATTTTTCCTAACTCCTTCTTAAACGACCCCCTTGTGGCACGAGAATCTCCGGTCGAGAAGGGATACGCACGGTGAGCCGTCTCCGGGAGGCCGCCCGCCAACGGCGACCGGCACAATAAGAAGTGCGCACTCAATGAGAAAGGGTACGGGATCCCGATTGGAAAAAAATCCCCTTTGAGTGCCGCTCGCCGGAGCCAGGGGCTGACCGTTGAGTTACCGGTGACGCCGCCTGGACGGACCCAGTTTCGGAGAGTATCGGTTCAAGACGGGCACGTGAGTACCGAGTGCGAGTGATCGTCAAGGGGAAAAGAAAGGGAATTGGGAATAACAGAACGGGGACAGGTAGAGGAGAAGAATATCGGGGGTCTACTACAGACGGGTCTTGAAATTTTCTTTATTCTTTCTTTTGCATATGGCCATTAGGAGTAAGAAATAAGTGACGTGGTAGAAGTGACGGAAACCTAGCTCCGAGAGGGGGTGGAAGGCGGCGCCGCATAGTGCTATCTAGACTAGTACTGGGAATATATGAAGAAGTGAGAAATAAGTTATTGGTGTCTAGCAAAAGGAGACACCGGGAATATTTTTTAGTGATTGTGCTCTCTCTCTCTATTTCTTGTTTTTCCATTTCCACGGGGTAGGGGGCGAAAATGAGAAGGGTATAAAGAAGTTAGAACATCTTAAAAAGCGGGGACTCAGTAGTGGCACGTACAGACGTGAACACAGTAACCTTAGCAGGAAAACAGGGACAGCTGGTTAGGGAGGAAAGGGAGGAGAAAGACAAAGAGTGTGAGTGGAAAGCATTGTGAAGGGTGCGCGCACCGTACGAGTGTGAGAGACGAACGGGTGGCCGCGAGGTGGTGTCAGAGAGTGTGGCCATAACCAGTACTTGATCAATTACAAGTGAGATCACATAAGAGTGCCTGGGAATGGGAAGGAGATGAGATATGGTGAGTGAGAAGAGATTTGTGCAGTGAATAACGGTGGGTGATAATTTTAAGAGGTCCGCTCTTGTCTGTGCCATAAAGGAATACATACGCATATTTACAGCTAATAAAAGGTAACGAAAGCGAACAAGGTAGCGCTAGCGATTTAAAGGATGGGGGCTGAAACTCCCTTGTCACACATTTGCAAGAGCTTGCCGGGATATGCTGAACGCATAAATAAATATCATGATCAATGGTTAACAGAATTGAAAGGGGAGGGGTTGCCCCAGATTTGGCCAGAAGGAGGGTCTTTTGACAAAAGCGTTCTTGATATGGTATGTACATGTATTCGCCTTAAGTATAAGGGAAAAAAATGGCAGAACAGGAAGGAGATATTAGATCTTTGGAGATTGTTTGAGGAAGTACCCCCACCCAAAGCTCCAGCTCCAAATATTGATTTACCCTCCACCACAGACAATCCACTAATGATCCCGCGAGAGGAAAAGGAACAGTTAAGTACAGAACAGCCTGCGGAAGTGGTTATGTTGTACCCAATATTACCTAAACCAGCCCCTGCAACAGGATATAGCGACCCGATTTATGTGCCTCCCCCTTCAACCAGCACGCCACAAAGACCAACTGCACCCCCACCATACGAAAACACTAGAGAGCACACCCAGGGAGGCACACAGAGAGTGGACATAGAGAAGTTAACGAGTGACTTAGAGTCGAGGCTTACAGTGGCACGAGATGAGCTCTCAAGAATAAAAGACATATGTGAACGCACAGCGTGCGCCCCCACACAATCTGGACGCACGTCTAGAGCGTCGAGCGAAAGTAGACAAATTGAGGAAGGATGGAAAAAGGGGGAAATACTGTTCAGAATTGAGGAAGAACCGACCAGGATAATAGAAGTAGGGACAGCAGAAGGAAGCATTGGTGATGTCTCGAGAGAGAGAGGGATCAGAGAGGATTTGTTATGTGATGTCAGAGGAGGGGGGGATGAGAGTGATAGATTGAGCATGGCAGTAGGAGGAGAAGGCGAGGAGCTAGATGGGGCATGTTCACTGGGGACTATAGAGGATGAATGGATAGGACGACTAAGAAATAGGGTGGGGAAGATGGCGTCATTAGAGTCAGCAGTGACTAAGGAAAAGGAAGCTGCAACGGCAAAAGGGAAATTACAACTACCATTACTCCACAGGGGAGGTGGGAGGCCGAACTATATACCGTGGGCTCAGATGGACAAGGCTAACTTAATGAAATTACTACCACAGCTGTCAGGAGGGGCAAGCAAGTGGATATATGCATTTGAAAAACATACCGCGGGTATACCGCTGGCAGTAGGCGATGTGAAAAGCCTACTAGTGTCCTCAGTAGGGGATCAGGCAGACAGAGTGTGGGCTAAAGCGGGTTTTCCAGCTGTAACTTTGGAGTGTGATCGCCATGATGGGGCTTCTTTTAACACCGTGCGAGCAAGGGTGTGGGACGCACTGCGGGAAACTTTCCCAGATACCCCTGATCTGCAGTCAGTAATGCAATGTACCATGAATGATGGGGAGGACGCTATGGATTACATTCTCCGGGTGCAGGAGATGTGGAGAGCGGAAACGGGTACGCCCTGGCACCAATCCACGTCTCTATTTTACTTCATCATTAAAAGAGGGCTCCCAAAGGAAGTGCAAAAGGCACTAGATAAAATAGCAGGTGTTGAGGCAAAAGGCTGGCCGGAGATCCAAAGCATAATAGTACACCATTGTAAAAGGATCAAAGAAAGAGAGAGGGAAGTAGCACAGAAAAGGTTGGCGGACGAGGCGAAGTTGGTGCAATCAAAATTGGTGAAGGTCGCAGCAGCGGTAGCGGGACTCCCACTCATACGGGAGGGAGAGGAAGGAGAAGAGGGGCAAATAGCAATACAAGGAAGAATAGCAGCGAATTGGGCAGGACAAGGGCAACGACAGTGGACAGAGCAGGAGCAGAACGGAGGTCCAACGTGGCAAGAGTGGGCCCCAAGAGGAGGAAGAGGTGGGTACAGGGGGCGAAGAGGAGGACAAGGGTATGGAGGAATGGGAGGAAATGGGTGGCAGGGTCCCAGAGGTCCACAGGGGAGCTGTTGGAATTGTGGGAGATGGGGGCATTACTCAAGGGAATGTAGGAGCAGACAAAACAACGGTTTCCAAGAGATAGAACAGTACGGACACCCCCATCCAGGAAGCCCCTACGGCCTCCCCATGGGACAATACCAGCAACCAGACAATGTAGTACAAAGGAGTAACGCACAACTACACGGACATCAATACCGAACACAAACCAGCCCACAGAATAATGACAATGTGCACTACACGCCTGGTAATACTTTCGCCACAGGAGCTAATGGGGCACCAGCCCCCGCACCTTACAGTGGAGTGTCAGTAGTTTCGGGGAATATTTTCGATCAAGGGGGGGCAATGAGACACCCCGCATAGGACAGCCCACAGAGAGCACTTGCGTGTCCAGTACTGTCTACGACCCACAATGCATCAGAGGAACCATTGATAGGAGCGCAGATAGGAGACAAGCAATTCATATTCATGGTGGATTCGGGAGCGGAGAAATCATGCATTAGAGAGGGCCGGTTCCCGTTATCTAATAGAACGTTAGAGACGCAGGGGTTCTCTGGGGCTGTAATTGAAGTTCCTTACACAGAGGTATTGGATGTGACAGTGGGGGGTAAAACAGTGAAAGCACCCTTACTGTACTATGAAAACTCTCCCATCAACTTACTGGGGAGAGATCTCTTGAGCAAACTAAACATGACCATATCATTCACAGGGAGCGGCATCGTATGTTCAACGCCAGGCATATGCCCCCTCCGTATATTAGCAGTAATACACGGCCACACAACAATAAAAGAGATCAGAGGGGTACCAAGAAATGAGGAGATGTTTGTTGAAGGCATGAGAACATTGGCTCTCATAGTACCAGAACTAAAAAGGGTGGAGTGGAGAATACCAGCAGAATTCCTTTTTCGTCCCATAGCAAGCCCTGACACTGCTCTTGGGGAAGTACTATCATTGGATTTGCATGCAATACATGTATCAGCAAACAGAATATGCGTGATTGGTATTGACATGGAAGGGTGTGAGTGGCGGACAGTATTGTGTACAAATGCAAATATCCCCCTGAGAGAGCTCTCGGACGAGGAGCTATTTTCTGACACTGAGGGAGATGGTGAAGTAGTGATGGAACTGGCAATGCCCTGCGACATCGTAGTTACAGCCAGACAAACTAAAGTTGAACTAATGGCGGTAGTAGGAGCACCGCATACATTTTTTGATGAAGACATGAGTTCAGTACCCGCTAACTTATGGACTAATGGCCCCCACGATGTAGGGTTGCTACATGAAGTTCAGCCTGTGGTGATAAAAGTAAAACAAGGAGCAATACTACCCCGGGTGAAACAATATCCACTGTCGCGAGAAGCAGAAGAAGGGATCAGAGAGACAATAGAAGCACTGCTAGCACAGGGTATAATAGTGCCCTCAAACTCCCCATGCAACACATGCATTTACCCAATCAAAAAAGCGAAGGGGGGTTCATGGAGGATGATACAAGATTTACGCCCATTGAACGATGTGGTAATGAAGGAGTTCCCTTTAGTCCCGAACCCGGCGACAATACTGTGCAACATTCCAAAAATAGCATCACACTTCACAGTAATTGACTTAAAAAATGCATTCTTTTCGATTCCCTTGGCAGAAGAGAGCAGGTACTTGACAGCATTTACATTGGGAGGAAGGAGGTTCGAACACTGCAGACTACCACAAGGATATTGCGAGAGCCCAAGCATATTTAACAGGGTACTACATGAAGATCTGGGGAATTTGTCTGTAGAAAGCACAGTGATTCAGTACGTTGATGATTTATTGGTTTGTGCACAGGCTGAGGAAGAATGCAGACAGGACTCGATAACACTCTTGACATTATTGGCAAATAAGGGGTACAAGGTGGACAAGGGGAAGTTACAATACTGTCTGACGGAGGTCCTATACTTGGGTCAGTTGATATCAAAGGATGGCAAGCGAATTATACCAGACAGGGCACAGGCGATTAGAACAATTGGGGAGCCCAAAACAGTAAAAGAGATGCAGAAATTTCTGGGTATGTGTAACTATTGCCGAGCATGGATATTGGACTATGCGGCGTACACAAGGCCCCTGCTACAGGCACTGAAAGAAGCACAACAAGAACACAAACACATAGAATGGACAGAGGTGACGAACACAGCATTTAACTCACTAAAAGAGCTGATATCAAGCGCTCCAGTACTAGCAAACCCAGATTATGGGCGCGAGTTCTTCTTATTTTCACACTGCAAAGGAACATTGATGACAGCAGTACTGACACAGAAAACATCCTTAGGGCACAAACCACTAGCTTACTACAGCGGCACCCTAGACGCAGTAATGCAAGGTCATTTCGCGTGCGAGCAATCCCTAGCTGCAGCCGCGTTCGCAATTGAAAAAAGTGCCACGATAGTAATGGGCTGCCCGGTGACACTGTTCGTGGAACACTCACTTTTTGCAATATTAGAGCGAACAAAGAGCACATTGACAACACAACGCGCCACAGCATATGAGATAATACTGTCCAGCGCTAACATCCATATAGTAAGATGTAAAACAGTGAACCCAGCCACATTCATCACAGAGGCATGCACCATAGAGGACATGCAAAACCACAACTGCGCCACGTACACAGGTGACGAAAGTAAGGATCAAGTGATTTTTGAAAATGCCCTGACCGAGGGTGAGGTGTATTTTGTGGACGGGTCAGCATCAATAGACATGGAGACAGGAGAAAAGCATGTGGGTATGGCAGTGGTACGATTAGAGGAAGATGAATATGAGATACTAGTACAACACCGCCTCCCATCACACTATTCAGCGCAAGCAGCAGAACTAATAGCGCTAATAGAAGCATTGCATGCCGCCAAGGGGTGCGCAGTGACCATATATACAGACTCAGCATACATGACAACAACAGTTCACGGCGGGTTGGCCCGGTGGGGGCGGAGAGGGTTCCGACGAGCAGACGGAACGCCAGTCCAGCATGCAGAATTATTGAAAGAACTGATTGAGGCCCTGCAAGACCCCACGGCTGTGGCCATCGTAAAATGTCAAGCTCATACCACCAATACAGATTTTGTATCTTTGGGGAACGCGGCAGCAGACGCCGCTGCCAAAGCAGCTTCATATCTACAAAAAGGTGAAATAGGAGAGTACATGTTGCACCACACAGCAAGCCAAGAAGTCCCCACAGGATACAACATGATGTCCACACAGGAGATAATAGAGCTGCAAGAGGGAGCTAGTGCAGAGGAAAAATTGCTGTGGACTAAGAGAGGATGCAGCAAATCACCGACTGATTTATTGTGGCGACAAGAGAGTTCAGGAAAAGTGGTAATGCCAATCACGCTGTTAGAAATAGCATTTCAACAACTACACTTTCCTGCACACAACACAAAGAAACACATAATGGCAGAGATACAAGAAGATTGGTTTACACCTTGCCTCCAGGAACACGTCACAAGGTTAGCTCTAGAATGCACGACATGTCAAATTTACAACTCAGGTATGACATTGCGTACACTAAGGGGTACGATACCAAAACCAAGTGGCCCATTCAGAGAGCTCCACATTGATTATGTAGACATGGGAGAAAGGTGTAACGGGGCTCGATACATGATTGTGGTTGTATGTCCATTTTCGAGGTGGGTGGAGGCAGGCCCTTGTGCCCGCCCTGACGCGAAGGGCGCCGCGAAGTTCCTAGTGCGGGAAGTGTTTCCGCGCTGGGGAATTTGCGACGTTATTAGCTCAGATAACGGGACGCATTTTGTTAATGAACTCTTTAAAGAAGTGACTACATTATTGGGAATAAAGCACAAATTATGTTCGATTTATCATCCTCAAAGTAATGGCGTCGTAGAAAAGATAAACGGCCTGTTAAAAAGCAGATTATCAAAACTTTGTTTTTCCCTTAAAAAGACTTGGATGTACTGCCTGCCTTTGGCCTTGTTTGAGCTACGAAACCAGCCAAGTAAGGATCACCATTTGTCCCCGCACGAGATCGTCACGGGAAGAAGAATGCACACAGCGCATTCGCCTCTCCGTGAGCGTTCTGATGCACACAGAAGCGCAGCCATATTGGGGGAGGAGTTCACAGAATACCTGCGAAAATTGACACGGGCAGCGCGCGTAATTTCAAAGCAACTAGCCCCCCCCTCGACAAGAGAGGAGGGGAACGCGACTGAACCAAACGGTTTGCCTGAAAAACCACTACAGCTAATGCCTGGGGACCTTATATATGTTAGAAGTTTTGTGCGGAGGTGGAACGCACCACGCTTCCATGGCCCCTATGAGGTAGTGTTTTGCACGCCTACAGCAGTAAAGGTTAAGGGCCTGCGATATTGGGTGCATTTGACAGATGTACGTAAAGCTTACAGCGCTGCGGAGAGTGAGGTGCAGGATGAGGCACAGGCAACAGCGGACGATGAAGTTGTGCGGAATGAATGATTTGAATTTTGTGTGCTTCATGAGATGAACAGTGAACACAATTAGCGCGCAACAAATGTCCTGGACTAAAACATGTACACATGTATATGTAAATTTTCTTTTTACAATTTTTGAAAGTTTTGCGTGGGGTTCTTTTTTTTCCTTCCTGTACTATTTAAGATGTTTTTTATTATTGTTGTTTTTAAAAATGTCATGTTTTTTTTATTATTTATATATATATATAGTAAGTTACGAATAATATTGACTGAAAGCTACCTTGTCTGTCAACAAACCCCCTTCCTCACCCAACCCTATATTTTATCACCGAAACGTTACAATGTGGAAATGCTTACATGTTTGTATTTAATGAACTTTTGTGTCTCAAACAGGATTTATCATGGCATCGAATGGGCAGCCTGCAACTAATAGATATGTTAGATTTAGAGAAATGTTAGTGGCTAGATTAACATATTCATTTGAATGTGGTTTATCAATGTGTGCTATCGTGTTTTTCATCTCAATGTTTTGTCTGGTGTTACACTGGATTATAGCGTTCATCTCTACCGAGATGAACGAGGGGGGAGGGGGGAACAACACCACCCTTGCTCCTGGAACGAAAACAATTCCGACTGTAGGTATCAAAGAAGGTGATTTCTTGATCTGGGATGGATCACACTTTGTGTGGGGATACTATACTACACCACCCACTGCTGTCCTCTCACAATGGAGAACCAAAAATGTAGATAATGACACAATGTCCCAACCTGGAACATACAACAACCACACGATCCCTCCCGCCCCAATTTCAAACAACGATCTCTTGTTTATTAATGAGGATGGAAAAGTGATTATGATGACAGAACACACGTCCCTATATGAAGAATTAGAAAAGGGGGGTGGGAGGGAGGAAGGGGGGCCTGGTTCTTCACCTCCTATAACGAGAAGGTACAGAAGAAGGGAGAAAAGTAGGCGGAGAAGAGAGACTGGTGGAAAAGGGTATGATGAGTATTATGGGCTAGGGTTAGACAAAATGGAAGACCCACGACACCCTCACCAAGCAAATAAATGGTATGCAGATATGAGCACAACAGCTAAACAAACAACCAATGAGAGCTGTTATGTCTGCTCACTTATCCCCCATGCATCAGGCACACCTAAAGTATTGTTGCCACGAGGATTGCCCATTGTGGATGCCCAATGTCTCCTTCATCTCACGCTGTGTAGAATAAAGAACACTTTCCAAGCACACGATGTCTCTTTCAGAATGGTACAGAACAACAAAACGTGCTATTCGCAAGCGTCTGGAGTGATCTGCCTTAAAGAACCTTTCTTTGCAATACAAGGGACACTGTTTTCCGAAAGCAAATGGAAAGACGAAGAAGTGCTGTGCAAGGCAGAAGCACTGAAGGGTGTTCAACCGGAAAAGTTGCGGTGGATGGAAAGAACGTGCTTGCCAATATGGAAAGAACACATCCCTAAATTAACATGGGTAACAGCGATGGAAAAACCCTTTAAGCTACAAAGTGAAATACAAAACAAACTATGTTTCAAGGGAGAAGGAAAAATGGCAATAGGAACGAACAAGAACTGTAACAAAACTCTCACCATCCCAGATATGAAAAAAGGAACAGCAGCACTAATGGACACCTACTGGGTATGCGGGAACAAGGCGTACCTGCACCTTCCCCAATCATGGAGTGGTAGCTGCTCAATGGCCACTTTGCATTCAACACTAATGGTGATTCCTGAAAGCCATATTGACAGAAGTAACACGATGAACGAAGGCTTGAACCAGAATGCAGCGTCTCCAACTACACAAGCGCACCTTTATGTCCTGTCCTCCGGAGGGAAAGGAGAAGAGCTCTCAAGGAACAAGCGAGCCTCGAACTACATATCACAAGCATCATCTGATTTATTGGCACAGATCCCAGACAAGTATCGCCTGTTCAGCTCCGTGGAAACATTCTTTGCTTCACTAGTATCAAGTGTCCAAGCAAGAGCAAATGCAAAATGGCTCCAGATCACACGGTGGGAACTGATCCAGTTGGCCAATGACACTGAAGAAGGGTTCAACATAATAAAGGTGGAACTACGAGCTCTGCGATTAATGACCATGCAAAACAGGTATGTCCTAGACCTGTTAACAGCAATCGATGGAGGTGTTTGCCGAAAAATAGGAAGTGCATGCTGCACGTTCGTACCTTCTGAAGACGCAGAAAATGGGTCCCTGTCCCACGTTATTGAAGCAGTACATAACCTGGGCGAGAAGATGAAAATGGAAGGTGGAGCTGAGGATAGCTCGTGGTTCGACAATATCTTCTCCTGGGTTCCCTCATGGCTTGGAGTGACAATGAAGTTCCTGATACCAATAGTGGTGATCATCCTTGTGATGTTCTGCCTGTGCCAGGTGGGCCTCCGATGTTGTGCTAATGCAGTCCCTAACGGTGCAATGATGATGGTGACAATGGGCAACTCCGGTGGTACAATTAAAGCAACACAAGAAGTACATGTGCAGACAGGAACAGACAACACCCCCAGGTACCAGTTAGTGCCTATGTGCCGTGACAAGTACATAGTAGATAAGCTATGGCACACCACGATTAAAGAACCACGAGACGTAGAACTGGAATGGTATGAGGAGGTCTGGGTAGATCTGGAAGAGACCGGCGACTGTATATATTTGACATGTACACCAGACGAGTATGCTAGGAGAGGTGAGAGCTTAAGGGGGGTGTGCAGAGCATGGATGCCTATAAAAGGAACCCCTGCATGGGATGGTGCAGTGTTAGAAGAACAAGAATGTAGAAGATTAGAAGAGCTAAAGAAATTCGTTACTTTAAGTAACGAAAGGGGGGAAATGTAGGGGAGGAATGGCCACGAGGCCCTCCTCACCTACAGCTCCCTCCCCAGGTGAGGACCATGGCTCGGTGGGAGCACCCTCATGCCACCCGGGCCCAGGTGGAGGGGGGTTCACCCGCCGACGACATTGCCCACACGCACCCTGTCTTTGCATTTACCGAAACTTAAGTTAGGCCTAGACGCCATCGTGCACAGCAAACATGGTGTGAGTTCAGCACACTGTAACGAGGCCCCCACCTTTGGAGGGCCTTTCATGCATCTCTGCCGCCTCAGCAGCCCTGGCAGGTCCGCTGCGAGCGCGTTCCCATGAGAAAGTCGGAGATGAGCTAAACCCGAGATGCCAACACGGCAACATTATATTAGTAACAATGTGATATTGCACCCCGTATGACCCAGACCGCAAGGCCGGGGCAACGGGGAAAAAAGCTGAAGCATCACTATCTGAAGAAGGTAGAAAATAGTTCAAGTATTGGTGTTAATGAACTACCTCTGTTTAAAATGTGAACGAACCATAAAAATGTAACGTTATATGATATCCCTCCAGGTCTGGACTAATGCTGCTATAACCACGAAGAAAGATGTTGACCAAACGTGTAACCTCTATTTGTAAAAGTGTTTTTCAATAGTATGTAGAAACTTGAACTCATATATGTTTTGAATCACCCAAAGCGGCGAGCATCAATCTCTGTAGGCCATAACCTAGATATCCCTCGTATAACGTCTAATGTACATACAATACGCACACAATGTAGTGAACATAATGTTAGGTAATGAAAAGGTACTGGAACCGACTGTATTAAAGAAATGTGTAACGAAAATGAAATATATATATATATATATGTGTGTCTGAATAACGTTAAAATGAGGCAGAACAGTATAAAACTTCTGCATTCACTGATCAGCAACGCACGAGGAAAATACCTTTGTGAGTATATGCAAGGTCATTCCCTCTCCCACCCCACCAAGCCTGCCAGATAAAAAAGCTAAGACTTGTGCTGCGCTCCCTCACCTCCCCCAACCAAGCTGGCGTTACTTCAGAGAGTCAGAGGCCCCGGCGCCGCAACCAAGGCCACAGCCCGCCACCTGTGTTATTTACAGCACGGTAATAAACCCACGGATGAACCCACTGATCTACCAGCACCCTCTCATAAATCCCCACGAACCCCCCCAAGAATCCTGACCCCGTGTAAGGACGACCCCCATCATTGGGACAAGACACAGAGACCCATCTATATAATAACTTCTAACGCAGCAGACAGACATGTATCACTCGGCCCAGGTCCCAGAGCCCCGTCCCGTGACCTAAAATACCGGTCAATAAGACTCAGGTAAATCTCACCCCAACCAACAACCACCAGACCTCTCACGAGGTGCATTCCTCATGTGTTGTGTTTATTTTATAAGATAAGCTAGTGAAGCGATTTATTAATGAACGTAAATGTCATTTTCTGAATAACTGCAGTGTGCATGGCCTAGGGCAAATGAGACAGGAAAGGTATTCGTTATTGTCACAGGCTGCCCCAGCACATCAACACCGCATGGATGACCTCAAGCCGGCCTGCCAGGCCCAACCCAACCCACGAGGCTGACCAGTGACGTCGTCCCGCCAAGACCAACCCCGCGCCAGCAACACTTATAGTTAGTCGACACCACCCAATCCCAATTGACTTGTGCCCCCTATAGTGTTTAGGTGTTGATGACGTTTTTTGTATTAGAAATACGCCTGTCTTTGCTATTGTCAGGCAGAGCGCTCTCGTAGGTTGCAGAGTTCTTTGCATGCCTTATCCTTGGATAAACTCCCACTTACGCTCACCCGCACTCTGTCTTGGTCTTATTCCCACTACGGGAGAGTCCCTTATTGTCTCTCATTACGGGGAGGATCGTGCTGAATTGGGGGCGCTTCCTTTCAGGTGTCTAATATCTTCGCCCCTGTTAATAAGTAAATGACCACACTTCACAGCAGTCTTTGTCTTTAGTGAGGATTTATTTAGTAGTACATCCAAGAGAAAGGCCCCCAGCTGTGAGCCAGGATATCTGTCTCTCCTCCTGCTCTCGATCCTCTCTGCTGCTCGAATGTGGAACTCTTGCGTAATAATAACAGCAATGGTTCCTTGGTAACTAGGTTACAATACAGCAGATGACAATGATGGTAAGTCTAAACACCTCCTAACATAGCAGCAGATGACAATGATGGTAAGTCTAAACACTTCCTAACACCTCCCTTCCTTTTACCAAAATGTGAGTGCTGGCTTCATGTAAACAAACATTTGCATTGAAGAACTTAAGGTTTCTTATTTACATAGTAGATGATACAAAGCTATGAGAGAGAATAGGTTAAATGCGGTAGTGTAAAGTTATTAGGTATTGTTAATCTTTTTGCAAATTGCTATCCTCTCCTTGTTCCAGACCCCACCTCCTTTAACAAGAACCAATGATCCTAAGTCCTTAACAACCTGTTTGGGCTGGGAAAATAAGGATGCACCTTTGCGCACCTTGGTAGGCAGTTTGATCTTAATCCAGTCACCTTTTTCAAGACTGAACTCTCTACAAGCATTTTTCCTGTCATACTGCTCCTTGGATTTTACACCTGATTCAAATATCTTCTCCCTTACTGCCTCCAAATCTACTCCTACGAATTTTGACTTTCCCATCCAGCCTGGACACATGTGCGAGTTAGGCTTCCTCCCTCTTAGTAGTTCAAAAGGAGACACACCCGTAACACTGTGCGGAGCTAGTCTATACTGGAATGTTCTCTCCATTATGGTCCTGACCCAATCACCTCCTGTGACTACTGCAATTCTAATGGCATTCATGAGTGTGCGGTTGAAGCGTTCTACACACCCATTGGTCTGGGGATGATATAATGAGGTGGTTACTTGTTCTATGCCATGGTTACTCAGAAACTCTCTAAATTCCCTGGAAACCAATTGGGTGCCATTATCTGATAAATACTTCCTGGGGAATCCTTCTCTCCAAAACAATTGCTCCAAACATTTAATGATGCTACTACTGGATATATCTCTTAGTGTAAATATTTCATGCCACTTGGATAATAAGTCTATGACAACCAACACATAGGTATCTCTCCCACCTCTGATATTGAAAGGACCTAATAAATCCAAGGCAACCTCATCCCAGGGAACCGTGGAGGATTTCCTAACGGTCATGGGTACTTTCTGAATCCTGAGACCCTTATTACCTTCAATACAATCACTACAATTGTTGACCACTTCTTCTGTGTCTTTGTCTAGACTGGGCCACCAAAATTCTGCTCTAACTAAGCCTTTGGTTCTGGGCAGTCCCAAATGCCCAACATGAGCTAGATCAATTATTAACTTTCTCATTTTGATGGGTACAACCATCTGATGTCCCCTATGTAAATATCCTTTATCAATCCAGAGTTCTTCTTTGACTTTGGCAAACCCACCTAAATCACCAAGATAATTTCTTATTCTGTCCTGCGTCACTAATGTCAAGTCTCTCTGGTACAATTCATCCTCAGAACATGCATTGTCCCACTCCTCTTTCTTTACTGACTCATGAACCTGAAATATTTCAACACCCTTCTCACAAGTCGGAGAAAATTCCTCAGACACAATTTCTCTCAAAACTGATCTGGATAGGGCATCAGCAACTACATTGGTTTCACCACTAATGTGAAGCATGTCGTATTGCAGTCCTTGTAAGGAAGTCACACACTTCATGATGCGTCTGGAGACACCCTCCAGACCACCCTTGGTAAATATTCCTATTAGGGGCTTATGGTCGGTGCACACTGTGAATTCTCTGCCCCACAGATATCTTTTGAATTTTTCCACTCCCCAGACACAAGCCAATGCTTCCTTTTCTACAATTGAATATCTGTTCTCAGGTCCATTGAGAGATCTAGAGGCAAATGCAATGGTGTGTAAGCCTTCCTGATCTTCCTGCATTAAAACTGCCCCAATACCATAGTCACTGGCATCCACAAATAGTAATGAATGTCTACCTTCCTCAAACGTTTTCAAAATGGGTGCATTGGCAATGGCATCTTTAATCTTACAAAACTCCTCCTCACATGACTCATTCCACTTAAAAGTAACACCTTTCCGAGTCAACATCCTCATATTCCTTGACAAATTTGACAAACCTCTAACGAACTTGCCATAAAATTCAACAAGACCAAGAAAAGACAGTACATCTGCTTTAGATTTTGGTGCTTCCATCTTACAAATGGCTTCTATGGCCTTTTCTTTGGGTTTTATACCTTCTCCCGTGATTTCATGACCCAGATATTCAACTTTGTCAGTTTTAAATATACATTTCTCTAAAGATACTGTAAGACAAGCCTCTTTGAATATGTTCAACACTCTCTCTAACCTTTTATCATGTTCTACTTCATCCTTCCCACACACTAGCACATCATCCTGGTAGCACATGACACCTCTCTCACCTCCCAATAGTCTGTACATCACGTTCTGAAACACACTCGCCGCTGAAATCAATCCAAATGGCATGCGTATACATCTGAATAGACCAATAGGGGTAATGAAAGCTGTAAGATCTCTAGAGTCAGGGTGTAGTTCCACTTGATGATATGCAGATCTTAGGTCAATAAGGGAAAACACTTTGGAACCGGACACACCTGCCAATAGATCATCTATTCTGGGTAAAGGGAATTTATCAGCCACCACATTTTTATTCAGGTGTCTAAGGTCAATGCATATCCGCAGAGATCCATTGCCCTTTCTCACTATTACAATGGGACTAACCCACTCTGAGGAATCAATTTTCTCTATCACTCCTTCACCTTCCATTTTCTTCAATTCACTTTCTACATCTTTTCTAAGAGCCAAAGGAATGGTACGTAATTTGGCAACTTTGGGAAAGGCATCTCTCTTCAAACGAATTTTATGCACAAATCCTTTCAAGCACCCTAACTTGGTGACACTAGTTTGCCCTCTGGCCCCCTCCATGACAGTACTCGAGACAGATTTTTCACCTTCAACAGTCAACACCTGTTCTGGGTGACTTGCTTCAAGTCTTATCTTGAGCTCTGCCTGATCGCTCCAGGACAACAGCTCTCCACCTCTGTTGGCCACATGGACAGTCCCTATCGCCTTCCTGTCTTTGAATTGGAGCTCGGCTTCAAAGCACCCTAAAATTTCTATAGGCACATCTCCATAAGCATTTGCTCTCACCACATTCTCCCACAATGTACAACATCCAAATTTCTCCCTCCACACATGCACACTTATCAAAGTATAATCTGCTCCACTGTCCATGAGCATTGATACTGGCACACCCCCAACTAGCACAGTTGCATATGGTTTCTTTTTCTTGACCTTACCATCAATGGCATTGACAGAGAAAATAACTTCCCTACCAGCATCGTCAATTGAGATATATTCCTGATCCGCATTGACTTCATGTATTTGGCCTGAGGTGGTATAGAAATTCCTACAGCATCTAGCCATGTGTCCCCTGACCCCACATTCATTACATACAATGTGTTTTGCATAACATTCTTTGTCAGATGCTATGTGAGGCAAACTCCCACATCTGAAACACCTCCTAGTTGAAGCAATTCTCGGGTAACCAGAGTCTCTGCCACCCCTAAATGTATTATTCTCACTGGGCGGTCCTCTGGTAGATGACCCTTGTTGTCCCCATACTCTGGTGGAGGGACCTTGACGACCCTCAGGTCTCCTACCCATTTGCCAAGGGCGACGCAAAGTTCCTGCCACACTTCATTCACACGACAGCTGGGTTCCATTCAAAGGTAAACAACTGCAAGCCGCGGCAGTTGTGTGCAACGTAGGGGCCGTGAGTAATCAAGGCAATGGCAACAGAACATAAGTGACTGACCTCAGGTGGGACCTCTGCTGGTCCTGTCAGCGCTGTCTCTGGTAGTTACAAATCACAATCCACAATTCAACCTCCTCAGAATTTGTGCTCCGCTCCAGGATGCACCTTAGTGGTTCACTCCGCTCCGAGACAATGACCGTGTTTCTCGCCTGCAATTCCACATCTAATATGACACTCCGCCCAAGTGCATCCAACCTATAATCAATTATTGCCGCTGCTGGGGGCCTTTTCTCCTTGGCCCAATCCTCGTCGCCAATGTTAATAAGTAAATGACCACACTTCACAGCAGTCTTTGGCCCTCATTACGACCCTGGCGCAAAGTGAAAAACGATGGCGGTAAACGATTACCGCCATCGTTTTCCGCTAGGGCCGATTACGACCTGTGACCGCTAACTACGATGCCATTAGCGGCATCGTAGTTAACGCCGCCGCTAACTGCACCAAGGACACGCGCACGCGACCACCCACACCGTAATTACCACCATGGCAGAAAGGTACGCGAATCCCGACCCAAGCGGACATGCACCTAACGCCATCACCCAGCCCGTTAAGTACCTTACCGCCATGGTGCTAATTACGCCATCGCGAACCAACCGTAAAGGGACATGTTAAGTGAATCCAGCTGCCACAGGTGCACAAATCAGCACAGGTGGAGGCAATACAGACCAGGAAGTACAAAAAGAGCACACCCAAACCCTTCCCACACCCAGTCACACTCCACAATGTTACCAATTGGACTAGCAATGTTGGGGCTGGAGGACCTGATAGCAATGCAAGTGCTACTACAACAACAACAACAACAACAACAGGCTGCACAGAGGAGACGCAGGAGGAGAAGGAGGGCAAGGCAGGCCCAGCAAGCCCCAACAGCACAGCCAGTGCCACCACGCAGGCAGCCCCCAATCCCACGCATCAGAGCCAGTCCATTCAACCTCACCGCTGAGCAGATCCACACCCTGTACCGACTGGACCGGGACACCATCACCACCATTGTGGACATGATACACAACAACATCGTCAGCATGATTGAATCACCCACCGCCAACCCCCCCCTACTGAAGGTAGTGTCCGTGCTCCACTTCCTGGCCACAGGCAGCTACCAGCACACAGTGGGGCACTTGAATGGCATATCACAACCATTATTTTCGCGTACACTGATGCAAGTGCTGGATACCCTCCTCAAGCACACAGATGACCACATCTCATTACCACGGTCTGCCCAGGAGATTGCTAACACCAAAGTGGGTTTCCATGCACTAGCTGGCATACCTGGTTGCATTGGTGCCATCGACTGCACCCATGTGGAATTGACGGTCCCACATGCCCTGGAGGTACCGTACCGCAACCGTAAACTATTTCACTCAATCAACGTGCAAATGGTCTGTGACTCCAACAGGTTTTTCACACATGGTTGTGCCCGATTCCCTGGAGGAACTCATGATTCAATGGTCCTGCGTAACTCCACAATACCACGCTACATGGAGCAACATGCAGGGCCCAGATCCTGGCTACTCGGTGAGTCACATGTCATGAGCATTGAAATGTGAAGTGGGTGGGTGATTGACATACCAATGCAGGGGGGGAATGATGCATACTTCACCTGGCTGCGACTAGCAGTAGCCAGAACATACCCTGAGGCAGCACTTACGTCATCTGACACCTGTATACGTGAGGCCTGACCTAAGCAGCCCTAACATGTGAATGAAGGTGTCTCCCAACCATGACACAACCATCTGCAAGTGCATTGACCATACTGTGACCACATTGACTCCAACAAAATGCACGTACATGCACGTCACCAACAGCATCTACTGAAAGGCCTGTCCCCCATTACTGTGCCCAAAGGAGGCACATGATGGACTGGAACATCAATGCACCACAACACAGACAGCAAGGCCCACAAACTGTCCCTATTGACAACAGTCCTGTTCACTGGGGTCATAATGAAGCAGACAGCAATGTTGCTATCATGTGAGTGTAACCCTCACAGGACACGTGCCAGGTCACCTACAGAAACAGCCTGAACAGACACAGTGGATGGGCACTCACAAGGCACTTGTCACCCCTGCATACATTGTGTCTTGGTATTCAAAACAGCACATGAAAGCCATGGACATATAGCGGTTGCATAGTGTGAATCCAGTAGCGCAAATGAAAGTGGTGCAAAGTAATTGTTGAATGCAAGTCATGGTGGCACATCATGTTCGTCAATCAATCTCATCCCTGACACATACATTCTTGCACACATACAGGTGATGCAGGCTATCCCCTGAAGAGGTGGCTCCTTACACCAGTCCGGAACCCACAGAACCAGCATGAGGAGGACTTCAACCGTGCCCATGCCCGTACGCGTGTGGTGATCGAGCAAGCTTTTGGCCTACTGAAGGCACGTTTCCGCTGCATCAGCAGGTCTGGCGGGGCACTCCTGTACCGCCATGAGAAGGTTGCGAAGATCGTCATGGCATGTGTCATGCTACACAATATGTGCGTCAGAAGAAATGTGCCCCTGCCCCCTGACGCAGAACTGCAACCACCTGACGATGAGGATGATGAGGGTGGGGATGGGGCAGCACCTCAAGGAGGCAGCGATGCACAGGAGGGGCGTGTAATGCGTCAGAATCTCATTGACCAATGCTTCTAGCACACACAGCGCGTGCGTGTAACATGGAGACGGCACTTGGGGCACTGTGTGTGTGCGGGACATGCACACTGTGGACTGTACAACAATGAAGCACATATACGCAATAAAAATGTCCACACATTTGATTAGTGGCAAAAAGAAAATGTGTATTTCAATAGTGAATTCTTGTGACACACCCCCTCCCCCCTGAACACCCCAACACACCCCCTCCCCCCCTCCCCCTGAACACCCCAACACACCCCCTCCCCCTTTCCCCCTCCCACCTGAACACCCCAACACACCCCCTCCCCCCTCCCCCCTGGAATCCCTACAAAGGTGCGGTAGTGTCTGTGCAGCAGGGTGTGCAGTAGTCCTGCTCAACTGTCAAGCCACTAATGTGAATCCCCTCCCCTGGCCCCCGGGGCTCCCCTGCCCGTGCTGCGTAGATTGCGCCCTGATCTGCGGATGGGGCTGCTCTGTGCCGAGCTGGTTGATGAGGAGGGTCCAGGCTGCGCATCTGGACGCATGTCCCTGATGGTCTGAACAAGTTCTGTGAGGACATTGCGCACAGCCGCGAGTTCCGTGCATATGTCCTTTGTGGAGGACTCAATGGCAGCTGTGACTCGGTCTGCCGACCTCTCCATGGCATCCCTTGCCCCCCCACACTGTGCAACATGTTCGTTGAGGAGGGCGGATAGCTGCTGCTGGTGGGTAACTATATCTACAAGGGTCTGCTGGTTCCGCTGGGCCATGCCCAGTGGCATTTGCATGTCCATTGGGCTGCTCACCTCAGGCTGGGGGGATGGGGTGGCTGGCCAATCCTCGGCCTCCGACTGCCCCTGTGTGGCATCCACCTGCAGGGGGCTTAGGGATGTGCAGGGGGAATGTGGCTGGGCAGTTGGCCTTTCCTCATCGATGACCTCGATGCTGCCTGCCTCACTGTCGGAGGTTGCCGCTATGGCAGCGATTTCACCCAGGGTGCTGCTTGCAGCAGAGCCTGTCCCTTTAGTGGGCACGACTAGTGACATGTGCGGTGCTGCTGCTGGGTCTGTGTTTGCTGTTGTGGGGGCTGGCACTTGCCTGTCCTCTTCCCCAGGCAGGGTTTGTGGCTGCTGGTGTGTTTCCTTTAGGACGGCTGAGGTGGATGCCTGTGGCCTGGCCCTCTTGGTGGATCTGGTTGCAGTGTTGTCCTCTTCCTGGAGGTCTGTGTCAGAACCTGTGGTGGAGCAAAGGAGGGATAGTGTTATTGATGGGTCCGCGGACATTGACCGTGCATTGTGAGGGATGACATCTATACAGTGGGTACATACAGCACATTTCAGGCAGGGGCATACAGGTTTTGTGCCTTTTGTGTGGAGGTAGCATGGTGGTATGTGTGTGCCAGCAGTTAGGGTGTGCCTGCTGCATGTGTACAGGGTGGAGTCTGGAAGTGTCTGTGGACATTCACCTGCCGATGTGTTGCATATGCACTATGGGGCTACATGGTACTTCACATGATAGGACTTTGTTGAGTTTAGCATGGCTTGCTCTGGCCACCTACCTGCATCTCCTGAGGTCGGCACTCCTCTCTCCATCCCTCCATCCCTCCGACACCTTGGATGCTCTCCATCCCGATGGTGGATGCACATATTTCCTCCCATGCTTGCAGCTTTATGGGCGATTCGGATCCACCCCCAGTTGACGTGCCTAGGTTCCGGTTAGCTGAGATTATGCTTCGGACACAGAGCCTCAAGTCGTCCCAGCGCTTTCTGCACTGCTGGGCAGTGCGGGGTACGGCCCCCACTGCACTCACACGCTGTGCCACTAGGGCCCATATGGCCTTCTTTTTCGCTGTTGCCGTCCTTGTCATCTGCATTGAGAATACAGCTGCAGCATTATCTTGCAGGGTCTCTGCGAGCATGGTTAGTTCCTCCTTGGCGCTGCCGGTCACATGCTTTTTTTACGACTTTGGGCATTTTTACTTGGGTAATTGGGTGGGTGATGGGTGTGGATAGTTGTCAGGGTTGGATCAGGTATGGTTGTGGAGGATGGCAATGGATTGTGTTTTTAAAGATGGCCGCCGTGCAGTTTCCCGTTCCGCCGCGATGATGCTATTTCCGGTTCCGCCTATTTACGGTGACCGCTAATTACGGTGACCGCTAATTGCGGTCGCCGCTATGGTGTGTGTGGCGGTAGTGCTCCTTGCGCGGCGTGCGATAGCGGTAAGGGCCGTTTTTGGGCCATTTACGCCATGCCGTACTTTACATTAACGCCATGGCGTAATGCACGTGCCCGATGGGTCGGAATATGCCGCACTTTACACCATCGAACCACGGCGTATACGTTAATTACGCCATGGCGGTAATGTTCGGTACTTACCGCCAGGGTCGTAATGAGGCCCTTTGTCTTTAGTGAGGATTTATTTAGTAGTACATCCAAGAGAAAGGCCCCCAGCTGTGAGCCAGGATATCTGTCTCTCCTCCTGCTCTCAATCCTCTCTGCTGCTCGAATGTGGAACTCTTGCTTAATAATAACAGCAATGGTTCCTTGGTAACTAGGTTATATAGCAGCAGATGACAATGATGGTAAGTCTAAACACCTCCTAACATAGCAGCAGATGACAATGATGGTAAGTCTAAACACCTCCTAACAGCCCCCCCCCCTGGACGAATCCTCACCAACTTTTAGCATATGGCCCCATTGGATTGATTTAGCAAAGTTTTGTGAGGTTTCGTCCATGGGGGTAAAGTTTTAAGGGGGTTCCAAAATGTGTGGTTTTCCTCATAGACACATTGGAAAAAATGTTTAGCTCACGCCTACAGCCCAAACCGCTGGACTGATTTTCACCAAATTTGCAGCAGTAGCGGCGGCTTGGTCCTAAAAGTGTGCTTTTATAAATTTGGTGTAAATCCATCCAGTAGTTTTTTTAAAACTGCTAAAAAGTAGGTAAAGTAAATTGGTGATATCTAGATTCGGTCAATGGATGTGCCCGCCGATTGGATGGAGAAAAACGAATGTGTGGTTTTCCTCATAGACACATTGGAAAAAATGTTTAGCTCACGCCTACAGCCCAAACCGCTGGACTGATTTTCACCAAATTTGCAGCAGTAGCGGCGGCTTGGTCCTAAAAGTGTGCTTTTATAAATTTGGTGTAAATCCATCCAGTAGTTTTTTTAAAACTGCTAAAAAGTAGGTAAAGTAAATTGGTGATATCTAGATTCGGTCAATGGATGTGCCCGCCGATTGGATGGAGAAAAACGGATGCTGCGTCATATATTTTGAAACGACACCATGTTGGATTCGCAAACACTACCTGTAGTCCGCTTACATCACGGTACAAACATACAAAAAAACACAACATTGCACCCCTCACCTCTTCAGAGGTAAGGGGTGATGAGGATGGGATATGGCTATAAGGAGCCAAAAAAGGGTGTTTTTCTACCTTTGAAGTCCGCAAACAGTTCTGGACAGCCCTGTAATGTTCACAAACATTTCAGATGTTCGGAGGCATCAATACATATTTTTGCATTACAGGGTTGGTGAAAAGTAGTTTTTGGATGGCTTATAATTTTGGCACCACTGAATGAAACTGCATGAAATTATGGGATATCATTCGAGATCTGACCTTGCTGGTGCTGTTTTACCAAGAGGGATCAAAATTAGAGGGTTTCCCAAAATATTTGAAAGGATTATAGATTTAATGCCGTTTCAAGAATCTGCCCAAAAGTTTGCAAAATGATTTAAGACCCTGATTTGAATTTTTTTGCAAAGTCTGGTGGGATTTTGTGAAGAGGGGGCAAAATAAGAGGGGGGGGTTGAACATTTCTAGATGGCTAATAACGTTGTTGCCATTTGACTAGTGTGTACAAAAGATTTTAGAAAGATTATAGACCCAACCTTGAATGTTTGTGCAAAATCTAAATGGCCATGAGTCGGACAATCTGGCTACTGGCAATGACCTGAGCGACTGGCAATGGGGTTTAAGTGGGTATGGCCACCAGCGAATGGCTATGTGGTCAAGTTTTTCAAAGCTGGTATAGGTTTGAATGGGAAATTCTTTTTTGACTGTGGCTATAATTGTGCCTGCATCAACAGATCGCTGTGACTACCGCTGCATACACTCCGAGACAATGCTAATCAGCAGATCATTACTGAGGATGTCGAACCAGGTGCCCATGTGGTGACCAGGCCACCCCTTGAAATCATTAACCACCTTTATTTGCCTCCATACTGGTACAAGATATTGGGATTGCATGCCAGATTCATTTCCACAACCTTGCAGCAATGACAGGCCCACAATCCACACACGTTGAGAAAGACCGTAGACAGTCGAAACACGTGTCAGCTGACTTCTAACAACAAATATAGCACCAACAATGGTTTTTAAGACTGCTGACAATATTTACTTATTGAATAACCCTGTGCTAAGGTGAACAGGGCTCACTCTCCTATTTTAAACCGAACATTTGAAGAAGGAAGGGCACTTTCACAAAAGAACCCCATCACTAGCAGCAGGGTCATCCATTTAAATCACCAGATGAAGGGCAGTGATCTACTCATTGTACCGTCCTGCAATTACTCGATAATCATGTACTCTGATTTGATTACTGGGGCATACAGCATGGCCGAAGCCCTAGGTTTGAATGGGAACAAATATTTTGCTTGCGGCTACATTCTAAAGTGCTGTACTGAATTACAACAAACCTGCCCAAGCAGCATCAGTAAGGACCTGAAAGAATGCTTTTGCAAATTTACTTTGTTTTTTTTTTCCAAAGTGTCCAAACGTAAGCAAAGGAAATAGTCATATAAGTTTGGTGCATGGACGATCCACCTAGCCCTCGGCAAGGACAAATGCCTACTCTGATTTACTTATTGTGGCATGCGACATGGCTGAAGCTCTAGGGTTAAATGGGGAAATAAATTATGCTGGCAGCGGTAGCCCAGAGTGCTGTAGGAATTGCAGTAAACCTGCGCGAATAGCATGAGCAAGGACCTGAAGGGATGTTTGTACAAATCTGTACTGTGTTTTATTTTTGGGAAAATGTCAAAACGTAAGTACAAAAAATAGTGATATTATTTTTGTACTGTGAGCAGTGGCACGAAAAATAGCGACCATAAGTTTGGTGCATGGACAATGGGCCTGGCCCTTAGCAAGGATGAATGCCTACACTGATTTACTTATTGGGGCATGTGGCATGGCTGAAGCTCTAGGTTTAAATTGGGGAAAAAACATAACGTCCCTTTAACAAAGTTTCGTCATTGAATTTCATAGGTTTTTATTAGTGCAACTTAACCATAACATCCCTTTAACAACGTTTTTTCAGTGATATGTACATATATACATATATATTTGTAGGTTGATTAAAAGGATGAAGGGGGTGGTGTAGAGGTGGTAGTGAATTCGGAAGGGGGAATTGGGGAGGAACACCTAATTATAAAAAATGTAATTTGAAGTAAACATTTGAAGGGATTTCCATAAAGTAAATTACCACTAAGTCATTTATTTCGTTGACATGACATGGACACGAACCGAACTTAACCTGTCTCTACATTTCCTAAACCTGCCTGCAACACCTATCTCTTTGTGTAAACTGACTCATATTGGTGAAAGTTGTTATATGTATCGTTTTGTGACTTTTGTGTGAGGAAAGAAGGATACAATATGTCCCCGCTCTGTAAATTACTGCTATGTAATATAACATCTCCCTTGTTTATTTCCCTTGCTTCCCTCCTCCCTTCTCCTCCCCTTTCCCAGATACGCCACATTTCATCCTCATGTTCTGGGTCCAGTAATGCTCCCTTCATTTGTAATGTTCTGTATGTGGTAGCAGATGCTGGCGAGGTGCCGGCCTGGTTTCCCCTAGTATAGACTACTCCTACTGGTGCTTGCTCGTGTATGCCATTGTTTTGAAAGATATCCAGTCATCTAAACCTAAGCAGGAGCACCGCTTTGTCTTCTGCGAGCACCGCCTCGCCTAAATAAGCAGGTTGCTGAACCCAAAGGCATTGAGTAAAGTCAGCAGTACATTACATTATTCCAAAGGAAGCATTCCTTACCTTTCCCAGCTCACCGTATCCAGGGACACTTTCTCCATCAGTCCTCTGTCATGACTCTCTGCAAAGCTGTCTTTGATGATTGCCAGTAGTCCAGTCCAGATGAGCTGTATCCATCCGGCCATCTGGTACCAGACCAGTCCTGTCACTAGAGGGTCTAATTCTAGTAGCTCTCAATTCAACATGGCGAGCTTATTACACGCTCAGATAACACTCTAGGAAATTAAATACAATACACCGAGCATAAATATCGCCTCTCAAGTATTGGCGGGAGTGAACGGTATTGATCTATGGTAGGGAAAGTTGGTTCCTTGGTGTAAAGAGGTTTTCATCTGCTGGTACGTAAATAACCACAGCACTGTCCAGTGGCCTCGGCCAAGGGTTCATTCCAGTTCTTGTGGATGTGCGGGCCTATGACACATAAACACAGGTGCCCAGAATTCCAATTCCAGAATCCTCACTGTGCCGGGCTATTGCTGTGCAACTCAGACAGGAATTGGCTTTACTTGCAGTAGACAAGGCTGGGTTTTGGAGGGAAAGATCTGAACTGCTCTATAGATTGATATAGGTTCGAGAGTTCTAGACTTGACTGTAACCAGCTTTCTCCCTTTCATGGTAGGCTGGCAGCTTTTGCGATTTCTAAGACAACAGTCCAGATCCGAGTAAACATATACCTACGCATGTACACTTAATGAGTACTTTTAAACTGGATAAGCACAGTTATTTTTACAGTGCTTAGAATCGGTAGGCATCTGGCATGAAGCTCTGTGTAAAAACCTGATATTGTATGAAAACCTGATATGCACACCTAACATGCTACTTTGTGCTAGCCGTGGTAGCCGTTAGAAGCAGTAGAACACCAGGCCATCTCCTTATTATTCTCTTGCCAGCTCTCCTCTTAACCATTTCAGGTTAGTCAACAAAAGACCGACATCCATCATGGGTGGTGGGCCGTTGTCACTGACAGTCTGCTCACCCACTTAATCTCCTCATGCCTTGATGGATCGTGATGCACATTTATCTTACAGCCTGTATGCTTATGGTATAGGAGGGAGTTGGACTCAGGAAATACAGGAGGTGTTATGAGGGTAGAAGGTAGAGGAGGACGTGGTCACTGTGCCTTAAGGATTGGAAAAGAGCCATATGTTAATTCAGATCCCGTCCTGGCCTCCTCTTTGCAGCTCGAGGCTGCAAATTTGCTAGCCTGGTCCGCACACTAAAAGGAGGCTCAGGATGTGGCTGTTTACATACCTTCTCAAAAGGCCATCTGCGTTATCATGACTCTTCCGTGGTCTATGCTCTATGGTGAAGTCTAGCCCTTGCAGGCTAATGGACCACCTGAGCAGTTTCAGGTTTTCACCTTTCATCTGCATTGGCCACTTTAATGGCTTATGATCTGTTTGGACCTTGAAGGTAGACCCTGTAAGGTAGGGTCTGAAACGCCTAAGGCTCCAAACTGTACTAAAACATTCCTTTTGTAGGCCACCTAAGTTCTCTACCCTTGAGTTGTCTACTGATGAATATGATCGTATGTTCCCTCCGTTTGCCATCTAACTGGTACAAAACAGCTCCAATTCCGGTGTCGCAGGCATCCGTCTGGACGATAAAGGGCTTGCTGTAATCAGGCACACACAACACAGGTGCCCTACACAGACTTTCATTCAAGCCAACAAAGGCCCTCTGACAGGTTTCTGCCCTTTCTGGGTTGTTTGGGCAAAGTCAGAGCTGTCAGAGGCGCAGCTATGTTTCCATAGTCCGTCATGAAGTTGCAATAGTGCCCAGTGAAGCCAAAAAAGGCTCTCACCTGGGTTTGAGTAGTGGGAGTCTCCCAGTCATGTACATCCTGTACTTTACTGAGGAGAGGTTGGATTTGAATCCCTCCTACCTAATGACCAAGATACGTGACTTTGCTCTGAGCTATTGAAGGCAAGCGTCCCCAACCAGCACGATCCTCCCGCAATGAGAGACAGTGATAGACTCTCCCAGAGTGGGAATAAGGCCAAGACAAAGTGCGGGTGAGCGTAAATGGGAGTTTATCAATCAGAATAGGGCATGCAAAGAACTCTGCGAACTCCGAGAGCGCTCTGTCTGACAATAGCAAAGACAGGCGTATATATTTACAAAAAAACGTCATCAGAACCTACATACTATAGGGGGCACAAGTTCAATGGGATTGGGTGGCGACAACTAGCTATAAGTGCTGCTGCAATGTGGTTGGCCTTGGCTGGAGGACGTCACTGGTCAGCCTCGTGGGTTGGGCTGGGCCTGCCAGGTCAGCTGGGTTCATCCGGGTGGTGTTGTTGTGCCACTGTGGCCAGTGTCAGAGATGAATGTCTTTTCCTGACTTCTTTGCCCTAGGCCATGCACACCGCAGTCATTCAGTCATTGCAATATTATCTTCTTTAGTAAATCTTCCAATAGGTTATTCTACAGGTAAATGCAACATAGGAGGAATGCACCTCGAGAGGGGTTTGATGGCGATTCATCAGTACATGGTTACCAGTGTCCTGTTGACCGGGTACCATAGGTAGTGGGGTTGGGTCTCAGGGCATGGGACAGACGGTACATGTCCTCCTGTCTTGTTAGAAGTCGTTATGAATGTGTTGCTGTAATGTTGCCATAATATTGGGTGTCCTAATTTTACAGGGGCCATTAACCTAAGGTGATCCGGTGGGTTGTGGGGTGTAGGGGAGGGCGCCTCTGGAGTTGTGTATTCAGGCGGAGGTTTACTGTTGGGCTGTAAATAATGCAGGTGGCGGGTTGTGGCCTTGGGTGCTGCAGAGGGAGCTACAAATCTTTGAAGCGGCTCCAGCCTAGTTGTGGGAGGTGGAGATGTGCGGCGCAGGCCTCTGCTCTCTCCTCTGGCAGGCTTCTCAGGGAGGGAGGGGGAATGGCCTTGCACATATTCACAAAGGTATCTTCCTCGTGTGTTGCCGATTTTAGGTGAAAGCATCATAAACATTCGAATACTATACAATACTCATTGAATCATTCCAAAGCTTACATTTTAACTTTACTAAATGCCTCTCAAATATAGCCAGTCTGAGCACATTATTTGTACACTATGTTTTAACAACTACAACATTTTAGTATATGCATATACATTTACAGTACGTGAGGTAGTAGTGAGGTTGGTGGAGCACATAGAAAACGACTCGCCACCGTACGTGACGGTAGTGGCACATAAGGGGCTTGGACATACACACATGAAGGGTCCATTCTCGCACGTCCTTCACACGAGCCCTCAATATGGTTGCATTTGTCTTTCTTTGCACTCTAGCAGCATTAGTTCGGTTATGGCGCGGGACCGTGGGGTGTAAACCTTTCAATGACACGCATAGCAAATAACCCCCAGGGACGCTTCTACTATTTGTACATAACTGCAGTGGTGTGGGTGTTTCATTGCTAATGCCATGTGAACATGCATTCTGCCATATCTATACATTTTACAGGTTTTCTAATCAAAGAGGTTTGTGGAGAAAATGCGCCCATCGCAGGTAGTTTTGGCATTAGTATTTGGGAACTTTTGCTTTTATCCGAAGGCCATTTTACAGTTTTTTTTCCACCCAGGCTCTGCTGGCCGGGTCATGTTGGGAGCAGTGATACACTGCGGAAGGTGAAATGTTACAGTGTTGATATCTTACACTAGCTCATGTCCGTCTTGTCCGTGGGAACGGGCTCACAGCGGATCTGCCAGGGAGCTGTGGCCACAGGGATAATTAAAACTCTCCAAAGGTGGGGGCCGCGCTGCAGTGCGCCGAGCTCACACCATCTTGATTAGACAAAATGGTTTCTGAGGCCTAGCTAAATTCAATATGTTTGGGCAATGTCTTCAGCAGGTGAGCCATCCACCACCTGGGCCCTGGTGGTAAGGAGGGGACGCCTGATGAGCCATGGCCCTCACCGGGGGAAGGGATGTAGGCAAGGGGGGTCTTTTGGACCAATCCTCCCCTACACTATCTGGCACTTGATGGCCTTGATAGTGAGGTTAGCCCTTTTCAAGGCCTGCAACACTTTATCCAAGTGATTCAAATGCTCCTCCCAAGTGGAACTGTAAATGGCAATGTCATCTAAGTAGGCCACACAAAAGGCCTCGAGCCCACTGAGTGCATGATTGACTAAACATTGGAAAGTGGCAGGTGCCTTTTTCAACCCAAAAGAAATGACTCTAAACTTTTAGAGTCCCTAAGGTGTTGAGAATACCCTCTTTTCCTTGGCATGGTCCGTTAGAGCTATTTGCCAGTAGCCTGAGGTAGGGTCAAAGGTGCTCACAAATTTGGCAGCACCTATGGTGTCCACGAGCTCATCAGCCCTGAGCAATGGGTGCGCATCAGTTTTGGTGATGGCATTGCCCCCTCTGTAGTCCACCAATCCTTGGTACGAGCCTGGGAACTTGCCTTGGGGACAAGGACCACTGGACTGGACCAGGGACTGGTTGAGGGTTCAATAACATCCAGATGCAACATCTTGGTGACCTCAGCCTGGATATGGTTCTTAACAGTATCTGACATACTTTTGAGAGTGTGAATTCCGTGCCTACACCACTGTGTAAGGCCTGGTGTCAGTGAGAACAGAGAGGCATACTGCCGGAGCAAAGTCCTGCAGGCCCTCTGCTGCTCTGTCGTCAGATCTGGAGAGAGATGCACTCCCTCCACTGAGCCATCCTGGGGGTTGCTATGCAGCAAATCAGGAAGGGGCTCACTCTCATCCTCTTCTTGCTCTGAAGCCAGCAAGAGACATGAGACTTCGGCTCGCCTATGGATAGGCATGAGCCTGTTAACATGGAATACCTGAGGGGCTACCCCTGGGACTCCCATGTCAACCAGATAATTGACTTTGCCCATCTTGCCCATCTTGAGATTTGCTGTCGCCTGACCCATCATCTGTGTCATCCTCTGTCTGAGGCCTAACACATAGTCCCCCACTTGCTTGGCAGGACCTGAAGGGGTGGCTTCCAAACCTTCTCTGATCAAGGCAAGGGGCCCCCTCACGGGATGGCCAAAGAGTAACTCAAAGGGGCTGAAACCAACACCCTCTTGAGGTACCTCTCTGTAAGCAAACAGCAGGCATGGCAGGAGGAGATCCCATTTTCGCCCTAGGGGCTCTTCCAAAGTGCCTTGCATGCCCTTGAGAGTTTTATTAAATCTCTCAACCAGACCATTGGTCTGGGGTTATACGAGGTGGAGAACTTTTAGGTAACTCTGCACTTTTTCCACATGGTTTTTATCTAACTCGACATGAAGTTGGATCCTCTGTCAGAGACAACCTCCTTAGGGAATCCAACATGGGTGAAAATGCCCAGGAGAGCCCTGGCAACCACCTTGCAGTAATAGTCCAAAGGGGTATAGTCTCAGAGTACCTGGTTGCATGATCAACCAAGACCAGGATGAACCGATGTACACCTGAAGTGGGAGGGTCAAAGGGACCGATAATGTCGATGCCCACCCTCTCAAATGGTGTGCCAACCACTGGCAATGGCTGCAGTGGGGCAATGACACTGCCTCCAGTCTTGCCAGACAACTGACAAGTTGGGCAGGCCCTGCAGTGGGACTCTACTTCTATTCCCATCCGGGCCAGTAGAAATGAGCAGAGAGCCTTTGCTTTGTCTTCTTGGTTCCAAGATGACCAGCCAAGGGCACCTCATGTGTCAACTTCAGTAGGAAGGGCCTGTAAACCTGGGGTACCTACCACCAACCTCTTGAGGCCACCAGGTTCAGGCTTAGTGGGCTCACTAACAGGGAGCTCACCCTCCCAACTGATCTGGCGTGTCCTAGGCACTTCTCCCTGTGCCTGGGACAGGGCCTGTTTCCACAGACCCTTGAGAGAGTGGCACTCTCTGTGACCCCTACAGAAGTCTGCCCAGGAGGGTCCCCCTTCAACCAACAGGCATTAAAGGTCAGGAAGATCCTCCGGGTTGAACACCTCTCCCGCAGGAGGGCCGTCTGCCTCTTCTCCCACAGGAGTTGAGTTTGGGTTTACCACTGGATCCAGCCCATCCAGAGCATGAATCCCAATGGGTGCTGAAGGAGCAGCAGGAAGAGAAGGGATCCCTTTCGCAGAGGCAGCCTTCTTGCTCTTCCTTCATTGTGCCTTGGGTTTCCCCATTGGCAAGGGTTCCGGACTCGCAGCCGGACCCGGTGTGACCTGTTATCGGGAGACCGCCGCAGAAGACATGGGTAGACCATCTGAGATCATCCCCATTTCCACCAAATCATTTCCTAACAAAATGTTAGCAGGCACGTTGTCCTGAACCAGGACAGGAAGCTTTGCTTTCTTGTCTCCAATCGTAATGTTGACTAAGGCTACAGGTGATAATTTGGGAGGCCCACCAGCTAACCTGGTAGAGGAGCACCTGCATAGTCCTCTGGCTTGAGCAGGGCCCTGTCCACCATTGTCATGCTTGCCCCAGTGTCTCTCAAACCAGTAGAAGGCTGGCCATTCAAGAGGACACTTCTCAAAAACCTATGGGTGTTCTGTGGGATTGTCGCCAGTACTTCTGTGTACTGGTCCTAGGCCCCAAGGGACACTAGGGAAATCTCTACAGGAGCACCGAATGTGATTCCTGTAGAGAAGGGGAGGACGGTGGCCTCCACCTCAGATGGGGTAAGGGAAGGTCAGGCTGACAGCCTGGAATCCAAGTGCCTTACATTTACACTTGGGGTCACCCTTCTTGTGATCCAGAGCCCCACAGTCCCAACAAGTGCCAGGAATGCGGGGTACAGTACTGGAACCACTGGGATCTTGCTTTGCAGCAGGTGGACCACTACTCTTACTCCCACCCACATAGGACTTGTCCCCACTAGGTTTTTGGGTCTTAGGAGAGGAAGGTTTTGGTTCACTCGACTGTGATTGCTTCTGGAACTCCTCAGCTTTCTGAGAGGTCCCCTTTTATTTGTCCTTGTCCTTCCCACTGGAGTTCTTAGGGGACACCGGGTGGGAGACCCACTTGTCAGCCAGCCTGGCCAGTTTAAAGGGATCTAAAAGGTTCTGGTCAGCAACATACTGCAGCAGCTCTGGTGAAAAGGCTTCCGAAAGGTTCTCAAAAAACAAAAGGTGGGACAATTCAACAAACGTTTTCACTTTGTAACCATCTATCCACCCCATCATGTTCATGTGCGCAGCACTCACCCAGTCAACCCAAGACACATTCTCTCATTTCTTAAATTCCCTGAACCTTTTAAGGTATTGGGTAGGTGTCTTCCCAAACTTGGCAATCAAAGCAGAGTTCATCTCTAATACTGACCCCTTTCTTCCACACTCAGTTTCAGAATACAGTCATATCCAGTCTGAGGCACTCTGTTTAACAAACACTTGGCCCAATCTCTTTTATCAACATCATGAATTGCACAAGCCATCTCAAATGCTTCAATCCATTGGAGGATATCAGATCCCTCCACATACACACCAACCAAATCTTTCATAAAACTGGTGGCTGGTGACCTGACACTCTTAACTGGTTTCGCTGAAGTCTACATTTCTCTAGCTGGATTCGCTGACATTCAGTGTCCTTGTCTTTGAGTTCAAGATCCCGGTTCTTGAGTACCACTTGCGTGTCAACTTCTCTTTCTTAAGTTCAGATTCTTGTTCCAACTTTTTGGATTCAAAGGCTAACTTCATCCTTAATAATTCAAGTTCCACGGAATTGCTGTAGGTCGGAAAAGAGGAAGCAGGAGTGGTGGCGTTCCCAGAATCAGATTCAACAACACCAACAGGGGTAGGGCCCTCATTGGTTACATCCCCCCCTTCAAGAGCTTCACAATCAATCTGGTAGTCCACCAGGGCAGCTATCAGCTCAGTCCTAGACTTATCTAAAAAGTCTAACTCCATGGCTTCACAAGCACTCTGGAGAGCCTCTAAGCTCATCCTAGTCAATTTACCATTTGCAATAGACTCCATTGCTTGTAATGTAGTTATCTTGTACACAACTAAACCTCAATTTAACAAAGTGTAGATATTTTGTAAGTGGCAAGGTTGTACACTGATTCTTAAAACCATAAGCACCCCACTGCTGCCACCAGTGTAAAGACTGGAGGGGAGTGTCTATACTCCTGCTCTCTATATGGTAGAGGAGAGGCACAGATGACCTCAGCCAAGATTCTCTATTTGGTAAAACGTGGGTGAGCAATCAAGGCAAAGCCCTCAGGCTGGTTTTTAAGTACAGTGTAGTCCCAAGCACCCACAAAGGAATGTCCACACACTGTATAAGTTAAAATAAAGTCTTCGGGCCTAATTAGGAGTCTGGCGGTAGCCGTGCTAGAAAAAGTGACAGGCCGCCGCCGGACCGGTAATACCATTCCGCCTCTGTGATTGATGGAATCACCGGGGCATTACAACCCTGGTGACCCGGTAATTCTGGAGGCGTATTTCAGCAAATCCTCATTCCCATGGAGTGCCATAGGACTCAATGGGGATGGGGACCATGGAAACACCGGTTCCGTCTATGACAGAGCCGGTGTTTCCATGTCCGCCTGCAGGCGGGTGGTGTTACTTCCGCCAGGTCAGACCTGGCGGGAGTGACACCACCCGCCCGCAGGACTCGGAATCAGCCGGTCCGGAAACAACAATGGTTTCTGATTTACCCCCATTGTTGTTTCCGGACCGGCTGACTGGTAATGAGGCCCTTTATATAATTAAGGTTCAAGGTTATATACACAATCACAATACCTCACTTTGTGCTCAGTAAAGCTACAATGGCAAATATATACACAGTTCTACGTGGTACCACCACAATTACTTTGATTCCTTTAAAGTGCATTAACTAGGCGTAGTTTAAATGTCACACAAATCCATAAATCCAGTGAACCAACAATAGTCTTAGGAGGAAAACAGTTGGTTAGAGCAGTTAGGCAGAACAGTACTTTAGCAACTAAATCACAGTTCGGTATGAGGATCCCTCCACCTGGGCAACATGTAAATAAAGCTATATCGTACAAGACCAGTCCATATATTGTTCACAAGAGTCTTATTTCCTTCTAAATAGTTCTACAACCCCAATGTACCTGTAATAGCAGAGTTCAACGTTGGGTCATCGACGGATCCTTCTTGAGCGGCTCCCTTTAAGGCAGGAGCCACAGATCGTCGAGATCCCATGAGGAAAAAGGGTGAACACTGTTGTTGTGGCAGCAGCTTCGGTTCTTGCGGTGCTCGTTGACGATTGGTCGAAAACGTCCTGCAAGCCGAGGCGTGCGGTGCACCTCAACGACGAGTGTTCGTTGCCGCAAAGAGTTAATTAAGAACTTTGGCCCAGCAAGGGCGTTGAGTCGTCTGGCATCTCTATGGTCTTCGGGTGGCGGGAAACCCACCAGAGGATTCTCCTCGGTCATCAACGGCCTTGACTTTCTCCGGCAGGACAAGAGAGGTCGCTGATGATGAACAAGGGAGTCCTTGGATCAAATGTTCTTAGCAAAGGGAGCACTGCGGCTCCGGTCAGCGACAGCGGTCGTCGACGGAGATGGACTTCAATGTCCGGGTGCTTCTCTTTGTGATTCCGCGGCAGTCCCTGTCTCCAGTCGGCAGCCTTTCATAGGTCTGTCTACCAGGGAGTTTTGGCAAAGATCAGCTGGTGCACGATGTTCCCTCGTAGCTCAGGGACAGGTCTCCTAGCCAGGTCCTCTCTTGGATCAGTTCTTTGAAGGCACGGCAGCTTTCAGGTTATAGAAGGACAGCAGCAGCTCTTCTTCTTCCAGTGGGCTTCAAAGTTAAGCATCAGTTTCAAGGTCAGTTTCTACTTCAGCTTCTGAATGATTTCTCGCAGTGAGAGGCCCCCAGATGTACTGTTGATCTCCCATTCACTCTGCTGGGTCACACTCAGGAAACCAATCACTCAGAAGGGCATTCAGGCAGTCAGGAAAACAATCAGGAGGCGCACAGTGCATTCCAGCCATTCATCTCCATCCAGACACTCACAACACAGAATGTGAATTCGGACAAGCACTCTGCCATTCAGCACTACACACTGCATTCATACCAATTTCGGGTAGGGCTGCCTCAGTCATTGTGTCAAACACCAGATACTAGACACCCATAAGACAGAATGCGTATTTGTCACACACTCCTTTCACCAAGGTCCCACCCCTCGGGCGTACCCACAACATACAGTCATTGGGAAGGCTCCAGCCAGTCTAGCTTGGACTTCCCCACAACACCATATATGGAACTTCCACCCAACAGCCAGTCAGGGGGAAGGGACAGAGTCAAGTCTTCCCGGGACTTTGGGAAAGGTAAGGTAACAGGCAACAGAAAGCAAGAGGCCACAGGGGCCGTCTTGTTCCCTATCTGGAATCAACTGAGTCCAATGGCAAGGCCTGGGTATCCCAAAATAGAGGATACTCAGAGCAACTGTGAAATTCAGCATGGAGCTGCCACCAGCCCATTCCTTGCTCTGTGGGCCATACAGAGGTGCCTAAAAACATACAGTAGAAGTACAGGGTTGTACTCCCACCCATGGATGCCATAAGCGTATCGCAAGGGTATGTTCACCAAACCAAATACAGGAAGAGCCGCACCACCAGGAGTCCCACATGAACTCCTGCGTGGAAAACAAGAGAGAACATGTGATAAAAAGCAATAAAGGACATGGATAAGGAGGCCCTGTCCCTCCGATGCATTTCCAGCATCACAATGGGTCTTTGATTATTCCACATACACCAGACCATTGTTGCAAGCACTGAAGGAAGCACAGAAAAGCAAAGATTGAGATTGGCGAAAGCTTTGATCAGCTAAAACACAGGTTAACACACACAACAGTGTTAGAAGCTCCCAATTACAAAGAAAAGTTTCAGCTGTTTTCACACTCAGATGGAAAGGTTTTGACAGCAGTACTGATGCAGAAAAAGGGACAGGGACACAATACACTTGCATATTACAGTTGGTCACTGGATGCAGTTATGCAGGGACATTTCCCATGTGAGCAGACACTTGCTGCTGCTCCATTCCCTATTGAGAAGGCTTCCACAATAACCATGGGGTACTCAACATCTTTACGTATCGGGAGACGCTGTTCGAACATATTAAAATGGCTCAAGGGTACTGCAAAGGGCCTAGCATCTTCAACAGAGTGATACAAATTGATTTGAGCAATTTGCAGGTTGCTAGCACAGTAATACAGCACGTTGATGATTTTTTGGTGTGCAGCAGAATAGAAGAGGAGTGTAGAGGGGACTCAGTGACTTTACTAACTTTACTAGCAGACAAAGGATATGAAGTGAACAGAGAGAAGTTACAATATTGTCAAAAAGAGGTGGTGTACTTGGGTCAGATTGTGTCAGCAGATGGGAGAAAAATAACACTAGAAAAAGGAGAGGCCAGACACAAGACTCCACAACAAAAAACAGTGAAAGAGATGCAGCAATATTTGGGCTTTTGAAACTAAAACAGAGCATGGGTCTTTGATTACTCCACATATACCATGCCATTGTTGCAAGCACTAAAGGAAGCACAGAAAAAAACAAACACACAGAAAATGGAATGGTAAAATGGGCAACAGCTTTGATGAGCTAAAACACAAATTAGCACATACACCAGTGTTAGCAACTCCCAATTACAAATAAAGGTTTCACCTGTTTTCACATTTAGATGGAAAAGTGATGACAGCAGTACTGACGCAGAAAATGGGACAGAGACACAAGCCACTTGCATATAGCAGTGGGTCACTGGATACAGTTATGCAGGGACATTTTGCTTGCAAGCAGGCACTTGCTGCTGCTGCATTAGCTATTGAGAAGGCTTCCACAATAACTACGGGGTGACCAGAGGTTTTTTTTTCTTAGCCTCTTTGTTGTTTGAAGAGTGTTGCTTGAAGTCGGTAGCTGCTGGGCATTAACACTTGGGGGCATTGGCAACATAGAAGACCCCTCCCCACATTCCAGTCATGCACTGGCTAGAACATTTGATCTGCACAGAAATACCTTTGGCCTCCCCTTCTGTCATTGGGTTGGGGGGTGTAGCATGGCACACCCTTTCCCTTCTTCTTCCCAGAGTCCCTAGTGTTTTTCCCGGACTCCCCTCCTAGGCTAGAAGTGAAGGAAGTTATTTATCTAGCAAAAAGAAAGAAAAAATGAGGTTCAGTACTTTTTACACAACATATTTCCCCAGAAGATTCACACAGAATTAACAAAAATAACAACAGTATACAATTATACCACAAGACATTTTCACCATTTTACAAAACTTTATTTGTTTATTTTCTTTCTCTTTCCAATGAGCACTAAGTAAATTACTCCCTGAATATATACATTCAATGAAAGAACTTTGTTAAAGGGATGTTATGGTTAAGTTGCACTAATATAAACCTATGAAATTCAATGAAAACCTTTATAAACTATTTTTTGTACCTACATTATGACACTTGTCAAAAAATAAAACACGGGCACATTTGCAAAACCATGCTTTCAGGTCTTTCCCAATGCTCCTTACAAAAGTTTTCTGGAAATCCACCCATGTTTTATTTTTTCAAAAGTGTAAAATGTATGCACATACAATCGTCATATAACTTAGCCCCCATTTGACAAAATCCAGTCAGACTTTATGAAAACATTTATATCTAGATCTATAATCTTTTTGCAAACCTTTGTGTAGATTTGTCAAATGGCACCACATTTACAAGCCTTTACAATATTTTGGGACCTCCCACTCTAATTCTGCTCCCTCTTGACAAAATCCTACCAAACTTCGCAAAAACATTTATATTTCTATCTATTATCAGTTTTCCAAATTAAGTGTCGATTCGTCAAATAGCACCTCATTTATAAGCCTTTAGATCATTTTGGGACCACCCTCTAGTTTTGCCCCCTCTTGACAGAATCCCACCAAACTTTGGAAACTCATTCGGGATGACGTCAGGAATATAATCGTGAAATTTCATGCATTTTCATTGGGTAGCGCCAAAGTTGTAAGCCATCCAGAAATAGCCCCCAAACAAATGAAGTGTCCCCGAACTTCACAGGACTGTTCGCGGACTTTTGCGGCAAAAACACACCAGTTTTTTTGCTTCTTGCAGCCATATCCCATCTCATCCTCATCACCCCTCACCTCCCCAGAGATTATTTGTTAAGTTTGGCAAGTGCAATGTTGTGTTTTTTAATATATTTTTACCGCGATGTCTGCAGACACCGGCCGCTGTCCGCGAATCCAAGATGGCGGCCATTTCCAAATATCTGATGCACCTCACGCTTCTTCCCAGCCTATCACCAAACACGTTGCATGTCCGCGGACATGCCGCAAGCTGATTAACCAATCGGTGTCCTGTCCACGGAGCGAACAGGGAAGTGTGTCCGCTGAGCGGACATAGATATAACTAATTTTTAATATATTACATGGCCTGCGGTAGCGGCCATGTAGTTATGGTTAAGTTGCTAAACCCATAGGAAGAACAATTTTTGGGTGGCTTATAACTTTGCTCCCCCTGGAGGACGAATCCTCACCAAACTTTGGCAAAACTGTATATGGCCCACTCTGAATTTTTATACAACGTTTGGTGAAATATCTATTTTCTCACGCCTACAGCCCAAACCGCTGGACCGATTTTCACCAAATTTGCGGCAGGACCGGCGGCTTGGTCCCGAAAGCGTGGTTTTGTTAATCTGTTAATTTGGAGTAAATCCGTCCAGTAGTTTTTTTTAAACGACCAAAACGTAAGGCAAATAAATTTGGGATATCTATGTCCGGCCTGCGGACTCACTTCCCTGTTGGGACATCTGGACGCAGCCGCTGATTCGGTGGTGAGAAAACGTGAAATGCGTCAGCTTCTGCGAAACAACCGCCATGTTGGATTTGCAGACTTTTTGGGGGTCCGCGGACAGCGCAGCCAAAACATTAAAAAAAAAGCAACATTGTCAAACTCAACAAACAATCTCTGGAGAGGTGGGGGGGATGAGGATGGGATGGGATATGGCTATAAGAAGCCAAAAAACGGTTTGTTTCACCCCCGACAGTCCGGGAACACCCAGATGTCCTGGGTCAGTCCTCTGGTGTCCTCGAACACTTCAGATGTCCTTGGACAGCTGTACATATTTCTGCATTACAGGATTGGGGAAAAGCAGTTTTTGGATGGCTTATAACTTTAGCGCCACTCAATGAAACTGCATGTAACATTGGAATTTTATTCTAGACCTAATCCTGAATGGCTTTGCAAAGTTTTATGGGATTCTATCAAGAGGGGGCAAAATTAGAGGGGGGTCCCAAAATATTGTCAAGGCATATAGATGTGGTGTCATCTGACGAATCTGCACAACATTTGGCAAAACGATTTTGGATCCAGATATAAATGGTTTTCTATAGTTTGGTGGGATTTTCTCAAGAGGGGGCTTATAACTTTGTTGCTATTTGATGAATGTGGACAAATGTTTTGGGAAAGATTTTAGACCCAACCTTCAAAGTTTGTGTAAAGACGGAATGGATTTTGTCAAGTGGGGGCTAAGTTATATGACTATTGTATCTACATACATTTTGACACTTTTGAAAAAATAAAACATGGGCGGATTTCGAGCAAACTGGTGAGGAGCATTGGCAAGGACATTAAAGCATGGTTTTGCACATGTGCCTGTGTTTTATTTTTTGACAAGTGTCATAATGTAGGTACAAAAAATAGTCATATACCTTTGGTGACTGGGGTATAGCCTGTGGCCATGGGCAGTAACCAGATTTGTCTGGGCCATGGCATAAAGTCATGATGCGGTCAATCTGGCTACTGGCCATGACTGCGAGGGACGTAAAATGGTGTTAAAGTGGTCATCTCCACCTGGGACCAGCTGTGTGTTAAAGTTATTCGAAAGTAGGATAGATTTGAAAGGGAAAAAAAATTGCTTGTGGTAATATGGTCATAGGGTTCTGCAGGCTGTCATAGAAAGGGAAGAGGGCTCTGTACGGAGCCCCACCTTCTCGTTCCATGGTGACCATCTTGGAAAATGAAAATCCTTCCTTTCTTCTGTAGGAAGAGAAATGTATTTGTAGCACCCCGGCTTCCCACTTTGAGAACCAAAGTTGCTAATGGCTTTAATCCCCCATTGCAGGGGCTGCGATGGAAGATAATGGTCTGGAGTCCTCATTATTTATTTATTTATTTATTTATTTATTTATTTATTTATTTATTTATTTATTTATAACATGCTAAATCCCGCAGACATCAGGGCACAGACAGACACACTTTGCTTGGGCCGATAACTTGGGCTGCCTGGTCTTTTATCCCCTGTTGCTGACGAAAAATGGTGTTAAAGTGGCCATGTCCACCTGAGCCGGGTATGTGGTAAAGTTATTCGAAAGTAGGATAGGTTTCAAAGGGAAAAAAATGTGCTTGTGGTAATATGGTCATAGGTTTCTGCAGGCTGCCGTAGAAAGGCAAGAGGGGCTCTGTACGGAGCACCGCCTTCTCTTTCCATGGTAGCAATCTTGGAAAATAATTGTCCTTCCTACAGCGGGACGCTTTGTGCATTTCACTTTGGTATCTTAAGCCTTTGGTACACTCTCAACAGTGGTAAAGAACTGCCACACCCATAATTCTCTCTGGGCGCTAGAGGTAGGCACAACCTCTACCTTATCTTCTTGGTCCTCTTCATTGTCTTTGGAAGTACTACGTGTTTTCTGTTGTGTAGGTCCTCCAGCTGGTGGTGGTGGCTCTTGGGGAGGAGGGAGGGCAATATATGATGCCATTTTTGTGAGAAATAGCAGTTTTGCTAATATTCTTCAAGTATGTGTGCTTTTTCACTAGATTGTTAATTGATAATGAGTAAGTATAGTTGTAGGAGCTGTGCAAGGGTACATTTTGAGCTTGAAAGTTCCTAGATCAGTTGAAAAATGCAGTTCCAAACAGTATTCCAAGCATGGACCCGATTACGAAGTGTGGGGGCCTTGGCAGACACATCATCATGCTGCGTGCGAGCGCATGGTCACGTGGCAATGTCCGGAAGGTCTGTGATGATAATGGACGTTTGCGGACGTCGACAGATGCAAAAACAGTGGAGAAAGTTGCAAAAAGTGTATAGAAGAGTTAAAAAGGATGCTAGAAGATGGAAATGGCAGAGTGTTAAGGTCAAACTTTGTAAATTGGACAGAAGTGTTCCTATATTGGGGTTAGTATGATATTAGTAAATTGTAGGAAAATAGCATGCACTGGTAAAAACCAATGAAATTCAGTGGAAATACGTTGTTAAAGGGATGTTATGGTTAAGATGCACTAATAAAAACCTATGAAATTCAATCAAAAACCTTTTTTAAAGGGACATTATGGTTACAAGTAAAACCGAGAAAAACCTCAGAAATGTGCGAGTTATGGTAAGCTAAGCAACCATAACTCGTGATACCACCGTGCACTGCTAAGTCTAACACCCAGGACAACAAAGATGACATCGCAAATGTCATTGATGACATCACTGATGACATTACATATCTGGGCCACTTGTTTTTGTTCACTGACATATCTAGGCCAGGTGGTTTTGTATCTCGATGTTAACCTTGTCATATGTTCTTAAAGTACGGTTCATATGGTTTAGTCTCAGCTGACATGGGGACATAGGCAGACCTCAAACACACATTTCATTTGTATACATGAAGATAAACTTTATTGTTATTAACATTTTCTGATGATGCTGTTTCTTTCTTCCTTACTTTAGTTTCCCTGAATGTGCCTTTGGTTTGTATGCATTGTGGTTGTTCATATGTATTGTTTGTACTAGCAAAAGTGTAGTAAATCTTGAATTGTTAGCTAGTTCTTACATGTTTAACATTACTCAAAACTCGCATAAGGTAGCATTCATTATTGTACTTTCCAAAATTACAAGATTATAAATATTGTACTTTTATGATGCATGCTGCAGCCATTGTCTATGTTTATATATGATTAGGTTCCTGTATTAACAACACTCAAATACAATGTGGTTTAGATGAGTACATTCTTTAATCAATTAAGTAGTTCACGATAGGTCTCCCGATCTCCCCTGACATCTTGTTACCAACATTATAAACACAACCCCTTGTAGGGACTTTTCATCAAAATTAATTTCACATGTGATGTCATCAGTGATGTCCTGGGTGTTAGTCTTAGGAGTGCACGGTGGTGGCGCAATTTATGGTTGCTTAGCTTACCATAACTCGTGAATTTCGGAGGTTTTTCGGTTTTACTTGTAACCATAACGTCCCTTTAACAAAGTTTTTTCATTGAATATATATATATATATATATATATATATATATATATATATATATATATATATATATATATATGTTTCCATCTGATTTTTCATCCTTCCCTTTTTCATTCCTCAGATGGTTCATCTGCTTGACTTTCATTTGGCTCCTCAATCAGTCGTAAAGCGTGTCTGGGATGACAGCTTTTCAACTGATTGATGTGGACCCATTTTTCTGTTCTGTTTCTGTTTTCCATTTGGGATGCGGATCTTGTAGGCAACAGGTGATATTTTATCTATAATTTCAAAGGCACCACGCCAAGACGGAAGATATTTCTGCTCCTTGGCCTGATTCCTTTGAATATTGTACAGGTAAACCTTCCTACTCTTTCTTGGAGGTCTTTAAATCATAATAGGTCTTCATTCCTTCAATCAACTTTTCTAAATTGCGCTGAGCATAAGCGAAAAGCGTGCTGAAGGTGCTACCTTAAATTTTGTTCTAGGTCTACCTGAGGTGTCAGATTTAAATGCAAACCTTGTTGTTGGCGATGGGAATTTAAATATATGTAGGCGCCCTGATGTTTGAGGTCTGGTCCTCGCTTAATTTTGAGGGGAATAGTGAATTGTCGCAACTGTCCTGGGATGGTAACCTCTTCTCCTACTTGAACTTCAACCGCATAAGGCAGCAGACCTGAATGCTTTTTGGTGTTGTCAAAGCCCATGGGGATACCCCCCAGTCGGGATGAGGCTTTATTATTAAATAGGTCCAAATTGATTGCAAACCCAGTTGAGAATGTCACTTCCCAGATAAAAGCCGGAAGGAACATCTCTCATGACCCAACAATTATGCACTAAGCTTTTGTAGCCAATGGATATTTTGAGCGTACATCCTCAAGGCAGGGGATGTTTAGAGTTTGGAGTTTCCAGACCTGCTTCCCATTTGTCAATCAATTTAAATGTGGAAATGCCCTGATCTTTTGGGAGTTTCCTGAATAATCCTTTGCTGATGAAGCTCATTCCATTATTCAGGCATATTCTGGTGAGCATCGTCTCCTCCCCCTCATTTAACTTAATGGGGAAAAATAATTGTTTACCCCTTTTCTGAAAGTCCGTTAGACTTTGAGCGGGTTCTTCCTTGTCTCATTTCATAGGACTCAAGGTTTCATCTGATTTTGGACTGGTGTAAAATGTTAGGGTGTTCCCTTCCAGTGTGGACTGCCACTTAAAACTGGGAGGAAGATTCATTTTCAAGAATGGAGAAGGGTTCTCATCACCAGTTTGTTCTCCTACTGAGATGACAGCAACGTCTGGGACTTGGTTATTCATTAAATGGAATTCTACTTTCTCAGAAAGTCGATCAATTAAATGACAGGTACCATTCATGCTTACAGAATTGGTACTCCCTTTTAATTTCATAGGCCGTTTTGTCTGGGTCCAGAGGACCTTGTTTACACATTCAATCAGAGGTGACAACCTCTTCAGGAGATCGTTCCCCAGTAAACAAGGTGTGCCCTCTGGAGTCATGACTATCACCGGATGTTTCACACAATGTCACCCAATTTTTATTTCCAGATCTGGAGTCCCTTCAATGAAATTGTCAGGAGATTTTGGTGGCCCTCCCCCGTCTTGAGTTTAGTTGGTCTTTGGCCTTTTTGGACAGGAGGGTGGTTTGGGATCCAGTTTCCACCAGAGCTGATAAATCACACGTACTCTGCACCCTTAGCAGTCGTAAAATCTGCCTTCTTTCTCCTCCAGGGTGCAACATAAGTGTTCGTTATTTGCCAGCCCAGTGGTCATTTTCTTAATATTGAACACCAACATTGTGTGATCTTGGGCAATTTTTCTTTTGGAGTTCGGGAATCAGTAAACAAACATTTTACAACTACAATGGGCGGTTTTGGGGAGTCCTCTTTCTCCCACAATTCTTTGCTGTAACCCTTTACCTGGAGGCAGTTCTCAGACCCTGTTAGGACACCACTGTTTCTATTTTATCTGGCTCACATTTCTGGCATTGGATAGTTTCTTGTTCTGTTTCGGTCTCCATACTTACACTGTGCCACTCAGGGTCTTTTGGTACCCATTTTCTTTGAGCGGCATTCCCCCATTCCTGAAAGAGAAGATGTCCTTACCTGATTCCTCCAGGGATTCTTCTCTTTCAGAGGGGATGATCCAGAGTTCCTCCACAAAGTGGGTTCTTCTTTGGCCTCTACTGCTTACCCTTTGCTCTTTGGGTTCTAACATATCGGGGGTAGAAGAGTCACTTTCAGGCTGAGAGATTTCTAGGGGCTGTGCTAGGGTGAGAAAGGAAGGTTCCTCTAGGGCTTGGCATCTACCCTGATACCGGGCGACCCATCAGTAACGTGTGGTTTGTAAGACATTTCCTCCCGTCATTTTCCCCCGAGGCATCAGCCCTGTGTGTTGGGGGAATCTGGGAAGCAGGGTTAGGTTGAGAGTTAGACTGAGACCTTAGCATGCGTCCCAGGTCGTTGGCCAGTTACCAGACCTGTCGCTCTAGCTGCAAGACCGTTTCTGAGTATTAGGGAGGTCTCGAGTCATACCCCTGCAGCTCCCTAAAAGGGTAACTGTCCATTCTCCCAGAGTAGCTCGGGTACTGGAAATGTCCCCCATTATTTTTACATCCTGAATCTCCCATCTCCCGGTTTCAGGGATCTATTGTCCCAGAACCAGGGAGAGAAAGGAGGATGATTGTGGAAGTTCTGGTTTGGGGGATATATGGGGAAAATGTTCAGGTTGGAGGTGGGGTGATACTTCACTCGTGAGGGGAGATTGGAGGGAAGTTTCCAGGGGCAGTACTTACCTGATTGGTTCCCCTCCTTGGGCCGGGGAGTGTATACATACCAAAGGATTGGTTTGATACCCTTGTACCTAGGGCCTACATAGGTGGCAGGTTCAGAGGGGTCATTGGTCTGTGATCCTGACTGACTACCCTTTGTTTGGGCTGGGTCTGAGGGTCTCCTCTGCCTTTCATTAGGATAGATTACAGAAGGAGTATTTGTATGCCCCCATCAACAGATCAAATGGAGGGGTCGTTTTTACCTCTGCCACCTTTGCAGAAGCACAAATGTTAGATGGTTTGGAGTTTTTGGGTGTGTGTTTACTCTCAGTGGGCTTCTGGACCTCATAGATCATGATGGCTTGTTCAATTAATCACCCAATCCAGGGTCCTGTGCTCGTGAAAATCATACACCAACAGAGTCATTATGTACTTGGGGAGTGCATCGAAATATGTATTTAGGAACTCTCAACTATTTGTGTTCACCCGCCGGGAAGTCTGAGAAAATGCCCGCTTTAACTCCTGCACAAACTCCCTAGGCGCCTGATCCCTCCCACATTGCAAATCATATGCAGCCGTACGGGGCTCTTGTGTGTTCCTATGGGTGGAAAAATATTTCAAAATAACTGCCTTATAGGTGGACCATTTATAATGATCCTCCACTCCCATAAAGAAACTGTAGTACTCAGGAAGAACTTTCATTTCACAAATTCCATAATGAGGATATTAATTGTTCATACAATTCTACATGGTCCCACACTGAATACTTCGCATTTTTATGTTATGGGGTCATGTAACTCTTTATGGCCTTGATCTGTCTAATTGGTTCTTTGACAAAGCCCTTTCTTTGTTTCGCTGTCTTCCTTTTTCTCTGCACCTGAGTCCAATTACCTTCTGACTCAGAGCTGCTATTGGCACTCCATTTCTGGGCTGCTCACTATCTCTATGAGACTCTGAATACCTCCCAGAACCATGGGGTTGGGATTCCTCTTTCCTGTGCTTCCATGAATTCTCAGGGTCATTTCCCCTGCAGCCCCCTTTTGGCACAGGATAATACTCAGTCTCTTCCTCAGAGTGAATCAACTGTGTAGTCTTCCACCTTTCCGCCCTTCCTGACAGTCTGGGGAAATGTGCCCCTTCCCCTGAATGTAAGGAGGTTTTTAATATCCTCCTCCTGGACTGAAGCTTTGAATGTTCTTCTCTGGCCAAGTGAGCTAGGTGGTCGCTCTGCAATCTCATTTATTAATTCCAACTCCCTCATTTGCTCATCAAGGGATTTTCCATGGTCTGAAGTACTGACTGGATTATATTTGACTTACCAGGACACACTGGTCCAGCCACCTTCCCTTCTAGATGGTAAAGGTGAGTACTCATCTCTCTCAGATAAGGACTGGTCTTCTGGGTCAGTTTGGTTAGGCCTGGATGAGTCTAGTTGCCTCATGTTTCCTTGGGCTTTGTAGGTGGAAAGCATGAGGTCAGTTGCAGTCGGCCCATAGGAAGTGGTGGTTAAAGAGCATGAGGTTCCTGATGGGGAAGGCATCACCCCCGGGACAGACTACCCTTTCCCATACCCTGATTGGTCAAGGTGACTCAATGCCTGTTTGTAATTTTCGTTTTCATTTGTAAAACTTTCACACCTGCTTCTCTCTGTTCTTACTTACTGATGGTGTTCAGAGAGCTGGCTTTTTAATTCTGAGACCAGGGCCTGATTGGCCTTGACCACTTTACTCTGTGCCATTAATCGATCTTTCAATTCCCTGAGTTCATTCTGACTTAACTCATTTTCGTTTTGTGCGGCCTGCATTGTGCGTGCATATTCAAAGCGGTTTTCTTTTAAACTACCAATCACTGTCTCTTGCATGTTTCTGCACTGTGCTGCCCGTAACAGATCAGCTTCCTCTTGCTTCACACACTCCATGAGTTCTACGTTTTCTTGCCTATTTCCACTCAGTTCCTGAGAACCTGACTGATTCTTTTCTGCATCCATTTTCAACTGATGCACCTCGTGATTCAAGAGGCCTCTTTTACCAGTTGCCTTTTCTGTTGATTTAAAGTATATACCTGCTGATAAATCTGATCGAAGTCATTTTGGAAATCACCCTCTATTATAATTAACTGACTGTTTTTATTTTTTATCTCCTTTACTTGTAATTGAAAGGCCATAATCTCATCTAACAACCTTCTATTATGAATAGTCTGATCATTTACCTTATGTTACAGTGTGCTCAACTTTTCCACACACCTTTTATATACATCTTGCCGTGCAGAAAACTGTGTTTCACACTCTGCACTCTCTTGTTACTGGGTTTTCAACTCCTTTTTGAGTTGATCCATGATGCTTTCTTGTTTTAACTGGAAAATATGTCTCTGCTGTGCATGATCTTGTAACTGTTTAAGTTCTTTCTGCCACTCATTTAGAATCTCAGTCTGACTCTGCACTTCTGCACTCGCTCTTCCATTAACTGCAAGTGTAAGTATAGATAAGCTGTAAGCTCAGTCATTTGACTCAGTTCTTCTTGAGCATTTCGGTTCATATAAAATTCCTCTAACGCCTTGTGCCCTATCCAAATACCACACCAAAGTTCAATTCCTTCTGGTGTAACATCTAGGATAATTTTAGCTTGCCATTTTAACTTGCCAGCTCCCTTCATCTGTCTCTGTCCACTCACCACGTATGAATAGCTCAGTGAGGAAATGTTTCCTGGCATCATCTAATTCAATTGGATCCATTTTAAAAATTGCCCTTTTTCTATTTGTTTTGTAGAATTTCCTTTGTGCAGGGTCAAAATCACTGTGATCCCGAAGGAATTATGGGGGTAATTCATAGAATTCAGCGCACAAGTGGCACACGCGGCTGGCGCACAGTGTGCATGTGCGGCAATCTGCGCGAGCCGCGTGTGCCAAAATCCATTTCCGCGTACAGCGTATTCATGGATTTCAACATCCATAACCAGCCGTGGCGCAGAGTAGGGCAGCGACCCTGCAGCAGCACCAGTTACGCCCCCAACCCCTCCCCATGCACCATGAACAGCGCACTAATCCTGTGCATGGTGCACAGGCCAGTGGACCAGCATACAGCCCCCCAACCATGAAAACGTCTGTTAAAATCCCAGCGCACCCCTCCGAATGCACGTACCCTGTGCGGGAACTTTCACATGCGATTGGCCTTGTGCGAGCAGGGTACGTGTATTTCAGGGGTGTGCGGGAACTTTCACACGCGATTGGCCTTGTGCGAGCAGGGTACGTGTATTTCGGGGGAGTGCAGGAACTTTCACACGCGATTGGCCTTGTGCGAGCGGGGTACGTGTATTGCGGGGGTGCGCGGGAGCTTTCACATGCGGTTGGCCCTGTGCGAGTGGGGTACGTGCATTTCTGGGGTGCGCGGGAACTTTCACACGCGATTGGGTTTGTGCAAGTGGGGTATGTGTATTTAGGGGGTGCGCGGGAACTTTCACACGCGATTGGGCTTGTGCGAGCGGGGTACATGTTTTTCGGGGGTGCGCGGGAACTATCACACGTGATTGGCCTTGTGCGAGCGGGGTATGTGTATTTCGGGGGTGCGCGGGAATTTTCACACGCGATTGGCTCTTTGCGAGCGGGGTACGTGTATTTCGGGGTGCGCGGGAACTTTCACACGCGATTGGCCTTGTGCGAGCGGGGTACGTGTATTTTGGGGGTGCGTGTTAACTTTCACACGCGATTGGGCTTGTGCGAGTGGGGTACGTGTATTTCAGGGGTGCACAGGAACTTTCACACGCGATTGGCCCTGTGCGAGCGGGGTATGTGTATTTCGGGAGTGCGCAGGAATTTTCATACGCGATTGGCCCTGTGCGAGCGGGTGGTATGTATATTACGGGTGTGCCCTAACGAATTGACAGTGTGTGTCCTCCCAGGTGTGCCCCCCTCCCCATGGCCTGCAGGCAGATCCAACACAGGGGTACACACTGCACCCCTGGCCATGCCCCACAGGCAGCCCATCCACCCTGGCGAAGCCCCCCAGCCAGCCCACATGTCACCACACACAAGTGAGCACTGACTCATGTCCCCCAGCACCCCCACCCACCCAGCAGTGAGGGGCACCTGCCAGCAGGCCCCGACTCATGTCCCCCTGCAACACGACAGGAAGCTGCACAATCATGGCCCTCATGTGCACCAAAATACCACAGCACGCCCCCCCAGTCTTGACATGCAATGATTTCACCAATCCACCCCGCACCGACATGCCTATGTCAGGACACAAATCAAAAGTCAACCATGTACATCACCACATGCCCGTCACACACACACACTGTTTGCCATAGATTGTGTAAACCCACATTTTGACATGCATGAACCCAATAAGCGAAATCCCACACATGGAATTAAAATATAAAAATGTATTATGAACAAAAACAATGTAATGAAATGAAAGCCAAAAAAATAATACAAACATGAAATGAAATGCATGTCCAAAAAAATCAAAAAGGAAATGTAGATCCAATCCAAAGAATTCCTGAAGAAAAATGGTCCAAACTCACTGTCCACCAAAACAAATCCAAAGGAAACGTAACAATCATATTCCATTGCTCCATGGTGAAATCCAAAGAAAATGTACACATGAATCCAATGTCCAACTATGTACAAGCAATTTTGAAAGGGTCCATGAGCCCAACAAAAGAACTGAAACCTATCAAAGAAACTACCTAAGAAATAACTCTATACAAAAGTGTGGGGTATAGTCCAATCACCCCAAATAAAATGAAAATGAAAATGAAACCTAACACTACAAACTATATACAATGGGGGCAAGCTAGTCCGACGGCTCACTTCCCGATTTCTCGGGTCAGGGCATCATCGAACTCCTGGTCTATGTCCTGGAGGCGTGCCTCTTCTATGTCCCTGAGGTTTCGCAGGGACGATGCCATGTTGAACTCCAACTCCCTGCGAATTGCCTCGAGGCACTCGGCCCGCCTCAGTGCCCTCCGCATGGAGTTCTCCGCCCTGACCATTGTGAGCCGTGCCTCTTCTGACCGCCCCCGCTCCGCATCTATGGCCTGGCCCAACCGCTGCCACACGGAAGACACTTGCAATCCAGGGTCCTCCTGCCCTCCGGCCGATGCCTGCCCCTCTGATGTTGTTGGTCCTGAGACATCATCCCTCCCACCTTGAGCCTGCTGCTGCAGTGCATGTGCCCTGCCCGTTGTTGCCTGCATCTCAGCCACCTGCTGGGGTCCAGTTGTTGGGGTGGCCACCCCTGCTGGACCTCCGACTCCCGACTGTGGCAGGGATGTGTCCTCCACCAGCCTGGCCACTGGGTCAGGGACAGCTCCACAGGGTTCCCGGGTGACACTTGGGCAGGAAGATGGCATGGAGAACAACTGGCGCATAGGGAGTTCAGTTGAGGAGGGGGTCGGCAGAAACTCCAGCACACAAGGAACCCAGCACTGGTGACCCCGCCCAGTAGGTTGACGCGGTCTTCGAGACATTCGAAATGACGTGCGCTGTCCTCGCGAGAACACCACACGTCATCCCGAATGTCACGAACACGCAACGCCACCCCACCCAGGACAGGCTCAATCCGGTCCTGGATTGCCACGTCTGCAGGGAGAGGAAGGCCAGTTGTTGTGTGGCTATCCCCTCCCCGAAAACGGGTCTGGACGAAGGCATCCCTGCTGGTGCCGGATGATGCAGTCACAGGATCGGGAACAGGATTACACACAGGCACCTACGCGGCGGCCTGTGCTGCCTCCTGTCCCTGCTCCTGGAGCACCAATGGCACTAGTGGAATCCCCCCCTCCAGGCCCCGTGTGTGAGACTTCCACGGCCTCCCCTTCAACCAAACCCCCCACCAACCTGGATGACTCCATGCCATCTTCCTCCGTAGGGCCCTGCGGGGTTTCAGCTGCCCCTTCTGCTGCCGAGGAGTACACCTCCGACCTCCGCCTCTTGGACCTAGCCCTGTCAGCTGCGGCCATGGAGACGGCACCAGACTCCTCACTCCCCGACGAGATGGAAACCTGGGAGGGGAGCTGGGCCTTGCCTCTCCAGCTGGCAGTGGGATCCCTGCCTGTGTGCTCCACAGCACTGTCTCCACCCTCTTCATCAGTTGACGCTGCAGACAGGGAGAGACAGAACACAGGCATCAGAGCAATGTACAATGGTCTGATACACACATGACAGTTGCAGATGAGTGGCAGTCTCAACCTTCACACATGGCCTCACACTCCCCAACACACATATCACCTCTATCAACACTCGCGCGCAAGTGAACTGGAATGTTGCAGCAGCCAGCACCATCCATACACATACAACACCATGACCATCCGAAGGTTAGCCTGACATCACATGCAACACGGGGATTGGCAAACACATGCACACACGCCACCAGACGTGCATGCATCTGTACATCTACACCACCTGTTGCAGTGCAAGCCCGGCATCCATTTCACATCTGCCAATCAGCCTCCTACATGTCAGTGTCACATGCATTCATGGTGTATCACAGTGGCACACATGTCAAATACCCTCACACACACACATGTACACCATGCACGTACATGAAGGTGGAACCCGCATCCATGTGTCACACCCCAACCATGCCATGGTACATACACAGATATGTAAACATATGTGCACCCCAACATGCATTTGGCCCTAATGCTTTCATACACATACACCGTTGATGTGCCTCATACATGACTGGAGTCTCATGCGGCAGGCTCATCTCCCTGTACATGCACATACATACATGGTCCTTCAAAGACATATGTGCAAACTGCACACACCTGCCACACCTCAACATGCACAGCATCCAATCAGTATGCATGCACACTTACCGCTCGACTCCGGACGGGTCTGCCTCCCAAGGACCTGGAGGTGGAGCGCTGGGCCTATACGTTCCAGGACCCTCATATGCATGTTGGTAAGGCGGACCCGGTGCCCCTTTCCATGCTTTGCCTTCAGGAGACGCCGGGCCTTGCTGAGGGTCCGGGACCTGAAGTCCTCCCAGCGCTTCCGGATGTGTTGCAAGTCACGGGCTGCCACCTCCTCCACGTTGATGGCAGCAACGATGTCCATCCAGATCCTCTTCCGTCCTTCATTGTCGGCGCATAAACTTCCAAAGAGGGCATCATAATTCCCCAGGACTTGCTCCACCAGGATACCAACTTCTTCAGCAGTGAAGCTGGTAGCCCTCTGCCTCTCTGACTGGCGGTTGCCAGTGGTGCCAGATGGTGTTGTGTCCGACGTGGCAACCCCCGAGGCAGGTGTGGGTGGGCAACTGGGTCCTAGGGCTGGGCTGTGGAGCAAGATGGTACACCAGTCGTGAGTCTACTGTTCCAGCAGGGGTGGTTACAGCAACTGGACCCCTGCAGATGGCTGATGTGCAGGCACCAAATAGCAAACCACGTGGCCAGCAGGCAGGCAGACAGCAGCAGATGGCAGGTGGGAGCATGCTCAGGGCTCTGGGGGGCAGTAATTCAGCCATCTGGGCAGGAGCGTGGTCTTCTGTGTGTTGTTGCATGGCCAGCTTGATACGGAGTGATTTGGCACGTGAAAAAATTGCACGTCAGCGTGAAATCCGAGGAAAGGCCCTTAGCGCGTAAGCGCATCCATCTGTGACGTTATGTGCTCGGGCGTTTCCCACCACACGGGTACATTGTGAATAAGCATGTGAGAATAATGCACGTCAGCGTGCTATTGGAGGAAAGGGCCTTAGAGTGTACGCGCGTCTGTGACGTTGCACGTGTGGGCAGGCTTAAAAGATACGTGTAGGATGCCGTTTCCTTGTACGTGCTTTTTGTGGAGAGCGAACGGGTGATTCTTGTACTTCTTGTCTGTTCACACGCGATTACTTCACAACCTTTCCAGTTCCTACTCCCTGTTTCCTCAGACTGCGTTCTTTTCTTCTTTTGGCGGGGGTGTTGCCAACGCACACATGCGCGTCTTTTTCATGTTCTTTTTCAAGGCAGACAGTGAGTTGCGCACGTATTTTCAAACTGAGTTTGCCCCCGTGTGTCACGTATGCCTTCAGAGGTCATTGTAGGCTGCGTGTAACACGCGTACGCTTATTTTTGTGTTTCTGGGTGCCACAGCATAGTGCGGGTTCTTTTTTCCACGCACATGGTCTACCAGGGATTGCGTGCACGTGTAATTTTGTTTTTGGGGTGCCTGTGCATTGCGTGACCCGTCATCTTCCCCCAGGGGTCACAGACAGCCTTGCTAGAGCACTAGGGTATGAATTCCATCTAGTATCCTACCCCTTTGACCTAAATTGCCCAAGGACAATTGTTTACTGCAACTCCCATACGCACAACAACATCAATGCATGGTTGAGAGGTGACCAAGCAGTAAGGGAGGCAAAAGTGGCTGACCTCAAAGAGGTGGGCGTGGTGGGTGCCGTAGGGGACATGGCCAGGATTTGCAGGGTGCCCCTAGAGCCCAGTGTGTGGAGGACCAATCGGGGCCACCTATACCCCCCCATGGTTATGGGAAATGTAGCTGACACCATCCCAGCTCAGCCCTTGTTGGACTGGCCCATTTTGTCAACTGAACCAGCACAGGATGACTCCTAGGCTGACTTCCAGGTCACCAAGTCTAAGCCACGTGTGGCGGTGAAAGTTGCTGTCACCAGGCCACGTGGATATGGTGCAGCAATGTCATCTGCTGCCCCAAGTAGCCAGGGTGAGGAGGCTGCAGGGGCAGCTGCAGCTCAATCCACCCCAGCTCCGAGTCTCCCAGCCGGATCAGTGTCGGTCCAGGTCCATCACACCGAAGTTGGCCCTGCCAACATCACCCTGCAGCCAATGCCTGCACCAAGACCTTTGGTCATTGTGCATTCGCAAACTTCAAATACCCAGTCCACCTGCACTTCTGCCCCTACTAACCAGAGCGGCGTAAGCCACTCAGGATCCACACCACCTTCCATGAAGAAGAAGAAGGGTGCTCTTGCAATACAGGCTGAGACCCCAGACACGGCTACACACTCCGTCACGTCAAGGAAGCCTAGCTTAATGACGCCCAACTTGATGCACTTGTGGCCTATGTGTTGGCACATAGCCACGAAATGGTGGTGACTGCAGGCTGCAAGACTACGCCTGCTCAAAGTAGGGCCCCCTGGCAGACCATCGCGGACCACATTAGTGCCCTTGGATTTGTGAGGCGCACAGCTGATGATTGCTACAAGCGGTGGAATGACCTGAAACACAGAGCAAAGAACAAGCTGGCTTTCAATCATGCCTCTACTCTGGTGACTGGCGGTGGGTCTCAACCAGAGGACGACCAACTCACTGAACATGAGTCTGTTGCTGGAACCTTCGTCACAGAGGAACAGATCCAAGGCGTGGGAGACTTACCAGATTATGAAGCATTGTCCGGTGAGTGCCCATGCATGTCTGTGTTATCCATGTGTATGTTGCTTGGGTGATGTGTTCTGATTGAGTGCCAGGTGAGGGTGTGTACTCCTGAGTGGTATGGGTCACCCATGTGCTTCCTCCAAACCATTCACCGGCCTTGGATTTGGGTATGACAGTATCCCTTCTGACCACAGTAGCCAATTAGCACCACATTACTGCAGTAGCCCTAGAACTGTAATCTTGCAACAACATTGTTCAAAATTTGGAGTCTTCGTTCTGCCTGATTGTTTCAATCCTCCCATTTTTGCAACACATTTTTCTGCCCTAATGCCACATATATGACATGCTTCTGTCATAGATTACACCCCACAATGGCCCACATTTATTACCTTGTTATGGGAATGATTTGACCATTCAGGCTGATTGAGTAAGGGCCTGCTCACATTATTTTTTGGGGCCTGTTTGAATGTGGAACATGACTGTTGTTTCCTGTCATGTTGAAGGGACCAACCATTGATGTATCCATCTGCCTGCCATCACTATATAATTGTTAACTGGATGTGTTGCAATGTGTGGCACATGCATATTTTGTCACACTATTTTGAATTTTTCATCTCATCATGTCCATCTCACATGGATGGGTGACAGTACTCATTCACTAACATATGGCTGTGCTTGTCAAAAGTACCATGGCTACGCTACATGCCATCTGTGTGCTGCCATGTGTCATGTATGTGTATTGGACATGCCACTCACAGGCTAATGTGTGATGCCAGTGCTATCCAGCATGCAGCAAATGTGTTGCTTTTCCATCTTGGAGTCCTCAGTGTCTGTTTTTTGCCTCCCCTTCCAACTCATTGACAGTGCATGCATGGCAGGGTTATAGTCATGTGGGACATGTGTTATTCATGTACTGGATCTCTGGCTTGTCAGACCTATGTGTTTGCTATGGTGCTCATGCCTGTTTTCATTTGTTGTCTTTCATGTTTATGCAGGTGATGACGCACTTGATGCTGTTGAGGTAGAGGAGATGATGCAGACCCAGGAGGAATCTCAGCCACAACCGGGCACCAGTGGAGGATGTGGGGTGGTGGTGGGTGAAAACCCAATCCTCCTGCAGACCATACTGTACACGGTTGACTCTGGGTACACCTCCGCAGACCTCTATGATTCAGGTGCTGAATCCGACAGTGAGACATATGTGCCGTCGCAGCTGAGTGTTTCTGGGAGGGATGCTGTTCTGTCCAACCCACCTGCACCGGGGGTAGGCCCCTCTATGGGGATGTCAGTGTTGGTAACTCTGCCTTTGGCGGTTGCGAATGCAGGGTCACACTCCACAACATCTGATCCTGTTCCTGGGCCAGCAGATCAGAGGGGGAATGCAGTCATGCAGCCTCAGACAGTGCCAGCACAGCAAGGTGCAGATCGCCTTGCCCCAAACAGGTGTGGTGCCCACCGACGCGGTGGCCGTGTGCCAACAGGCAATACTGTATGGGAAAACTCCATGTACTATATAGCAGCACAACAGGGAGCATCGTGTTCAGGCGATGGATATGGTGGCCACTTCCATTCTCCCCCCTGAAAGGCATATGGAGTTCCGCCAGCAGGCAGCAGACTCCATTTGCCAATCACACAGGGAGGACATGTTGGTGTCCAACAAGGACCGACGGGCAGCACTGGAGACTCTGCACAAAGCCATATCTGTAGAGTCATAGGGCCACAGGGAAGCCCTGATGTTAGAACACCATTTCCTCAGGGAGACTCTGGGTGAACTTGAGGCTTCCCGAAATTTTAGGTCAGAACAGCAGCTGGAGCAGCTCACACGTTCACTCTCAGCAGAGCTCCAGGCAACCCGTGCAGAGATCCCGGCATCACGCCAGGCCATGCAGGTAGAAATGCGGGCTACCCATGAGGTGCTGCATGGGGATCTCCACACCATCATCATCCAGAACAAAACCTTCCATGCCCGCATGCTTGCTGCCATGGAGGACCATACCAGGGCTTTGCGTGGGCTGCCTCCCATAGCACGGCCACCTCCTGATGTAGCAGCAGAGGGTGAAGAGAGCGACAGCAGTTCTCCCACATTAGCGTAGCCGTGCAGGCCATGAGCCCATTGAGGTATTTTTTTTTCTCAACATCCACGCAGGTGGGTGTTGGGGTGCACCCTGTCCTCGAACCTCCTGGGTGGCCTACACCCCCCCGGTCATCACATGGCCATTTTTTATTTTTTTATTTTTTATTTTTACAGTGTGTTGCCTTGTGTGGCTCCCGTGGGCATCCACTGTGTATTCCATCTGGGCACATGCAGGCTTGTCCTGTCTTTGGGTTAGATGCTTGAGTTCCTGGCACACACACCCCTCCTGCTTCCTCTTTCCATGGGCTTGCAAAGGGTGTGACCAAGTGACAGTAATTTACACAGTGACATTGGGCTCCCATGAGCTGTGTGGGCAGTCTGTAGTCAAAACTGTGTGTACATCCCTAGTGGGGATTGTTGTTGGATTGAACACTGCACGGTGTATTGATATGTGCTTGTGCATCCATGTCTTTCTCCTTATTCACATGTACCTTCTTCATGTCTTCACAAGGCCATCTCCTTTGCAGATGCAGTTCATGTTGTATGCAGTACACTGACACATTTTCCTGACAGCAACACTCTGCAGTTTGAAGGGGTCGATGTGCTGGCTTAGTCAGGTTGTGAGACTGGCACTACTTTGATTTTGTACTGTCGTATTTTGTGTCTGTTTCATCAAGTGTTGCTGTTCTGTGTTGCTGGTAAGTATTTGTTCATGTGTGCTGTTTCTTATTGATTGCTGGGAGCATATTGCCTGTGGCCTGTTTACATTTGGGACAGAGCAGTTTGTGACACTTGTGTCATGTGTTGTGCATTCATTTTGTTGCTTTCACATTGCATGACATGCCATAGTGTGTTGGGTAGCTGAGATGGGGAGGGGTTGGGTGACATGGCACTATTTTCATGTTGTATTTTTCAAGGGGGTAGTCATTCATGCAGCATGAATATGTGTCTTTTTGTCACACAGCATTGGTTGTCTTTAAGTATGTAGGGATGCACAAAATGTAACACTTCCAGGTGACCAATCTCAGGCTGGTATGGTTGTGACAGTTGACTGTCCCTTATGTCATCATCATTGATTGTCAGCTGGTATGTGCCAGGGCTGTGTGCACTCCACAGGGGTAGGATTTTAGGTGAAGTAATTAGCCACCAGCTGTGTATGGGCTGCCTCACCACGTGCCCTTCCACCTCCCATGTGCAGCGGCCATGTATGTGGTTGGGAATGTGGGGGAACCACCATGTCCACCGGCAGGCCCCGGCGGGTTGCAACATTGTGCAGGACACATGCTGCCACTATGATCCTGCACACTACTGGGGGCGCGTATAGCAGATACCCACCAGAGCGGTCAAGGGAGTGAAAGCGTGACTTGAGCACTCTGAATGTGTGCTCCACTATGCCCCGGGTTGCAATATGGGCTGTGTTGTATCTTACCTCAGGTGGTGTGGTGGGGTTCTGAATTGACGTCATCATGTGGGTACTCAGATGGTAGTCACTATCCTCTGGGGAGGTGATGATGGGTATCATTAGTGGGGTTGTGACATTACTCAGTATCTGACATGCATGCATGTGCAGAGGCATTTATACTCACCAAGCAGCCATGTATCGCCAGGCCGCCCAGCTTCTAGGTCCCGGTTTAGGGGTGACATTCTGAAAATGAAACTATCATGGGTGGACCCTGGATAGTTGGCATATACTGAGGTGATGATTCCCTTGGCATCACATACTACATGCACATTGATGGAATGCCAGTGCTTGCGGTTTCTATAGATGTGCTCAGTTGCCCTGGGTGGACGTAGAGCCACATGGGTGCAATCAATGGCACCTAGCACTTTGGGGAAGTGTGCCACCCTGTAAAAGTCCTGGACGGCAGCCTGCCTTTCTGCAGGTGTTCTGGGCATGTATATGTGCCTGCGGACTGAGGAGCGTGCAGTCATGATGTCCAACACCTGGTGTAGGCAGCGTCACTGCGTGGCCTGTGACACCCCACCCCGCTTAAAAGTCTAGCAGTTGGGTTTACAGATTTGTACAAATGCATAATCAATAAATAATTATGCCACACTTTTGCTTTGAAATAAACCCAGGGTAATTTGGGATGATTGTGGAATTTTGGATTTCAGACACACCATCACTTAAAGGCCTGTGTTGGGTAAGCTGAACCAATAGGATTACCCAATTAAATTATAGTCTATAGTTTTGAGCGCACACTGGGAATGTTCTTTGTTAATGTCGAATTTTAACAAAAATCACCCTGTGGTGTTCTGGCAAGGGGAATTAATTACATTAATATTTTAAGTTAAATAGGCTAAGGAACTACACAGTTGTACCCCCTGCCCCCGCCCTCAATAAAGGGAAAAGATCTAAGGCAAGCATGTCCCCCCAATTTATGGTTTCAAAGGGATCAATTCCACTTACATTGAAAACCTCTGTTTAAAGTTCAGGAAAAACAGCTGCATTTCAAGACACTCTTGAAGGACAGGGCAGGGGTCTGGTCACTACACTGTCAAGGATGGACACCAGCTCCACCATAGGGCCCAGTCAGCTTTTTAGGCTTCCCCAGAAATAGACAGCTCCACTGGGAGGCAAGCTCCTTTTGGTGTTTCCTTGCGGCTGCCAGACGGTAATTTCTAGCAGCTCTGTACCTCTCTCATAGTGCATCCACTTTAATATACCAGCCATGACACCATCCAGATTTCAATATTGAACAGTGCCCTGCAAGAGCTCTCGCAACCAGGATTGGACAGTTACCCATTTCTCTACCCCCAAGTCCAGCCTCTCACTCAGTGTTGGTTTAGGAGTCTAAAGCAGACATATGGCAATTCCTCTTTGAAATTCCCTTTTTTTTCCTTATGTCAACTGTATGATATGATATGATATGATATTGTGAGGAATAAGGGCTGGAAGCGCACGGGCGTAACACGTTTTGTTTCTTAACCTCCTAAGGCAAGTATGGAGGCAAGACTACAATTCCCAGCAAGTCACGGGGCTTGTAGTTCAGATCACGGCCACAGGTGTATGTCACGTGCACGTTGCCAGCTGCAGTGATTGTGAGCAGCATAAAGGGCAACAGCGCGTAAATCAGGTGTGGCTTATTAATGATCTGGGTGCGGTTGGTGTGAGGAGCAGGTCGACGGAGCGCTGCGGAGCCAGGGACGGCAAAGCTCTGTCCCTTTGATTGCTGCAACGAAGCTTCGCATGATGGACCATTGAAGCCGCCAGCGTTCGCTCGCACAGTGCAGAGCAGGCGGACCGGCTGCGACTCACGGCGTGCTACAAAAACTCTGAGGTGTCCCGAGGGGCCCTCGGAGATAAGATAAGTGCTGAAGTCATTGCGGGGTGGGGGCTCATTATGTACTTGCTTTCACTCGCATTGGATTTGAGCTTAGCAATCACGGAAGGTCTGAATTGGTTGCTAATAGTGGGTTTGTTAATATGATGCGAGGACTTCACGGAGTACTTATGCTGGCATAATCTCGCCTGTTTAAACTTCAAGGACATGAAGTTACATGTTTGTGTATTGCAGCAAGGTTGCCTTACGGGCCATGTGTTTTGTCCTTCATTTATGGGAAAATTTCCCTTGTCCTGTGTTCATCCCGCTTGCTACTACATGTGAATGTTTGCTTCTCTATGTTTTCTAGTAAGTCAAGTGCGTACGTATTAAGGTGTGTCTTGGGTTATGCTACAGTATGTTCAGGTATTAAGAAACAGGAACCAGATAGGAAGGGTTTTTTCCCTGTGCTTCCCCCTACCTATCCAACTTATGTGGCCCTGACCCTTTTTCTGGTTTTCCTAACTTCCCCACCCCATCCACAACCTCTCCCTAACTCCTCTTCCCCCCACTGGCTGCCTGTGTACTACTTCAGGCACCTGTGCCAACCACGGTGGGAGGGTCAAATTCATTCGGCTTCTGTGGTTCGGGGGAGAGTGTCGATTCCTCTCCTCCCTCATTGTAAGTGTGTATTGACATAATAAGCCACCCCCATATTGGGATACTTAAAACCACCCAAACCAAATGGAGTCGTCTCCTCCGCCTTTGGCCGATGTGCTAAAGGCCTTACAAGATATCCAAGTAGAATTGACACATGCCCGTCAAGAGTCTGATGCTTTAAAAGCACAAGTACAAGGTTTAGTGGCGCAGCAAACCCCGTTGGAAGGGCCAAGTGGATCTACAGCAAGGCCCAGGGAAGTAGTTCCTAATCAGAGTGCTACAGTAATTGTGTAACCTCCCAGCAGTGTACCTTTGGCAGCCCCTGCGCGTTTTTCAGGGGACCCTCAAAAATATATGATGTTCTTGACTCAATGCAGATTGCATTTTCTATGTAAACCTACAGCATTTGAAACAATACAGGCTAGAACTGCATTTGTGATCTCCTATTTAACGGGGGATGCCGCGGCTTGGGCCATGCCACTAGTTCAAAAGGATGACTCTTTGTTATATAATTGGGATGGATTCCTGGCAGAGTTTGGTAGATTATTTGA